>NC_090332.1:72952852-73259571 GCF_035084215.1 Heptranchias perlo
CTTCTCTGAACCGCCTCTAAAGCAATTATGTCCTTTTTAAATAAGGAGACCAAAACTGCACACAGTATTCTAGATGTGGTCTCCTCAATGCCCTATACAATTGTAGCAAAAATCTCTACTTTTATATTCCATTCCCCTTGCAATAAAGGCCAACATTCCATTTGCCTTCCTAAATCACTTGCTGTACCTGCATACTAACTTTTTGTGATTCATGTACTAGGACACCCAGATCCCTCTGTACCTCAGTTCTGCAATCTTTCTATTTGAATGATATACTGCTTTTCTATTCCTCTTGCCAAAGTGGACAAGTTCACATTTTCCCACATTATAATCCATTGCCAAATTGCTCTATAATTTGCCACAATGAAAATTGAGACATGTTCATCACTACTGTTCATTACTGCAGAAAAAGGCAGCACTCAATGTTCACACCCCTGGAGCTTTAAGTCAGAACTTTGTACTCTGAGTTCTAGCCTTCCTAAAACTGCATTATGGGTATATTTTTGCTGCAGGAATGCAACTTTTTACAAATGTAACTCTTCTACATTGGGTAGTGCAGTGTTTTATTGAGTGAAATGAGTCTAAACAAGAATGAGGTTGTGTTTGTTTTATCTATATACTGTGAAATCCCTACGTAGTCTGCACTTTTAGCTGTGACTTGTGCTCGGGTGCTTTCACTGGTGCAAGCAGCCCTCCAGTATTTCATCCCAAGAAACCATTCTTTGGTGCAAGCCAAGAAAGCTTCACAATCAATAGAACTTTGGTCAGTATTCTTCTGAACTGCCCTCTCATTCCTTTTTAAGTTTTAATTGTTTAATATATAATCTCCAAAAAGAAGTTGATGCTAACATTCAGTTTGTAACCCCAATTATTTGTTTAGATTCTGTTTGGGTAAACATGTATGTGATTCTTTTGCTGTTTGTTCTTCTGTTTGTTCTTTGGCCCCAAATTTTTAGAACCCTTCCCTCACTGACTTTTCTGCTGCTTGACATGCCAGATTCAGCATGCAATAATTTAAGATTGCAGCCAGAAGTTAGTTATTTACTTCCTTTTTTTACTTTGTAAAGTTTGTAGTGTAGTATGTCTAGTTTGGGAATGATTTTGAAACTTTAAACCTTATTTATGTGTGATGTCAAGCTCATCTTGCTAGTTTTATTCTCTGTTTTAATACAAGTTTCATCTGACTTTGAGCAGCTCTTAGATGTCTCCAGGCAATAACAGATACTGGTGTGATAACTTAAGTCATATGTTGCCATCTGATCTCCATGTCAGAATCAACTGGAATTAAGAGGTCAACTGCAACCTACAAACTAGTAACTGGAGTCACTCGTCTAGAATCGCAACATGTACTAAGGTGTCATGGTAACTGTCAGCAAGTCTGGTTGAAGGTTTGTAGGAGATAAAGGGGTACTTTAATACTAATGGTGGTCCCATTCAGTATTTGAATATCTACTCTGGTGTGAGGGGAGGGCACCTGCTTCCAGGTGGTGTGCAAGAGCATTTTGATACTAGCACCCAGTTGTTTCCCCTCCTTGTAGAAAGACTCCTTGGCATCTGAGTACTTTGCATGTGGTTTGTAGAGACTGTAAGCTCAGATTAAATGAGGTTGGAATTTCTGACTTGTTGCAGTGGTCTGCACATTATTGCTTCGTGTTATCTAATTTCTAGATTGTGAAAAATCACTTTTTAAAAAAAAAAAAATTAAAAACTCACTTTGTACTAACTGAAAATCTGCACCCAGCCTGTATCTCCAGGTTTCTGTCCATTGGCACCCAGCACACATTTGTAGAACAGGGGGGGATGTTGAGAACTAGGGATTAGAGAAATTGCATTTTTGTGTGACCAGTCTTAGCAGGTATCTGCAGCGCTGCAATGAGTAAAGACCAGCCTACGTATGGTGACTTTTTTTAAAGCAAGTACTGAGTGGAACAGTTGATCAGCATATTGTCCCTTCACTCTTGGGATCTGCCTGATGGGTTAAAAGTCTTTTCTGTTGGCTGTATTGGTTCTATTTGGACAATCAGTCCAGTTCTGTAGGCATGAGCCTTAGAACAAAACTGCTAGTTTGGTGCCAACTGATTATTGGCAGTCTTGGATGCCATAAAAATGTCGGTGGTAAGCTGTTCTTGAGGCAGGGCATAAATGTATTGTGTGGGGATTTGCTTTGCATCTAACTTTTTTTAACCTGAGTGTAACATGGTGTTATGGATGTTGGAAATTGTTCCACTTCCAAGCACTAAAATCTTTCCCTTTTTGAGAAAGTATGAGGAAGAAAACTTTAATATGCCCTTCAATAATTGAAGATGAGGCCTCCTTTGATGGTTTTACAGTGGAGTATTTATTTAAATGCCGCCTGCACAGTTTCCAGTGGTTATTGGTACCAAAATGAACACAACCTATATTGAGACTGCCTGTCCTGAGATCAACTTGGCCATTGTGGTATGGGTTAAGCATTCATCCAAAAATAATAGTGGTAAATTTAATTTTGGGTGACAGAATTTGTGGGATAGAAGAATGAGTTGGCAACAACAAACCAAATATTACTGAAACTATTTTGAAAACTCTAGTATGGGTTATTACTGAACTGAGACACCAAATGCAATAATTTTTAGATGGAGAGATACTGAAATTGTTTCAATTAAGTTTAGAAAAATGCTATGATTGCTCTCCTGTTTTATTGGACCCTTCAAGTCTATCCACTTTTTTTTAAAACCCTAGCATGAAACCATAATTTTGAGAGCAGGAGGGAGAGGGAATGTAGTTCTGGTGTAGATGGCAGCTTGCCAATACTGAAACTGCAAGTTTGTATAACTACTAAAATAATGAACTGCTGTGGAATTAGTAGGAATCTAATTTGAAGGTGGGATTTTGAGTATTTTATGCTCATTCTCTATCTTGCTTTATTGGGTGTGGCTGGAATTATGGTATCTCAGAATTTTTATTGAATAATTTAAGTCTGCATGCATATTGATTTGTTGACTTCAGCTATCGTTTCCTCCCCCGGCCACCCCAAAAAAAAATGATATGGGGAAAGGGTAATTTTTAAACTGTACTTTAGGATTAAAATTTGTAATAAGTTATTTGCCTGTATTAGTCACTGAAGTTTCATGATATGACATTTGAAGGAACCTGCAGAACTCAAACTAACATTGAATTCTGTATACTGTGAAAGAAAACTCTGCACTGTGTTGTAAAGAATTAATTCATAGAATGAGGTTACAGCACAGAAGAAATTAATTGCTCCATCACACTGGAGCTATCTAATCCCATTTCAATCATTCACCTTTACCAATTCACCTTTTTAAATGTTCTCCATCAATAGCCATGTACTGTAAAGTATTCCCTGATCTAATAACCCTCTGAAATGTCTTCACTAGAACCAAAGGGGAAAATGTTGATAAAACAAACTTACATAAGAAATAGGAGCAGGAGGAGGCCATATGGCCCCTTGAGCCTGCTCAGCCATTCAGTCAGATCAGGGATGATCTTCAACCTCCACTCCACTTTCCTGCCCAATCCCCATATCCCTTGATTCCCCTTGAGTCCAAAAATCTATCCATCTCAGCCTTAAATATGTTCAATGACTCAGCATCCACAGCCCTCCTGGAGTAGAGAATTCCAAAGATTCACAACCCTCTGCATGAAGAAATTCCTCCTCATCTCAGTCTTGAATGGCCACCCCCTTATCCTGCAACTATGCTCCCTAGTTCTAGATTCTCTAGTCAGGTGAAACAATCTCTCAGCGTCTGCCCTGTCAAGCCCCCTCATAATCTTTGTATGTTTCAATGAGATCACCTCTCATTCTTCTTAACTCCAGAGAGTATAGGACCATTCTACTCAACCTCACTTCATAGGACAACCCTCTCATCCCAGGAATTAATCTAGTGAACCCTTGTTGCACCGCCTCCAAGGCAAGTATATCGTTCCTTAGATAAGGAGACCAAAACTGTACGCAGTACTCCAGGTGAGGTCTCACTAAAGCCCTGCATAACTCTAGTAAGACTTCCTTACTCTTGTACTCCAACCCCTTTGCAATAAAGGCCAACATGCCATTTGCTTTCCTAATTGCCTGCTGTACCTGCATTCTAATTTCTTGTGCTGCTTGTATGAGGACACCAAGTCTCTCTGAACACCAACATTAATAGCTTCTCATCATTTAAAGAATATTCTGTTCTTCCCACCAAAGTGAACAACCTCATGTCCCCACATTATACACCATCTGCCACCTTGCCCATTCACTTAATCTGTCTTTATCCCTTTGCAGACTCTGTGTCCTCCTCACAGCTTACTTTCCCACCTAGTTTTGTATCGTCAGCAAACTTGGATATGTTACACTTGGTCCCTTCAGCTAAGACGTTAATATAGATTGTAAATAGCTGAGGCCCAAGCACCAATCCTTGCAGCATTCCACTAGTTACAGCTTGCCAACCTGAGAATGACCTGTTTATCCCTACTCTTTTCTGTCCTTTAACCAATACTCTATCCATGCTAATATATTACCCCAGTTCCATGAGCCCTTACCTTGTGTAACAACCTTTTATGTGGCACCTTATCAAATGCCTTTTGAAAATCCAAATATGCTACATACACTGGTTCCCCTTTATCTACTCTGCTAGTTACATCCTCAAAAACTCTAATAAATTTGTCAAACATGATTTCCCTTTCATAAAACCATGTTGACTCTGCCTAATCATATTATGATTTTCTAAGTGCTCTGTTACCACTTCCTTCATAATGGATTCCAGTATTTTCCCGACCACCGATGTCTGGCTAACTGGCCTGCAGTTCCCTGTTTTCTCTCCCTCCCTTCTTGAATTGCTACCTTCCAGTCTACTGGGACCGTTCCAGAATCTAGGGAATTTTGGAAGATCATAACCAATGCATCCACTATCTCTGCAGCCACCTCTTTTAGAACCCTCTGATGTAGGCCATCAGGTCCAGGGGATTTGTCGGCTTTTAGCCACATTAGTTTGTTCAGTACTTTTTTCTCTAGTGATATTGTTTAAGTTCCTCACTTTCATTTATCCCTTGGTTCCCTACTATTTTTGGCATGCTTTTTGTGTCTTCTACTGTGAAGACAGATACAAAATATTTGTTTAACACATCTGCCATTTCCTGATTTCCCCATTTATAATTTCTCCTGTCTGTGTCTAAGGGACCAATGTTAACTTTTGCTACTCTTTTTACATACTTGTGGACGCTCTTACAATCTGTTTATTTCTTGCTAGTTTACTTTCATATTCTGTTTTCTCCCTTTTTAAATCTTTTTGGTTGTCCTTTATTGGATTCTAAAACTCTCTCTCAATCCTCAGGCTTATTACTCTTGGCAACATTATAGGCCTCTTCGTTCAATCTAATACTCTCCTTAACTTCTTTAGTTAGCCACGGGTGGCTCACTTCTCCTGTGGAATTTTTATTTATTAACGGAATGTATATTTGTTTAATATTAAAATAGTTCTTTAAATGTTTGCCATTGCTTTTCAGCGGTCAAACCCTTTAATTTCCCAATCTACCCTTGACAACTCACCCCTCATACCTATGTAATTAGCTTTATTTAAGTTTAAGACTCGAGTTTCTGACTTAAGTATGTTGCACTCAAACTCAATGTGAAATTAATCATATTCTGATCACACTTTCCCAGAGGTTCTTTTACTGAGAGATTACCAATTAACCGTATCTCATTACATAATACAAGATCTAAAATAGCCTGATCCCTGGTTGGTTCCATGACGTATTGCTTTAGGAAAACATCTTGAATACATTCCATGAATTAGTCTTCCAAACTACCTTTGCCAATTTGATTTGCCCAGTCTATATGCAGATTAAAGTCCCCCATGATGACTGCATTTCCTTTGTTACAAACATCCATTATTTCATGATTAATACTCTGTCCAACGGTATTGCTACTACTGAGGGCCTATAAACTACTCTCACCAGTGTTTTCTGCCCCTTGTTTCTAATTTCCACCCAACTTGCATTTATATAGTGCCTTTCATGTCCTCTGGATGTCTCAAAGCGCTTCATAGCTAACAAAGTATATTTTGAAGTGTAGTCACTGTTATAATCTTGGGGAAACACAGGAAACAATTTGTGCACAGCAAAGTCTCAGCAAACAGCAGTGAGATAAATAGCCAAATGTGTTTTTAATGGTATAGGTTGAGATAAATGTTGGGCAGGACACTAGAATACCCCTGCTCTTAGATACCAGCACAACTATCAGGAAAGACTGAAAGGCTGGGGCTTTTTTTCTCTAGTTAAGGGAAGATTGAGGTGACCTGATGGAGTCTTTGAGATTATGAAGGCTAGGTAGGGTAGATGTAGAGATTTCCACTTGAAACTAGAGGCCATAAATATGATAGTCATTAATAAGTCCAAAAGGAATTCAGGAGAAACTTATTTACTCAGACTGGTGAGAATGTGGAACTCACTACCACATGCAGTGGTTGAGGCATATCTTGCTTCCCTTATAGCGCAGATGCATTTAAAGTACATGAGGGAGATAGGAATAGAAGGATATGTTGATAGGGTGATATGAAGTAAATAGAGTGGAAGGAGGCTTGTGTGGAGCATAAACACCAAATGGCCTTTGCTATGCTAGAAACTGTGCACAGTTTCTGTGCTGCAAATGGAGTTGAGGTATAGATCAGCCATAATATAATTGAAGGGATTCTGAGTTTTTTAATCGTACGTGGGATGTGGGCGTCATTGGCAAGGCCAGCATTTATTGCCCATCCCTAATTGCCCTTGAGAAGGTGGTGGTGAGCCGCTGCCTTGAACCGCTGCAGTCCGTGTGGTGAAGGTTCTCTCACAGTGCTGTTAGGAAGGGAGTTCCAGGATTTTGACCCAGCGACGATGAAGGAACGGCGATATATTTCCACGTCTGGATAGTGTGTGACTTGGAGGGGAACGTGCAGGTAGTGTTGTTCCAATGTGCCTACTGCCCTTGTCCTTCTAGGTGGTAGAGGTTGTGAGTTTGGGAGGTGCTGTCGAAGAAGCCTTGGCGAGTTGCTGCAGTGCATCCTGTGGATGGTACACACTGCAACCACGGTGCGCCGGTGGCGAAGGGAGTGAATGGTTAGGGTGGTGGATGGGGTGCCAATCAAGCGGGCTGTTTTGTCCTGGATGGTGTCGAGCTTCTTGAGTGGTGTTGGAGCTGCACTCATCCAGGTAAGTGGAGAGTATTCCATCAGAACAGTGGGATACAATTCTGTGGTTTATGCCTATGCTGTGCAATCCAGTGGTCAGTAGTGTTCATTTTTTTTATATGAAAAGGAAGTAAATGCATTGGAGAGGAATGCAGACATGAACAAAAATGATCTGAATTGTAAGAAGGATGATTGAGTGAGCAAAGAAGTATGTTTGATGCACGGGATGGGCTGCAAATCTTACCTTGGAGGAATTAAGATAAGCAGAAATGGAGATTTACGATGCTCCTCTTTTAAAAGGGGAGGGAGAGTAGTGATCTAATTGGACTGGAGCTGCTTTGAGGTAGTTAGATAATTGCTTATTAGCATCAACTGAATTTCTTCAGAACAATTCAATGGATAACACCTGTATTTTGGTTTCAGTGTAGTGCTTAACGAAAGACAAAAAATTCTTCTGACTTCAGCAGTACTAAAGAAAACTATTTATGGAGTTGACTGAGCTTTAAGCGTACCTGGTGGGACTGGACTGAAAGCTAGGAAACTTTACAAAGAAATCTTGAGCAGCAGAACTGAAGGCTTCTTAGATACACTCGGGTGAATGGGACAGTGATGTAGCTCTGATTACAACTTCTGGACAAGAAAATGTTTCTTCCCAGGGTCTTAAGGGTGCAGGGTCCATATTAGAACAATGCCATTGTGATTTTAAAACAGAACAGCAACCTTGAGCAGAAATCCATATGACCCATGCAAAGCAAAAGATGATTTAGCCTAGTTGTCAATGAAGAGAAGCAGATAAAATTGCCTGCCTAATTAATAGACTTTCTGGAGTCTTTCTCAGAATGTATTTTCCCCTAATGACTTTTATCATAGGAGTATACGGACTTCATGGTGACAAGTGTTATGTAATTTGTCTTTAAATGCTTGTGTAGCAATTTTTAGTTTCTGCATTAATTTTGATTTCTAGTTTTGTAATGTAACTCTTGAAATATTGGCACTTCTAGGTTAAGCTTTTTAGAAATTGTTTTATTAAAATTCCTCTAGCTTTGTTTTAATGGGAATTATGGTTGTGACTACCTAGTTGAATTATTTATAGGACATTTAGGTATTTGTAAAATCTACTGAATTACTATAGTAATTTGGGGTAGCTGATTAATCCATCAGCAATAAACTTGAGTTTTAAAATAGTCAGAGCAAAATATTGCTCCCCTGGGATGGAAATAGTGTAACTCAGATCTTGACATGGGAAATTCTATAAATAAAATTGAGGGCAAAATTATAGATGGAAGGAGTTTGGGAAGACTTGAGTATAAAGAAAAAATATTTTATAGTGGCTGTGTTGTCTCCTCCCTTGTATTCTCTCTTGGGAGAAGGGATTGAAATTGAAGATGCCTGTGAGGGAAATGTATTTGTCTTTTGGCTTGATTCAGTTGTGTTTCTAGAATTGTCTGAAAACTTCCTTTGTTCTATGACAAAAGTTAGCCTGTAGTTGACTGCAATCAAACCTAGTTACTGTACTTCATAGCCTTGCATTGTTTCAATTCAGATCTAACTGGCTGAAATAAAATATCTGACTTGGGTAATAGTGAGACACTATGTAACTGACTGAACATCAGCAACAAGAGCATCAATTCCTGAACCATCAGTGCATTGTTTTGTGTATGTGATCTTCAAATGGATTGGCTTTATATCCTTTATAATCCATGGGCCCTCTTCACCTGGTCTTTTAAGAGTTGTGCCTGATAGGGACTCAAGCAATCCTCATGTAATTCCCTATCAGACTGTTGCTAAGAATTTGTTGTGAAAGAACTACTATTTCAGACCCTTTTTTATATTAAAAAAAATCCAACCAACCAATGTACATGCTATGTAAGTTTGATTTTATTGGTTTTTTTACTTGAATATGTGTCCCTGAATAAATTTGAACCATTAATTAGCCTGTACACAGTGGTCTAGTGGTATGTTGTTTTTCTGCATTCCAAGTTGATGAGAAACTGTGGTGGGCATCCCATGTATTCATTAGGTTAGTTCTCAAGATTTTGGGTTAATTGATAAATCTGGGCTATGCTTACTATGTCCAGCAGAAAATGGGGATGCAGGTTTTGGCTTACAGTACTGTGGAAATGTCAGCAGCTAACATGATGTTGGGTGGGAAGCTTGGTCAATTCATTCTTGGATGTGGGTGTGCTGGCAAAGCCAGCATTTATTTCCCATCCCTAATTGCCCTGAGAAGGTGGTGGTGAGCTGCTGCAGTCTGTGGTGGAAGTGCTCTGACAAAACTCTTGGCTAGGAAGATTCAGGACTTTGATTCAGAGATGATTTTTTTTTTCTTTTCCCCCCCCCCCCCCCTTAAAACAATCTTTAGTGGACAGTTCACACTCCCTAACCAATGATGCCAAGTATGCAGTGTCTATATAATATTTCCACTAAATTTTACCCACTGATGTATAATTAAAATAAAGAAAAGAATAAAAATATTTGGACAGAAGTTACTGGTTAAACTTCCTGCAATACAGGAAAAGGGTGGTCAAATTAACATTGAATCAGACTGATGAACCTAATTAGGAGATGGAAAGCTTACTGATGGATTTTAAAAGAATAACTTTAGAACTCTGAGAATATTGAGTGAGCAGTAGGCTGGAAGTTGTTCATTCTCATTGATTTTGAAGCAATACAAACCTGCATATGGGATTAGCAGGGAACAAGAGGAGAATTATCTGACTTGTTTGAAATCATTTGAAGCAAACAAGTGCATCTAGACACTCAAATGTAGGACATTAAAGTCTGGCTCATCCTTTGTAAGATATGAAACCTTTAAAGGTGTCAAATGGAGTGAAAATTGAGCATGTAGTAATTTCAGAAATGTGTGTGGGGAACAGAAGTTACAAAAAATACTTTGTTTGAAGTCTTTAAAATATCTTCGTTTCCTTGCAGTATATTCATAGAAAATATACTGTATGCCAAGTACTACAGCTAAAGATGTAAAACAATCAAGTCAGTAATAGGCAGCTAGGCCAATGAATAAAGCTGTACAAATTGCACCTCATGCTGGCTCTTTGCTAGAGCTTCCATAACTAATCTCACTGCTCTGCTTTCTCCATATCCCTGTTTCTTGCTGTTTAAATGTTGATCCACTTTTCCCTTTCCCTTAAGATGCAATTTTCGCTGCCATTCCTACTGCCTGTGGCAAAGCATTCTTGCTCTAACTGTAAAGATGTAAACAATCTTACAACACCAACTCCTCAGAATCGGTTTCTTTCTTGGACACACGAATCTCCATCAAAGACGGGCACCTCACTCTACCGCAAGCCCACGGACAACCTCACGATGCTCCACTTTTCCAGCTTCCACCCTAATCACGTCAAAGAGGCCATCCCCTATGGACAGGCCCTGCGAATACACAGGATCTGCTCAGACGAGGAGGAACGCGATGGACACCTACAGACGCTGAAAGACGCCCGAGTAAGAACGGGATATGACGCTCGACTCGTCGATCGACAGTTCCGACGGGCCACAGTGAAAAATCGCATAGACCTCCTCAGAAGACTAACACGGGACGCAACCAACAGAGTACCCTTCGTCGTCCAGTACTTCCCCGGAGCTGCGAAACTACGCCATGTTCTCCGCAGCCTTCAACATGTCATCGATGACGACTAACACCATCCCCACACCTCCACTACTCTCCTTCAAACAGCCACCCAACCTCAAACAGACCATCATTCGCAGCAAATTACCCAGCTTTCAGGAGAACAGCGTCCATGACACCACACAACCCTGCCACGGCAACCTCTGCAAGACATGCCAGATCATCGACACAGATACCACCATCACACAAGAGGACACCACCCACCAGGTGCATGGTTCATACTCCTGTGACTCGGCCAACGTTGTCTACCTCATACGTTGCAGGAAAGGATGCCCCAGAGCATGGTACACTGGCGAGACCATGCAGACACTGCGACAATGGATGAACGGACACCGCGCAACAATCGCCAGACAAGAGGGTTCCCTCCCAGTCGGGGAACACTTCAGCAGTCAAGGACATTCAGCCACCGATCTTCGGGTCAGCGTTCTCCAAGGCGGCCTTCGAGACACACGACAACGCAAAATCGTCGAGCAGAAATTGATAGCCAAGTTCCGCACCCATGAGGACGGCCTCAACCGGGATCTTGGGTTCATGTCGCGCTGCACATGACCCCACCAGCGAATAAAAGTTATCTGTTCTTAATTCAACGGGTCATTTTCAGTCTTTCTCTTCCTTTCGGATGTTTCTCTCTCTCTCTCTCTCTCTCTCTGTTTTGTGTTCTGGCCGTTTGTATATTCGGTGATTGCCTTGACAACGGGCAGTTGGAATGATTATCTGTAATCACCAGGTATTGTTCTCTGAATATAAATGCGAAAGGTTCAAGGATTTCCTGACCTTCACCTGACTAAGGAGGAAGCCTCCGAAAGCTTGTGATTTTCAAATAAAATTGTTGGACTATAACTTGGTGTTGTAATGATGTGGAGATGCCGGTGATGGACTGGGGTTGACAATTGTAAACAATTTTACAATTGGTGTTGTAAGATTGTTTACATTTGTCAACCCCAGTCCATCACCAGCATCTCCGCATCATAACTGTAAAGACCCTCTCCTCACCGTGATCATTTTTAAATTGATGGCCCTGTTTCACTGACTCTTCAACCAGAGGAAATGTTTTTCCCTTTTCACTATCAAAGCCTTTCATAATTTAAAAAAAAAACACTACTATTTCCATTAAAGCAAAGATTCATGCTTTCTGGCTTTAATGTCCTTTCGATAATGGAGTTCCCAAAACTCCATGCAGTAGTGTAACAATTATCATTGTGCATCTAATTGTTAACAAACTTCTCATGAGAGACTCTCTAAAATTATTTGGCTATTAACTTTTATTTAGCCAACTAAATGTTTAGTGGCCATTAACTGTTGCATTCTGGGGATTGAGCTTAAACAGTTTAGACTGGTGTAAGTGTTTGACAGCTGTCGAATTGTCTATTGAAACTAATTTTGCTGTCTCCACTTTGTGGCAATGAGCACACAGCTCCTTGTGATTTTGAGTGTTAAAACAGGCTGAGATGTCAAAGGTGGCTGATGGGAATTAGAAAAGTCACCAATAGTGAAGTAGGGGATACTTTTGAGTTGGGTTTATGCAGAATGTTACAGTTTAGCAGGATCTGCTTGTACTTGAGTGCTCAACACTGGAAAAATTGAAAAAGCACTGCATCTTTCATTCTTTGAGTACAAAATCAATTAGAGCCCCCTTTAGAATGTGTGAATCTCAAGGTATATGGAAGATGCTGGTAAAATGTCAGTAACTAAGATTTTGTATAATTGACTTGTGAAATCTTGGTTTGTTACTGCAAACATTTTTCTTTGGCAATGTGCTGTGCTATTGAGTGAAGAAAATTAAACCGGTTCCCTTTATGTTGAAATCTGTGTGGTTCTGGTAATATGTTTAAATACTGTGGTGTAGTCATTTCTATTTGACTTGCTGAAGCTTGGAGTCATTCAGCAGAGAAAGAGGCCATTTGACCCATCGTGCCTCTGCTGGCTCTTTTGAAAGAGCTATCCAAATAGTCCCACTCCTGCCCTTTCCCCAGAACCCTGTAAATTTCCCCCTTCAAGTATTTATCCAATTCCCTTTTGAAAGTTATTATAGAATCTGCTTCCACCACCCTTTCATGCAGTGCATTCCATATCATAACTTTGGCAAAAAAGGAGAATTTTAAAAAAAAATTACCTTAAACCCATTTCATCTGGTTATTGACCCTTCTGCCACTGGGAACAGTTTCTCATTATTTACTCTATCAAAACCCCTCATAATTTTGAACACCTATTACATCTCTCCTCAACCTTCTGCTCTAAGGAGAACAATCCCAGCTTCTCTAATCTTTCCACATAACTCGAGTCCCTCATCCCTAGTACCATTCTGGTAAATTTCCTCTGCACCATCTCCAAGGCCTTGATATCCTTCCAAAAATATGGTGCTGAGAATTGGCCACAATACTCCAGCTGGGGCCTAATCAGTGTTTTATATAGGTTTTAGCATTGCATCCTTGCTTTTGTACTCTGCCTCTTTTTTAACAGCTCTCACAACTTATCCTACCACTTTCAAAGATTTGTGTATGTGCACCCCCTTTAAACTTGCACCATTTAGTTTATATTGCCTCTCCTCAGTCTTGCTACCAAAATGCATCACTTCTCTCATCTGCATGTGTCTGCCCATTTCACCAGTCTGTATGTGCTCCTGAAGTCTGTCACTATCTTCCTCACTGTTCACTACATTTGAGTTTTATGTCATCTGAGATCTTTGAAATTATGCCCTGTATACCCAAATCCAAGTTTTAATATCAAAAAGAACAGTGGTCCTAATACCAACCCCTGGGGGACACCACTGTATACCTCCCTCCAGTCTGAAAAACAACTGTTTGCCACGACTGTCTGCTTTCTATCCCTTAACCAATGTCATATCCACGCTGCCACTGTCCCTTTAATCCCGTGGGCTTCAATTTTGCTAACAAGTCTATTATGTGGTACTTATCAAATGTTACTAATGCGTGTGATCCTATGGTGAAGATTTAGAGCTGACGCTTGTTTTTGACATCTGTGGGTGTACTAGAACTTGTGAAAAATGCTTATTTAAATATTGCTGATGTTATTATGCCGGACTGTACCGCTTTCTCATCCCTCCTTTTTTGTAGCTTGATTGGTCATGAGGTATCCTCATTCATCTCTGCATTGCTTGTAATTGGAATGGCAATTGCACCATTTTGAATTGGAGACTGGGCAAATTATATATCAATTCTGTTTTAGATGCATGCAGTTTTTATTCTTGCTTCAATATTTTTCAAGAGGAGCAAGTTTTTCAATTTTCATTCAGTAATATCAAGACCTATTAACTCTGCCAATGTGTCCGCGTCTTTTTACCCAAGTAACTTGACCATTAAGGATACAACGGTTAGTGTAGGGAATTACGGTTTTTTATTCGTTCACGGGATGTGGGCGTTGCTGGCAAGGCCAGCATTTATTGCCCATCCCCAATTGCCCTCTAAGGTGGTGGTGAGCCGCCTTCTTGAACCGCTGCAGTCCGTGTGGTGACTGTTCTCCCACACTGCTGTTAGGAAGGGAGTTCCAGGATTTTGACCCAGTGACAATGAAGGAACGGCGATATATTTCCAAGTCTGGATGGTGTGAGACTTGGAGGGGAACGTGCAGGTGGTGGTCCCATGTGCCTGCTGCTCTTGTCCTTCTAGGTGGTAGAGGTCGCAGGTTTGGGAGGTGCTGTCGAAGAAGCCTTGGCGAGTTGCTGCAGTGCATCCTGTGGATGGTACACACTGCAGCCACAGTGCGCCGGTGGTGAAGGGAGTGAATGTTTAGGGTGGTGGATGGGGTGCCAATCAAGCGGACTGCTTTATCTTGGATGGTGTCGAGCTTCTTGAGTGTTGTTGGAGCTGCGCTCATCCAAGCAAGTGGAGAGTATTCCATCACACTCCTGACTTGTGCCTTGTAGATGGTGGAAAGGCTTTGGGAGTCAGGAGGTGGGTCACCTGCCGCAGAATACCCAGCCTCTGACCTGCTCTCGTAGCCATAGTATTTATATGGCTGGTCCAGTTAGTTTCTGGTCAATGGTGACCCCCAGGATGTTGATGGTGGGGGATTCGGCGGCGATAATGCCGTTGAATGTCAAGGGGAGGTGGTTAGACTCTCTCTTGTTGGAGATGGTCATTGCCTGGCACTTATCTGGTGCGAATGTTACTTGCCACTTATGAGCCCAAGGCTGGATGTTGTCCAGGTCTTGCTGCATGCGGGCTCGGACTGCTTCATTATTTGAGGGGTTGCGAATGGAACTGAACACTGCAGTCATCGGCGAACATCCCCATTTCTGACCTTATGATGGAGGGAAGGTCATTGATGAAGCAGCTGAAGATGGTTGGGCCTAGGACACTGCCCTGAGGAACTCCTGCAGCAATGTCCTGGGGCTGAGATGATTGGCCTCCAACAACCACTACCATCTTCCTTTGTGCTAGGCATGATTCCAGCCACTGGAGAGTTTTCCCCCTGATTCCCATTGACTTCAATTTTACTAGGGCTCCTTGGCGCCACACTCGGTCAAATGCTGCCTTGATGTCGAGGGCAGTCACTCTCTCCTCACCTCTGGAATTCAGCTCTTTTGTCCATGTTTGGCCCAACGCTGTAATGAGGTCTGGAGCCGAGTGGTCCTGGCGGAACCCAAACTGAGCATCGGTGAGCAGGTTATTGGTGAGTAAGTGCCACTTGATAGCACTGTCGACGACACCTTCCATCACTTTGCTGATGATTGAGATTAGACTGATGGGGCGGTAATTGGCCGGATTGGATTTGTCCTGCTTTTTGTGGACAGGACATACCTGGGCAATTTTCCACATTGTCGGGTAGATGCCAGTGTTGTAGCTGTACTGGAACAGCTTGGTTCGAGGCGCAGCTAGATCTGGAGCACAAGTCTTCAGCACTACAGCTGGGATGTTGTTGGGGCCCATAGCCTTTGCTGTATCCAGTGCACTCAGCTGTTTCTTGATATCACATGGAGTGAACCGAATTGGCTGAAGACTAGCTTCCGTGATGGTGAGGATATCTGGAGGAGGCCGAGATGGATCATCCACTCGACACTTCTGGCTGAAGATGGTTGCAAACGCTTCAGCCTTGTCTTTTGCACTCACGTGCTGGACTCTGCCATCATTGAGGATGGGGATGTTTGCAGAGCCTCCTCCTCCCGTTAGTTGTTTAATTGTCCACCACCATTCACGACTGGATGTGGCAGGACTGCATAGCTTTGATCTGATCTGTTGGTTGTGGAATCGCTTAGCTCTGTCTATAGCCTGTTGCTTCCACTGTTTAGCATGCATGTAGTCCTGAGTTGTATCTTCACCAGGTTGGCACCTCATTTTTAGGTACGCCTGTGCTGCTCCTGGCATGCTCTTCTACACTCCTCATTGAACCAGGGTGGTTCACGTTGTACACTTGAAGGGCTTGATCTGTGAACTTCGGTTGAGTAGCTTTTCTCCATTACTTCTGAATGTTGCCTGAACATTTCCCTAATTTCTCTGCCCTCTGAGATGAGAGGGTTGTCCTGTGAGGAGAGATTGAGTAGAATGGGCCTATGTTCTCTGGCGTTTAGGAGAATGAGAGGTGATCTCTTTGAAACGTATAACATTCTTAGAGGGTTTGACAGGATAGAGGCTGTTTCCTCTGGCGGGAGAGTCTCTCACTGAGGGTCACAGTCTCAGAATAAAGGGTCAGCATTTAGGACTTAGTAAAGACATTTTTCCTCATCTAAGGGTTGTGAAACTTTGGCATTCTCTACCCCAGAGGGCTGTGGATGCTCAGCCCTTCAGTATATTCAAGACTGAGATCGATAAATTTTTGAACATAAAGGGAATCGAGGGGTATGAGGATAGGGTGGGAATGTGGAGTTGAGATAGATTAGCCATGATTTTATTAAATGGGAGAGCAGGCTTGAGGCCATATGGCCTACTCCTGCTCCTATTTCTTATATTCTGAGTTAATTGTAGCAGTCTATAGTGAGACAAATGGCTTTCTGGGGTAATGTTTATTGACTGCCCTATTTACATGGGGCGTCATCTTGTAACTTACAGCTACAAGGCCATATTTTCTGACTTGTAACTAAATTGTAACCAGCCCATTTTAGTCAACTTTGCAGTAAAACTGGATTACTAGTTTTGGTAGCTGAAATATTTTTGTTTTGAGTGTAGCTGCAGCAATATTGGGTGAATCATATAACTTGGAATTAAGTTGCTTGACTTAAACATTAAACGTGTTCATTTTACTAATTTGTTACTAGTATCATGGAAATAACTAGATACCTATACAGTTTGAGGTACTTTCCCAGTACTTCTCACTTGTGTTTACCGCAAAAATCAGCTCCTATTCGCAAGCCTGCATTTCCTATGATCTGCAGGATGGATGATGCAACATACAGTTGATGTAAGTACTAGAAATAGTTTGGGCTGCCCACCTTTCCTCTTGGATCGCTGATGGAAAAACAGTGGGTCTTGGGCTGAAATTAGCAATTATTTTAAATAAAAGATATATGCAAACAAGTTAAAACAGCAGAAAAAGTTAATTCTAATCAGCACTTCAAAATGTTTTTGAGACCAAGCTAAGCCTGAGCTTTTAAGTAAGCAGGCACCTTTACTGCTGCTCAGAGTTGCTTCAGTGATCCATACACAGTTGAACGGAGTGCAGAAATTAGTCTTGCTGCTTGGATATGCTTGAGACGGTGATGGGAGACACTCACATTTAGTTTTAATGTAAGCAGTGAAATCTAGCATAGGTGATGCTCAAGAAATGCTTAAGCTGCAAAATTGTGCACCTGCTCCTTCATAGTTTTTCCCCTTGTCTGCTTAATTACTTAAGATAGGAGTAGGCCATTCGGACCCTCGCGCCTGCTCCACCATTCAGTAAGATCATGGCTGACCACCTACCTCAATTCTACTTCCCAGTCCTGTCCCCATACTCCCTTGATTCCCTTAGTCTCCAAATCTATCGATCTTTGGAATTCTCTACCTCTCTGTTCACTACCCTCTGAATGAAGAAATGTTTTCTCATCTCAGCCCTGAATGGCCGACCCCTTATCTTAAGACTATGCCCCCTAGTTCTAGACTGTCCAGCCATCTTCTCAGCATCTACCCTGTTCAAGCACGCTCAGAATTTTATACATTTCAATGAGATCGCCTCTCATTTTTGTAAACTAGAGTATAGGCCCATTCTACTCTAGATCTCTACTCATGGGACAACCCTCTCATCCCAGGAATCAGTCTAGTGAACCTTCATTGCACCACGCCCTTCCCCCCCCCCCCCCCCCCCCCCCAAAGGCAAGTATATCCTTCCTTAGTAAAGAGAGCAAAACCGTACACAGTACCCTAGGTGTGGTCTCGCCAGAGCCCTATATAATTGCAGCAAGACCTCCTTACTCTTTGCCTTTATTGCAAGGGGGATGGAGTATAACGTACCATTTGCCTTCCTAGATGAGTGCAGCTCCAACAACACAAGATGATCGACACCATCCAGGACAAAGCAGCCTGCTTGATTGGCACCCCATCCACCCCTTAAACATTCACTACCACTAGCGCACCGTGGCTGCAATATGTACCATCTACAAGTACTCTGCAGCAACTCGCCAAGGCTTCGACAGCACCTCCCAAACCCGGAACCTCGACCACCTAGAAGGACGAGGGCAGTAGATGCGTGGGAACACCACCACCTGCATGTTCCCCCTCCAAGTCACACACCATCCTAACTTGGAAATATATCTGTTCTTTCATTATCGCTGGTTCAAAATCCTGGAACTCCCTACCTAACGGCACTGTGGGAGTACCTTCATACAGACTGCAGCGGTTCAAGAAGGCAGCTCACCACCACCTTGTCAAGGGCAATTAGGGATGGGCAATAAATGCTGGCCTTGCCAACTATGCCCACATCCCACAAATGAATTTTTTGAAAAAAAGTCTTGCTGTACTTGCATGTTAGCTTTGATTTGTGTACAAGGACACCCAAATCCCTCTGGCCACCAACCTTTAAGTCTCCTTTTTTAAAAAAAAAATATTTTACTTTTCTATTCTTCCTACCAAAGTGGATAACCTCACATTTCCCCACATTATACTCCATCTGCCACCTTCTTGCCCACTCTTAACCTGTCTATATCCCAATGCAACCTCTTTGCGTCGTCCTCACAGCTTACTTTCCCACCTAGCTTTGCATTGTCAGCAAACTTGGATACATTACACTCAGTCCCCTCATTTAAGTCATTGATATAGATTGTAAACAGCTGAGGCCCAAGTGCTGATCCTTGTGGCACCCCACTCGTTACAACCTGCCAACCCAAAGATGACCCATTTTATTCCTACAGTTTTCTGTCCGTTAACCAATCCTCAATCCATGTTAATATATTGCCCCTAATCTTGCGTAACAACCTCTTTTGTGGCACCTTTTAATGAAAGCCTTCTAGAAAATCCAAATGTACTACATCCAATGGTTCACCTTCATCTACCCTGCTAGTTACATCCTCCAAAAAACTCTTAGATTTGTCAAATACAATTTCCCTTTCATAAAAACAGTGTTGACTCTGCCTGATATTTTCTAAGTGCCCTGTTACTACATCCTTAATAATAGATTCTAGCATTTTCCCTACTACTGATGTCAGGCTAACTGGCCTATAGTTCCCTCCTTTCTTGAATAGTGGGGTTACGTTTGCTACCTTCCAATCCACAGGGCCTGTTCTAGAATTTAGGGAATTCTGGAAGATCAAAACCAATGCAGCTGCCACTTTTGAAACCCTAGGATGTAGGCTATCGGGTCCAGGGATTTGTTGGCTTTTACTCATTAATTTCTCCAGTACTTTTTCTTTACTAATAATTACTTTAAGTTCCTCACTCATTACACCCTTGGCTCCCCACTTTCTGGTATTTTTTTGTCTTCTACTGTGAAGACAGATATCTGCCGTTTCCTTATTCCCCATTATAATTTCTCCTGTCTCTGCCTCTAAGGGACCCAGGATTACTTTCACTCTGTTATATTTCTTGCTAGTTTACTCATTCAGTTTTCTCCCTCTGTCAATTTCTTGGTCATCCTTTGCTGATTTCTAAAAACCTCAATTCTCAAACTTGCTACTCTTTTTGGCAACATTATAAGCCTCTTTTAATGTAATACTATCCTTAACTTCTAGTTAGCTCCTGTTGGATTTTTTCCCATAGTTTTTATTCCTCAAGGAAATATATATTTGTGAATTATGAATTATTTGTTTTAAATGGTCACCATTGCTTATCTATCATTTAATCTAATTTCCCAGTCTAACTTAGCCAACTCGCCCCTCATACCTATGTAATTGGCTTTGTTGAAATGTAAGTCCCTAGTTTCAGACTTAACTACATCACTCTCAAACTCAAACTCAATATGAAAGTTGTCATATGATCACTTTACCCCAGAGGATCTTTAACTATAAGATTACTAATTAACCCTGTCTCATTACATAATACTGTATCAGGCTTGTGTACTTGATAAATAAAGTCAGAGGTCATTCTATCAATGATGTGGAGATGCCAGTGATGGACTGGGGTGGACAAATGTAAGGAATCTTACACCAGGTTATAGTCCAACAGTTTTATTTGAAAATCACAAGCTTTCGGAGCTTTCCTCCTTCGTCAGGTGTGTGAAGGTTTCCATAAAAGCACCGCATATAGTCACAGAACAATGCCTGGTGATTACAGATTATCTTCCAACTGCCCGTTTTCACACCTCTGCATGGATGGTGTTCAGACAGGGGAACATAACACCCAAGACCACTGAATACGCAAGCGGTCAGATTAGAGAGCGAGAGAGAATGGCCAGTTGTATTAAACAGAATTTTGTTTTCCCCCTGGTGGGGTTACATGTAGCGTGACATGAACCCAAGATTCCGGTTGAGGCCGTCCTTGTGGGTGCGGAACTTGGCTATCAATTTCTGCTTGATGATTTTGCGTTGTCGTGTGTCTCGAAGGCTGCCTTGGAGAACGCTTACCCGAAGATCGGAGGCTGAATGTCCTTGACTGCTGAAGTGTTCCCCGACTGGGAGGGAACCCTCCTGTCTGGCGATTTGTTGTGCGGTGTCCGTTCATCCGTTGTCACGGTGTCTGCATGGTCTCGCTGATGTTCCAAGCTCCGGGGCATCCTTTCCTGCAACGTATGAGGTAGACAACGTTGGCCGAGTCACAAGAGTATGTACCTGGTGGGGGGTGTCCTCTTGTGTGATGCTGGTATCTGTGTCAATGATCTGGCATGTCTTGCAGAGGTTGCCGTGGCAGGGTTGTGTGGTGTCGTGGACGCTGCTCTCCTGAGAGCTGGGTAATTTGCTGCAAACTATGGTCTGTTTGAGGTTGGGTGGCTGTTTGAAGGCGAGTAGTGGAGGCGTGGGGATGGCCTTAGCGAGGTGTTCGTTGTCATCGATGACATGTTGAAGGCTGCGGAGAACATGGCGTAGTTTCTCCGCTCCGGGGAAGTACTGGACGACAAAGGGTACTCTGGTTGCGTCCCGTGTTTGTCTTCTGAGGAGGCCTATGCGATTTTTCGCTGTGGCCTGTTGGAACTGTCGATCGACGAGTCGAGCGTCATATCCCATTCTTACGAGGACATCTTTCAGCGTCTGTAGGTGTCCATCGTGTTTCTCCTCGTCTGAGCAGATCTTGTGTATTCGCACGGCCTGTCCATAGGGGATGGCCTCTTTGACGTGGTTGGGGTGGAAGCTGGAAAAGTGGAGCATCGTGAGGTGGTCCGTGGGCTTGCGGTAGAGTGAGGTGCCCGTCTTTGATGGAGATTCGTGTGTCCAAGAAAGAAACCGATTCTGAGGAGTCGTCCATGGTGACACTAATACAAACTCAGTACTTCGAGGTTGGCGTCAATTATACTCATAAACAATAAACTCATTGGGGCCTCGTGAATGGAGGCCTCTGACCGCTCAGTCGTCTAATCAAAACTTAGAGTTCCAAAGTTCCACCTTTTTTATATGGTTAATTGAGGTAAGTGTGGTGAGTACATTAGTGCGTCCACAGTACATACAATCAGTATGTGATTACGTACGCTTAATACATAAGCGCATTAGTAGTTACGCAAACCACTTTCTCTCTCTTCTCCCCTGCCCCCAGCACATGCTCATTAGCAATACCATCTGTTTATTATTCTCCAGACATTTCACACAATTTAGCCAAGGCTGGCTTTTGGAATCCTCGAATCCCTATCTCTTAGATATTTAATACACTGAAGTCTTTCTCTCTTCACATTCCTAACACTCCCACCAGACAACTGGATGCCTGACCAATAATTAACATTCTACTCTCAGGCCATCCTACACTTAACCTCTCAGTCTTGTATCCCTGAGTGTCCAGAGTGATTTAATCCAATTTAACCTGTACCATTATCCCTACCTAGGAGTGTTCTCTGCTGCTGGTCTTGAAAGGAAAGACAGCTTTCAGTTTAATGCTAGCCAGTTCAGAGAAAATCATTTGTATTTAATTTTTCTATTTGATAATGGAACTGGTCTTTGTCATGCCATTTAAGGCTTCAAGTGGTGGTGCATTGACTCAAGATTTATTACCCACAAACTCCTGCTTTGTATCTTGTATTTGTTGTTTTTCCATATAGTATTACATAAAGTCTAGAGATAACTTAAATGAATCTAGTTTTGTTTTTTTCAAGCATGTTGCACAGACTTAATTTAGGAGCACAATTAGGCTGGACCTTTTTTAAATAGTCATCTCTATCTAGTGGCGCATGGTGCACAATTGTAGGCAAATGCTGTTGAACCCAAGCCAAAACTAAAGGGAATTTTAGAACTTAGTAAGTTCTTAAGTTTGTCTAACATTTCATGAGCAATGCATCAAACAGTCAAGGAACAAATAGTTATAAAACAGAAGTATAAAAGGACGGTTTTAAAAATAAGGTAAAAGGAGCAACCACTAAAGATGAATTAAACTCCCTGTACAGTAATGTACAGTGCCCAAAATAAAACAGGGGAACTGAAGGCAATAATCCATAGTGAGGAACCAGATGTACTAGGAATAACTGAAACATGGCTACATAAAGAACAGGGCAACTAAATATTGTGGCTATAACATAATCAGAGGATAGGGAAGGAAGGGGGGTTGGAGTATCTGTACTAATGTAAGATAACACAGTGGCAGTAGAAAAAAGGGACATAAGGCTAGAAACAGAATCCATATGGATTGAAATAAACGATAAGGGATTGATCATGCTAACAGGTATACTACAGACCACCTAATAGTGAAAAGGAGGTGGAGGAAGAAATATGTGAAATGAGTAAAGGACATAGTCTCATGGGAGATTTTAAGCTAGCCCCAAATAAACTGGCGAGGTAGGGTACAGGGCATGGAGTTTTTACATTGTGTGCAGGACTTTTTTTCTTAACCAGTATGTAAAAAGCCCAACAAGAGGAAACACTGGATCTAGTAATGGGAAATAACCAGAATAGATAAGAGAAGTGTAGGGGAACACCTAGGCAATAGTGGTCACAGCGTAATAAGGTTTAAGATAAAGATTGAGAAGTTAAGTTTAAAGTAAAGACCAAAGTAATACATTGGAAAAATGCTGATTTTCAAGGGATGAGAATGGAACGAAGGAAAATAAACTGGGAAAAATTTACTGCTAAACAAAGTAGAACTGCAGTGGGAAACCTATTTAAAACTGTGATCAGTAGAGTTCAGAACCACTAAGTATCCCACTAAAAAGCAAGAACAAACTAGCCAGAAGTGATACACCATGGATAAATAAAGAAATACTGGCAAAATTGAAACTGAAGAAAAAGGCATACCCTAAGTACACAGACAAGGGAGAGGATGACAAAAGGAATACAAAAAGGTTAGGAAAGTTAAACAATTAGGAAGGCAAAGAGAAACTATGAAACTAAATTAAAAGCAGGATAGGGCTACTAAGATATACACATGATAAACTCACAGGTAATGGCAAAAATATTAAATAATTACATTGCTGCATACTTTACCAGGGAGACTAACATGGTGGGCATGGCATTATAAGATATCAAAGATATAGACATTTAAGATAGAAAGGGTATCTCAGCACAGATTTCAAAAGGAAAGGTCATGCTTGACCAACCTTATTAAATTCTTTGAAGTAATAAATGGTAGACAAGGGTAGTGCAGTAGATGTAATATTTGTATTTTCAAAAGGCCTTCAATAAGGTACTGCAAAGTAGATTCATGACTAAGGTCAGAGCACGTGGAGTCAGGGGACAAGTAGCAGAATGGATAGCAAGTTGGCTACAAAACAGATAGGGGTCAACGGTAATTACTCAGACTGGCAAAAGGTGGGAAGTGATGTTCCTCAAAGATTGGTGCTGGGACCACAGTTCACTGTTTACGTAAGCAATTTGGAATCAGAAGCACAATTTCAAAATTTGCAGATGACACCAAATTGGGAGGGGGGGTGGTATAGTTAATACTGAGGAAGACTGATAAAATACAGGAAGATATTAATAAACTTGCAGAATGGGTGTGTAATTTGCAAATGAATTTCAATATAGGTAAGTGTGAGGTATTACATTTTGGTAGGAAGAATGAAGGGGCCACATATTACTTGGATAAGAGTCTAAATGGGGTAGAGGAGCAGATAGGAACAGGCCATTTAGCCCCTCGAGCCTGTTCTGCCATTCAGTGAGATCATGGCAGATCTGTGACCTAGCTCCGTGTACCTGCCTTATTAGCCCTGTACCCCTTAATACCTTTGGTTAACAAAAATCCATCAATCTCCGATTTAAAAATTAACAATTCAGCTAGCATCAACTGCTGTTTACGGAAGAGTTTTCCAAACTTCTACACCTTGTATCCTAGTCCTCTGATATAAAGGCCAGCATTCCATTAGCCTTTTTGATTATTTTCTGTACCTGTCCATGGCATTTTAATCTGTGTGTACAGATAACCTGCATTGCTGCTTTTAGCAATTTGTATAATATAGCCATTTTTTAAAAAAAAAACAAGCACTGGGGTTCATTTCTAGAGGGATAGTATTGAAAAGCAGAGGTTATGTTAAACTTGTATAGAACCTTGGTGTACTGTGAACAGTTCTGGTCTCCATATTATAAAAAGGACATAGGGGCATTGGAGAAGGTGCAAAAAAAATGACTAGGATGATACCAGAACTGAGGATGTACTTATGAGGAAAGATTGAACAGGCTGCGGCTCTTTTCTCTGGAAAAGAGAAGACTGAGGGGTGACCTGATAGAGGTCTTCAAGATTATGATAGGTTAGATGTAGAGAAGATGTTTCCACTTCCAGGGGAGACCAGAACTTGGGGCCATAAAATGAGTTAATAAATCCAGTAAGGAATTCAGGAGAAACTTCTTTATCTAGAGAGTGGTTAAAATGTGGAACTCACTACCACAAGGAGTAGCTGAGGCAACTAGCATAGATGCCTTTAAGGGGAAGCTAGATAAACATGAGGGAGAAAGGAAAAGGATATGCTAATCGGTTTAGATGTAGTAAGGAATTAGGAGGCTCGTGAGAAGCACAAATATTGGCATGGACCTATTGGCCGAATAGCCTGTTTCTTTGCTGCACATTCTATGTAAAAGATTCTCTGGTGGAGGAGGCAAAATTGTTAAATGCTTAAGTTTTGTCACTGGCCTTGTGTACCAAATTGGCAATATACTGTAATAACTGTTAGCATGGATTGAAGGATACATGCTCCACCCTAAGATGCACGAACACAATTCGGGCAAATAGATCAGAAGTGGTATTGCTAACATGCATGAAGAGCATGTCTACATAATTTGGATTATATCGCCACCAATGCACAAATAACTTCCCTACACTTCATAGCGTTTAAACCCACAACATTTATATCTGACTTGGCATTATTGGACTAGAAGGGAGATTGGAATGGGCAAAGGCAGGGCATTGGCAACAAGAAGCTTTACCTACACTATATGGGTAAAGTCCAGCTATGGATAGGAAGACAATGTTGACTGACCACCTAGCATTTTTCTCAGGACATCCTAAGTTTTATTTTTAATATTGTCTCTGTACATTGAGTATGATGGGGATGGAATATTTCTCTATCAGGTGCATACCAACACTAACCACAAGCTGCTCACTCTCTGTAGTGTGTGCTCTCTATTGTTTCATCTAAAACACTTCTGACTTGGTGTATTTCTCTGGCATAGAGGTGCATCAGCATTTATTTTGCAGGGAAAATGTTCTCCAGAGTGAATGAACGTGCTGGCTAGTAATAAGTAAGTTTGTGACCTATGCAAGAAAATGACCTTGTTCTTGCATGTTAATATGTAGAGTGTAAAGATAAACACTGAACGGTTCAATTTTGGTTTGTGTCTCAACATTTATTTGACGATTGCCAGAATTAAACATTGAAAGTTTTCCTACTGGGTACATGTCCAAATGATCTTGCAGTGTTCAAGAGCAGTAGAATTGATTGTGGATTTTAAAACTATTTTAAAGCCACAGGTGGATCTACATAATTGTAGTCATAGAGAAGATGGGGGAACCAATCTGGGATGAGTGTAGAACTAGGTCATAATAGCATGCAAAGCTGAATTTGCTTCTGCTTCTGACCCACTTGATAGTGAAGCTCAAGTTTTAATGCTTTGCTACATCCCTAAATCTGTTTTAACTTTGGTTATAAAAAGGGGGCATCTGCCTAAATAGTGTTCTGACATTTTTAAAATGTAAACTAATTAAAAGGGTGGAAATTGTGTGCGTGTGGTAGGTCTAAACTGCTGACATTCAGTGCAACTATTTAATACTTAGCTAAAGATTATTGGTAGAAACATACATTGTTCAGACTTGCCCCTAACAGTAGCTGCATTATCACTGTCAGTTTGTAATTTTGATAACACAACCATTTTAGTAAATTTACCCTGATCATTTTTGGTTTAAACTTCAATTGGGTAGCAGCTATCTATTATTTTGCTCCAGTCTGCCAACCATTAATTGGCTAGTGTTTTTGTCTCTTGTGTATGAGCTTAGGTTAGGCAAAATACTTGGTTTTTTAATGACTTGATTCCTGGTGTGTGCTGAGTTTAACTGAGATCAATTGGGACTACAGTTGCCCTCAAGTGATTCTGGACTAGCAAAGGAAAAAATCTACCAAGTGAGATGGAATCAAACCCCAAATTGAATATTTTTCATTTTATAGCTTAGACTAAATTTTTTTTTTTGGTTTTCAACAGATGATTCTGGTATTCAGGAGGTTCCGATGAATTCAGACGATGTACCCATGAAAGAGGCCAGGCCGATACAGGTAGTGTTGGCACATGAAGATAACCATCATTTTGATCTAGATGAAGCATCCTTGGAGCGAATTCTATTGCAAGAACACATTCGGGACTTGAATGTTGTGGTTGTCTCTGTCGCAGGAGCATTCCGTAAAGGCAAATCATTTTTGTTGGACTTCATGCTAAGATACATGTACAATCAGGTAAGAGGGTGTTACCACTTTTTAAAAAAAAAACTTAAAGCCTAATGTACACGCTATTGGAAATATCTTCAGTCACTTAACAATGACTATTGTATATCACCACCTGAGTGTTCTCATGAGTTATATTTTTGCAAGCTTTTTGTTTGCAACCAGTTGGTCTCAATTGAAACTAGTCCAGTAGAAACTTGTAGAATGCTTGCTTTGTTCTCATCCAAAAGATTAAGGGCTCCAAACTTTGAATTTATTGGTCTCAATTTTAACTCTGGAATGCAGTAATATTCTTCAGGGTCATTTTTAGGATTATTAGTGATGCATTCTACAGTTCACTTTTTTTCCCCCTCCACTCATAAAAGTGATTCCTTGATGAGGCAGGATACCCCTTCCACCCTCCCCCTCACCCAAATCTCATTATTCTTGTGAGCATTGATTGTGACTGTCGGTAGGCTATTTGATTACAGAGGGCATCACAGCTGAACTTGATTTCCATGTGTACTTCTACTGGGGGTCAGTCACTAACTATCAGGAGTGAGAACCCTCATTAATTTGCCCTCCCTTACCTGGGCTAATTATAGCACCATTAGTGTCACCTACTATGATCAGATAATTCAGCAGAGATCAGAGATTGATCCTGGAAGCTTCCTGGTTTGTGTGGTTCAGTTACTTGCAAGAGAAACTTCTGACCTACTTGGGGTTGGAGGGGGTGGGGAAGGAGAGTTGACCAGACAGTTTCCAACAGTTCTTTAGGAAACAACCAATAGAAATTATTCCCTAAAAGTGCAATCTTCTAGGAACTTAGTTTATTTGAGTAGTTTTCAAGAGCAGTGTCACCTGATGTCACATTCCTCTTTCTCTTTTGCTCCTGCCTTCAAACAGAAGATGCCATTAGGATTATTTCCCCTATTCCCTTGCAAGCTTAACAATTGATGAAATTTGATAGTTTGTGAAACTGTAGTCAGTTATTGCTTATAGTATTGATAGTTATTGTAAATCAAAACTAATTACTAGGAAATGAAAAAGTATGTCAGTTTATTTACATAAATGAGTGCAATGCAAATGACTCTAGTTTCCTCTTTGCATATTTATAGGTCTATATTTGGGATTGTCTTGAACTAGTGTTTTACCAATGCATGACTTTTGCATTTTTTTAAAAGCCAAACTTTTCTTGCCAACTTTTTTGTGTAGAAAAGCAAGCATAATTAGTGACTTGCTAATCTTTGAGGCTTCCACCCCATAATTTTAGGCTAGAGATTTCAAATGTCTGCATTAGAGGGTTTTATTTTTGGATAATTGAAATTTAGTCGTTCTGCTAATGACTGAAAACAAAGCTTGATTGGTTCTATACTTAACTCTGGTTAAATATTAATTTCATTGTTTTTATGTTAACATTGCAGCACTTGACTGCTAAATTAATCAAAACCACATACAAATTACATCAAGTAGAGATTTGAGAGACTGCAGTGTTTGGGAGACCCCAAGGATTGCTGCAACTAAAACTAGCCAAACTTCTTCAGTGCTGTGCTTGTCCTCCAATTAATGTTTCCTTCTCAGATTAAAATAAAGTTGACAGTAAGCTCTGGTTCTGTATATAATCCTTGTTAGGTAATGTTTTTTTGTTTTGGTATGTTTGTGCTTAAAGTCTGGCAGTGAACCATGGTTTTAAAAAAAAAACTGTACACTCCAGGAACTGTTTAAACTATTTGGTTCTTGGCATGTAGGCGTCTAACACTTTTTTGTACAGTATGAGGCTACTGATGCAGAAGCGATTGGATTGAATTTGTTTAACGTCCAAACCTCATGCCATGCAAGAATGTTAGATTAGAGCTGCTGAGCCATTAAAGACTGAACTGTACAAAGTTACTTTTATTGGGTAGATTTTATTTTCCACTATGATTTTGGGTTTTGCTACCATAGAACTTGGTATTTGTAGCAGAATAATGGAGAAACTCCAATAAAACTTGTATACTGTAGGTTAGGTTACAAACTAGCTTAGTGTGACAGGCTGCAGTGGAGGGTGCAGCTAGTTTTGAATTGGCTTTTGTTTGTCTGATCAAAATCTTGTCTTGCACGGCAGTGACTCCTACTTAAATCTGTTAGTTTGGGTTAAGCCCCTGTGTCTCCTTTTACCATCAGCCCCCATCCCCACATGACACACATTCTGTAGATCATAACTTCCTTTAGTTAAAATGTGATTGGCAGGTGATGTGCTTTCAGGCCTCTTAGTTTCGAGCTAACAGTTACAATTTGATCTTTGCGGTGAATTGCACTGGCCCTCTTTGCTTCTTTCTTTTCCCCTATCTCCCTTCTACCCCCCCCCCCCCCCCCACAAAAAAAAAGTGGTAGTATCTTCTGGTGGGATAGTTTAAATTGGGTTGACAGTCCAAATCTACATTGGCATCCTACTTGGGAGAGATTATTAATGCATCAGTATGGTTCCCTTCATATTTGTGCTATGAATGTGCACTTTTTTGGGTCGTAACCTTTTAAGCTGATCAGGAACAGCCATTTTTGTGTAAGTGTGCCTAATATAAAAACAGTGCACGGATACGCATTTCCTGTCAGTGAATTGTGACACAAAAGTAGCGTGATGCTGAAAGTATAAATAAACCAAGGAAAACTCCAGGAACACTGGAGCCAGAATGTCTGAACAGGATATCATTCAAATTACTGTGAAGGACACCATAGAGGATCTGCTAAAATGTGTTTTTGGGTTTTTTTTCAATTTGTTACTTTTTTAAAATAATTTTTTGAAGAAAAGCAGTACATTGAGATTATACAGGCTAGGGATCCTGAAAACTTGTCTCTCTCTTATTTTTGTTCCCTGCCATAAACTATATTTGAGCCAGAATGTTAAATTTGTAACCTGCTTCCAGGGAAATGCTGCTTTTTCATTTGCAGCCAAGGTTCTACCACTCTAGCCAACATCTTGGCCTCAAAGGTGAATGGACGTGGCCCAGGGTTTCCTTCCCTGCCCCACTTACTCCAGCTTTGCCCTCCATACATTGTTGTAATTGGTGCACAGAATAGTATGAACTCAAGACCTTTCCCTCTTCCCTCTTGTAAAACGTGGATTAGATTAAATTCTGAGCTACTATTGAGTTTACTTTGCAGACTCAACTGACCTTTAACTTCTGTAATGGTTTGCTCTGATTATGAGCAATAACCAAAGCAGCATAGGATAAATTGAGTTTTTTTACAAATAGCAAAAGTAAGCTTTTTGTTCCATATTGAAACAGTAAATAAAAGGCATATTTAAGTACCAGGTAGTGCTGGTGTTTGTTTTTAATTAAATCTAGATATGATTTGAATTATTGAATAGTCCCAGCACTTAGCAAGTTCCTCACCAACTCTCCATAATAGTTGGAACCAATGAAATTCACCTTGGAAAAATGTTATAGCACAGATTTAAATGGGAAGATGAAATCCTGAGATAATTAGAATTGGAGAAATATAATTTCCTAATCCGTGGCTGTGGTATTACAGGCAGAAACTGGCTATGATCGTGCAAAATACTTTGGTTGCCACCACTTCAGAAGCAATACGACATATGCATGCCTACTGGAAATATTAATCATAGTTCTGTGTAGTTGGGCATACTAGGATTCTATAGAAAGCTTAAATCCTGTAGCAGTTTTTTTGGAACCTCATTTGAAGAAGTCATGACATTTGGACTCTACTGACCTTTTACCTCATGGCAATAAATCTTGCTTGTTTTTCATGCAGTGAAAACTAATGCGTATAGAAAAGTTTCAGCTATGTTGTGGAATATGCACTGATGTGCTTTCTGTTCCTTGGTAACAGGTTGATAATGTTAGTGCTTTCACCCACATAGTCTAGGTAAACAACTTGCATTTATATAGTTCCTTTTAATGTAGAAAAATCCTAAGGTGCTTCATAGAGGTGCAATCGGGGGGGGGGGGGGGGAATAAAAGCTAGTCTAAGCCTGATGGAATTATTGAACTTTTTAATGTACATAAGCATGATCATTATTCACCCTTTTTCCATGTTCAGATTTACACTCTTCTCTCTCTCCCCAATCACGTGCTTTTTTAATTTGTTCATGGGATGCGGGAGTTGCTGGCGAGGCTGGCATTTATTGCCCATCCCTAGTTACCCTTGAGAAGGTGGTGGTGAGCTATTACATTGGCAAGAGGGCAGACTGACACCTGCTCCCTGGCCTTCACTAATGTCACTGTCGTTACTAGGTATAGCTTTGAGTTAGCTTAGGTGAGTCTCTTTTCTCCTCTTTGCGCCTCCCCCCATCTCAGCTACACAAATATAGATATGTTCATTATTCAGGGACCAAAGTTAACATGCACAATTGGATAGGAGTAAATGGTATGTAAATTGTCCTATTCAGATTTATTTGCATCTCCCATTACTGTAAAATCTGGTATGTAAATTGACCATCTTTCATCTAAATTCAAATGAGTGGCTTGTGCATTGATGCTTTCTGCAGTCCTGCCATTGAGTGCTGGAAAGTAAATGAGGTAGTACTACTTCCTAGGGAAACCTATAAAAGGTCTTTTTTACAAAACTTTTATATTCTTTGACTTGCAGCTCCCACTGCAGACTTCTGCAGTTGGCAGCCATGTCAAGATAAACCTAGTAGAACTTTTAGGTTGACAGAAATAAAGACTCATTTTTCATTGTGTACTCCTGGCAACTGTTCTCAATAGGACTAGTAAACATTGCAACATGATGTCATAACACTTATTTATTATCTTTGCATTGATGTTACAACATGTGCAGGCCAAATGTTATGACCAGCTTATGCATATGCTTGGCCTTTCATAGAATCATAAAATGATACAGCACAGAAGGAGGCCATTCGGTCCATTGTGCCTGGCTTGGTGCATTGAAGACTATCTAGTTCATAATTTGTATATTGTAAACAATTTTACAACACCAAGTTATAGTCCAGCAATTTTATTTTAAATTCACAAGCTTTCGGAGGCTTCCTCCTTCGTCAGGTGAACGATGTGAAAATGAAATCCTTGAAATGAAATCGCATTTATAATTCACAGAACAATGCTTGGTGAGTACAGACAGTTTTTTCAACTGCCCGTTGCCAAGGCAATCAGTGTGCAGACAGACAGGTGTTACCTGCCAGGTCTCACAGAATTCAAAAAGTTGATTCTTCTCTTACCAAGGTGTAAGCAAACAAAGTGCCAAAATGCATGCTTATCAGAATCCACTTGCCTGGTTCATAGGGGTCATTATGTCACTAACTTATTTGTTAAGAACATTTTTGTACTTTGCATTTATTTTGAGTTAATGTTTCCATTGTTTGAGAAATCCACTGCTTGTTTAGCATATAAGATTCTAGGTGAGAGATAAGGAATGTTGAGCTCCTATAGGGATCTCCAGAGCATTGTATTTCTTTAGGAAAGTTCATCAAGTAAACTGAGCTCAGCTGGTTTCTAGATTTATTTATTCATTCAATATGCTATGTCACTGATATTTGATCCATGTTTTAAGTGGGCACACAGTTTAAAATTCTGCTCAACAAGATGACTGGTATATTTGTGGAAGTGTGGAACATTTCCTTGCTTTCAGCATTCACTGGATGGGTATAAATACAAGTTGTGCTGGTGCATTGACTGGTAAAAATATCTAAGCATTGATGTAAAGAATGAGTTGTGCTACACCCTTCACTTTGGGAGGAGATGATAATACTCTACATGCATGCATTGTTTTAGTGCAAAGTTTAAAATTATTGAAGCCCGTTGTTGTGATGTTGGGTTTTTACACTAGTTCAGTAACTGACCACTCCTGTAAGCATCATCTTCTACAAACCAGCTTGTATCTATCTTCCAATATCCTGATGGTTATGATGTGGAGATGCCGGTGATGGACTGGGGTTGATATTTGTAAACAATTTTACAACACCAAGTTATAGTCCAGCAATTTTATTTTAAATTCACAAGCTTTCGGAGGCTACCTCCTTCCTCAGGTGAACGATGTGTTACTCCATCAAGCCCAAAGAGCACAGATTTGAGCGTATCTGGTGCCCATTTTTTTTTGCCATCTATCACCAGATTTGGTAGGACTCACGTCAAGTGTTACTTGGCCTCACTCACCACTATTTTCCAGGATGATGCTGGTGTAGTGGGTGCTTTTGGCAAAGATGACCCTGCCTCATTTCTCTCTCAACTGTCTCCATAATGCCTCTCCCTGCCCCACTATTACTTTATCTCCAAAAGCCTGCTCCCACTGTTTTCCACATCTGTCCTCCATATGGACTGAGGTTGACAGCTCTGTGAATTCTAGGTAGCTTTGTGAAATCAAGTCTAATGCTGCTATCCATATCTGCTGTCGATTGGTGGTTTTCCCCCTCATTCACTGAGTTTGAATACAGATACAAGGCCAAATGTTCTACCCATTGAAATGCCCAGTCCTAAACTTTAAATGCTTTCCTATAATCAGTGCAGTTAATCAAAAGCAGAGCTTCATGTTTGTTGTGAATTTACCCTCAAATATGCTCAAGTTTCTGTTTAAATTATTTTGATGGGTGTTTCCAAACATCAGCTACCTTTTGTAACATTTACTGCCCATTCAGGTGTTGCCACTAAATGAGAAACCCACACTACATCATTTGTGGGTAATGAGTTTCTCAGCTGAGTACCCAAACAATTCTATGGGAAGGCTTCCTTAGCAAGAGAAAGTGGAAGATATACACCAGGCTGCTCTGGCACTTATTAACTGGTTTCAGATCAGAGACCTGGAAGCTTGTGGCACAGGGAAACTAATAAAAGCAGAGAAAAATGACTCGGGTAGTTTACTGCTCCAGCTTTAAAAATTCTTGTGCTAAAAGTCAAGCATGCTTCTGCAGATGATTAGCTCAAGTACAGTGAGGAAAATCTTGCTTTTCCTGAGAACATTCCAAGAGCTGCCAATGTGCCTTTTTAAAAAATAATCCAATCATGAATGTTTGCAAGGTTTAGTAATTTGCTATTTAATTCAACTAAAATGAAAGTGTATCTTTTCTAAAATACCTATCTTGATTATTTTTTGCAGAATTGTCAGTGTGCCTTTTTAACTGGATAATTGTAGCAGAATATATCTTGTTTCAATACATCGATTTAGTTACTGTAACCATAAGAGCTGATTGTATGCACATGCACAAAAGATAACATTTTATTCCTAGTAACAACAAATTGTAACACAGCTTTTTTTTTTGAGTTTAATATTCAGCTTTAAGCATGTATAACCTGCACTTAGGGTTGTATAAATGAAACTGATCATAAAACTTGCAAGTTATTAAGCTGCATTTATAATGGAGCTGTTTTAATTTGTTTTTTGGTAGACCAGTGACCATGAGCTGATGTCTGACTTTTCACGCTACTAAATTGAGCTCTGTTATCCTGGCAGTGGACTAGCATCCGTGAACAGGCTCCATTATCTCCGCAGTAGATGGCTAAAATCATGGAAAACCAAGGTGTCCAAGTCTGTTGTTGTTATGAGTGAGCCAGGATTACCAGGGAGGAGTGTAGAAGAGCATGCCAGGAGCAGCACTGGGTGTACCTAAAAATGAGGTGCCAACCTGGTGAAGCTACAACTCAGGACTACATGCATGCTAAACAGCAGAAGCAACATGCTGTAGACAGAGCGAAGCGATTCCACAACCAACAGATCAGATCAAAGCTCTGCAGTCCTGCCACATCCAGTCGTGAATGGTGTGGACAGTTAAACAACTAACGGGGGGAGGAGGAGGCTCTGTAAACATCCCCGTCATCAATGATGGCGGAGTCCAGCACGTGAGTGCAAAAGACCAGGCTGAAGTGTTTGCAACCATAGTCAGCCAGAAGTGCCGAGTGGATTATCCATTTCTACCTCCTCCTGATATCCCCTCCATCACAGAAGCCAGTCTTCAGCCAATTCGATTCACTCCATGTGATATCAAGAAACGGCTGAGTGCACTGGATACAGCAAAGGCTATGGGCTCCGACAACATCCCGGCTGTAGTGCTGAAGACTTGTGCTCCAGAACTAGCTGCGCCTCTAGCCAAGCTATTCCAGTACAGCTACAACACTGGCATCTACCCGACAATGTGGAAAATTGCCCAGGTATGTCCTGTCCACAAGAAGCCGGATAAATCCAATCCGGCCAATTACCACCCCATCAGTCTACTCTCAATCATCAGCAAATTGATGGAAGGCGTCGTCGACAGTGCTATCAAGTGGCACTTACTCACCAATAACCTGTTCACCGATGCCCAGTTTGGGTTCCGCCAGGACCACTCTGCTCCAGACCTAATTACAGCCTTGGTCCAAACATGGACAAAAGAGCTGAATTCCAGAGGTGAGGTGAGAGTGACTGCCCTTGACATCAAGGCAGCATTTGACTGAGTGTGGCACCAAGGAGCCTTAGTAAAATTGAAGTCAATGGGAATCAGGGGGAAAACTCTCTCCAGTGGCTGGAGTCATACCTAGCACAAAGGAAGATGGCAGTGGTTGTTGGAGGCCAATCATCTCAGCCCCAGGACATTGCTGCAGGAGTTCCTCAGGGCAGCGTCCTAGGCCCAACCATCTTAAACTGCTTCATCAATGACCTTCCCTCCATAAGGTCAGAAATGGGGATGTTTCCTGATTGCAGTGTTCAGTTCCATTCGCAATCCCTCAGATAATGAAGCAGTCTGAGCCAGCGTGCAGCAAGACCTGGACAACATCCAGGCTTGGGCTGATAAGTGGCAAGTAACATTCGTGCCAGGCAATGACCATTTCCAACAAGAGAGAGTCTAACCACCTCCCCTTGACATTCAACAGCATTACCATTGCTGAATCTCCCACCATCAACATCCTGGGGGGTCACCATTGACCAGAAACTTAACTGGACCAGCCATATAAATACCGTGGTTACAAGAGCAGGTCAGAGGCTGGGTATTCTGTGGCGAGTGACTCGCCTCCTGACTACTCAAAGCCTTTCCACCATCTGAGGCACAAGTCAGGAGTGTGATGAATACACTCCACTTGCCTGGATGAATGCAGCTCCAACAACACTCAAACTCTACACCATCCAGGACAAAGCAGCCCGCTTGATTAGCACCCCATCCACCACCCTAAACATTCACTCCCTTCACCACCGGCGCACAGTGGCTGCAGTGTGTACCATCCACAGGATGCACTGCAGCAACTCGCCAAGGCTTCTTTGACAGCACCTCCCAAACCGGCGACCTCTACCACCTAGACGGACAAGAGCAGCAGGCACATGGGAACAACACCACCTGCACGTTCCCCTCCAAGTCTCACACCATCCCGACTAGGAAATATATCGCCGTTCCTTCATCGTCGCTGGGTCAAAATCCTGGAACTCCCTTCCTAACGGCACTGTGGGAGAACCTTCACCACACTGACTGCAGTGGTTCAAGAAGGTGGCTCACCACCACCTTCTCGAGGGCAATTAGGGATGGGCAATAAATGCTGGCCTCGCCCACATCCCATGAACGAATAAATAAAGATCCTAGTTTCCTGGAATCTAAATTAAAACTGTTCCAATTTTAAAATTGTAAACAATTTTACAACACCAAGTTATAGTCCAGCAATTTTATTTTAAATTCACAAGCTTTCGGAGACTTCCTCCTTCCTCAGGTAAATGTTCAGGATCTCCTTGAAGCCTACGCATTTATACATATAGAACAATACATGGTGTTTACAGACTGCCCCTGCAACTGCCCGTTGCCAAGGCAATCACCGTGTTCAGACAGAGAGGTGTCACCTGCAGAACCCCCGAATACACATTCAACAAAAAAACAAACAGGGAAAAAAAAGAGAAGAAAAACAGAGAGAGGCAGAAACATCCGGAAGGCAGAGAGAGCCAGCAAATGACCCATTATATTAAAAACAGATAACATTTGTTCGCTGGTGGGGTAACGTGTAGCGTGACATGAACCCAAGATCCCGGTTGAGGCCGTCCTCATGGGTGCGGAACTTGGCTATCAATTTCTGCTCGACGATTTTGCGTTGTTGTGTGTCTCGAAGGCCGCCTTGGAGTACGCTTACCCGAAGGTCGGTGGATGAATGTCCATGACTGCTGAAGTGTTCCCCGACTGGGAGGGAACCCTCCTGTTTGGCGATTGTTGCGCGGTGTCCGTTCATCCGTTGTCGCAGCGTCTGCATGGTCTCGCCAATGTACCATGCTCTGGGGCATCCTTTCCTGCAACGTATGAGGTAGACAACGTTGGCCGAGTCACAGGAGTATGAACCATGCACCTGGTGGGTGGTGTCCTCTCGTGTGATGGTCATTTGCTGGCTCTCTCTGCCTTCCGGATGTTTCTGCCTCTCTCTGTTTTTCTTCTCTTTTTTTTCCCTGTTTGTTTTTTTGTTGAATGTGTATTCGGGGGTTCTGCAGGTGACACCTCTCTGTCTGAACACGGTGATTGCCTTGGCAACGGGCAGTTGCAGGGGCAGTCTGTAAACACCATGTATTGTTCTATATGTATAAATGCGTAGGCTTCAAGGAGATCCTGAACATTTACCTGAGGAAGGAGGAAGTCTCTGAAAGCTTGTGAATTTAAAATAAAATTGCTGGACTATAACTTGGTGTTGTAAAATTGTTTACAATTGTCAACCCCAGTCCATCACCGGCATCTCCACATCACCAATTTTAAAAGCAAGTTATGATGGGAAATGCAGATGTGATTCAACATTTAGATGGCTTTTAGATCAATTTACCATTGTATAATCCCTCCTTGCTGTTTTTGAGCTCTCCTCTGCAGTGGGAAATGGGATGGCTATTTTTTTGGTCTGGACTTTATACTGTAAAATGGTTGTGTGGCAGTGTTCGTATTGGGCCACAAAATAAGGATTGATCAGTATTGCCACAAGTTTCAAAGTCCATAGTGCAGCTGTTGAACTTTGCAGGGCTGTCGCACTTAAGAAGTAACCATGGACTATAAGCCCTATTTATAACTAGTAAAATGAACTCAACAGGTGTGAAAAATGACGCTCATGCTGATTTTTTTTTTACCTGTGCTAAAAGATAAATGTGTTTTAATGGGCAGTTTGTAAAGTGTTTTATCTTTAGTGCATCACTGCATGGTTTGTCTTTGCCTCACTTTTACGTGCCTGTTTGATAGTAGTGTTTCCATTCTTTTAAGAGGAACAATACTAAGAAGTGTTCGTTCCAGGCCTTATTAATAAACCTACATAGTTGGAGAATTGTTTCTCCCATCTATTCCATGGACTACCTGGTTTCTGCTCCTTTTCACTCTGCTTCCCTTTGAATTTAGTTTTTAATATATTGACAAAAATGTCATTGTAGTACTACTATACCATAATTCTGATCCCTAGAAAATTTAGTGCAGATGAATGATTTATGAAGGCTTTTTAAATTTTGTATGCTTAATTGGAACTTTAGCCCAATATTATGGTGTGGAATAAATGTTACATTTTTCAAATTGCTTACAATTAAATTGTGATTGTTTAACTTTTTTTTGTCTTTGCAAGACAAAACCATGGCCGTGGGTATTTAGAAATAGTTATTGAAGGATAAGCCCAAGGATATCTAGCTGTTGGTACGATATCTTGCTAAATTTCATTAGTTTTCCGTGCTTGGCTTGTATGAGTTTATATGGATCTCCATTAGTAATTAACAAATTTCACTGGTGTCTAGTAAGCAAGTATTACAAGAGTTGAGCATGTTTGAATTATGAATCCTGTCTTGAGTAACTTTTCCCTTGGGTTTTGTAGTTGGTTGCCTTGCAGTTTTCCACTTAAATGTAGAATTATGCAATTATTGGTTTAGATACTTTTTGGTTTAATGTAACCCAAATGGAATGATCATAGTAGATCCTTTTTACTATTGTTGGTAGCAAACTAATGATAACTGTAATTAAGGGTGCTTTTAAATGGATATAGTCAGAAATCTTTATGTATCACTTGAAGCTTTATGAAGCTGCAGACAATTTATTGTATTCTATTTAAAATTACTGTAATATTAGGTTTACAACAAAACATAACACACACCACATTACAGGCATTGAACAGTTACTGATTCTGAAAGGATTGGAAATGTAAGTGAGGACCCAGGATAAAAATGGCGAGGGAAATGACTACAATTACTGCTCCAATCTCAGTTGAAGGCTGGATCAGAAATTCTCACTATTCCCATATTAACTTCAGGTGGTTACCCTGACCCTGTTAAACCTCAAACTGTTAATTTTAATATACATCCCAATTAAAACCTTACTATTCAGTACCATCATTGTTCTTATTGCCAGAATTTTAGATGTAGATATACTGATTCTCAATGCCCAAATATTAGAATCCAGTTCGTGGTTACTGGGTCAGCTGGTGTCCAGTCCATTCGCAATTGTATATTTGCAGCTTTAACACAGCTGATCATTGAACAAAAGATCAAATCAAAATAAAATTGTATTGATTGAACCACTGCTGTCACTTGTGAGAAATGATGTTCCCTTAGTTGCTTCACTCGCTCTGATATGAATGAGTCATGGGCTGAGCAGTTGTTGCATTTTTTCAATTGCAGAGTGAAGTGAATGTTGGTGTGTAGTGGAATTGCACATCTGTGTAGTTCTGCTTTTGACAAACTAGTAGACTGTAGTGGTGATGCAGAACCATGTACTGGAATTTAACTAGAAAACAATAAAACTGTTCCCATATTAATTTGTTTGGGCAAATGCAAGATCAATTCATTAATTGTTGCCTTAATTAATGCTAGAATTTCCAACAATGTAGTCTTTAATTGTTTTGATCTCGTGGGTTTTTTGATCTTGTATGGATCAGTAGGTATCCATTACATTTCATAGTTGGCTTGAAATCCAGAAATATCTAGGGTCTAACTTGTAGATCTTTCTGAAATATACCCCGATCCTATTTTTGAAAATCAAAAATATATTTAAAATTTGTATATCACATTGGAGTGATAAACTTGGACCTAAATAGGGCCTGATGCATTTCCAATGCTGTCTGGCACTCTATTTCCTGTTTTTTTTTAAAATTCCAAGTACTGTATATGAGGTGACCTTGGCATGCATAGTCCACAAAAATAGCATTTGTGGCTAGTTCATCAAGAATAGAAACCCTGGTGATTTTTGTATATTTTTCCTCTCCCTGACCTGGGATGCCTTAGCCAATTATGAGACTTATCCCATCAGTACTCAACTTTGTGCTTTTTGGTCTGTCTTAATGGTCTCTTCCCTGGAAAGGGACACTTCTACAAATTTCCCCTCTTGTATCCACCCTTTCCCACAATGGTTTTGAATGTCAAGAGAACATGGTCAAGGTCACTTCTGGCTCAGGATACCTCTTATCTGTCTTCATTCTTCTACTTACCAGCTGCCACATCCCTTCCCTGAAATCAGCCTTCTCATCACTACTTTTAGAGCAGCTGTATAACTAAGGTGATAAACCTATTGCTCGGAAGTTGTAGAGGAGAGAAAGGTTTGTTATGGTGCAGAGTTTAGATTTCTGTTTAATGAGGTTACATAGAATTATGCTGAAAAACAGGCTGTTTGGCACATCCAGTTGGTGTTTATCCTACACATGAGGTAGTCCTAATCCATGTGCCTACCCTTTTCCCATAGTCACTTTTCCTTCAACCACTTATCTAATCTGTATCTTAAATGTTGACATGGTCTCTGCTTCAATCACTAACTCAGTGTGTTCTACACCCTCACAACTCAGTTTATTTTTTAAAAAGTTTCTCCTGTTGTCCTAAATCTTACATTTAATCTTGTATCTGTCCCCTTATTCTGAACTCCTTAATCACCTGGAAACAGTTGGTTTCTATCTACTTTGTCCCATCCCTTCAGAATTTTAAACAATTCTATCAAATCACTCCATTATCTCCTTCCTTCATTCTAGCAAAACAGCCTGCATATTATGTATTGCCAATCTTCCAAATTGCGTTCAGAAGCTGAATTCAATCCAGGTAGTTGAAGTTGCTATTTACCTTCTGTTGTGTATAGTAGGTCTCAATGTGGCATTTGAATCTTGGGGTTGCAAGAGCTTGTAAGCTATCTTTATTGAATGGTCAGGGCAGATTTGCTGTTGGAAATTCTGCCTCCATTCTACGCAAGATCAATACCAGTGGAAGTTAGTTGCCCATGGGACTTGAGGATTTGGCTGTCATAAAACAAAATGGTAGCATAATTCCATCTATCCTTTTTGCACCTATTACAAAAAGTTAATTGCAAACTATTGATGTAAAAGAGGGTTTTCATTGAACTACACCATTAACTTACAATCACTTATTTCTTATGGCAAAAGTGTTTAAGTTGGTCTTTCAGAAAGTTCTAAAACCAGGGACTTCATTGGTTATATCAGATAGGTAGTTTGAACTCTTTTTGGGGGGCAAAATTCAAAAATAGCACATTGCTGCCAACATGTGGAAATAGTTGCAAAAAAGTTTCATAAGTTCTAAATGTGGTGTTTGTTTTTCCTCCCTCTGCAGAATCCTGGTACGTGGCTGGGTGGAGATGACGAGCCATTGACCGGGTTTACTTGGCGAGGTGGATGTGAGCGAGAAACTACTGGTATACAAATCTGGAGTGATGTTTTTGTAATCAACAAGTCTGATGGAAGTCAGGTATGCTCAACAGTGAACTTCTACAAAACATTAAATACCACACTGGTTCAATCCACAAGAATGTCCTTGTTTTTTTTATACATATCTGCAAATGCTCTAAATTGCCCTAATGTGTGCCTTTCGTTCTGCGCTAACTAATCTCTGCCAGGACAGCAGGAGGTTAAAAGCTAAGCTAAGTCAACCATTTGTAATTTTTGGGAGGTGAGGAATTTGGAACAAATGGGAAGTTTTAAAAAAAAATTCCACAAAAGACTGGTAATCCTGGAATCCCATGTAATTAAGAAATTGAATTGTTCAGTCAGCATGAATCAGTGGCCCTTCGTGTCAAAGTACAGAGTGACATGTGAAAGCATGAAAAAATATTAGCAGGTAAAATCAAAGAAAACCCAAAGATGTTTTATAAATACATTAAGAGCAAGAGGAGCACTAAAAGTGTAGGGCCTATTAGAGATCAAAAAGGTAAACTATGTGTGGAGGTGGAAGATGTGGGTATTGTTCTTGATGAATACTTTATATCTGTCTTCACAAAGGAGAGGGATGATGCAGGAATTGAAGTTAAGGAGAAGGAGTGTGAAATATTGGATGGGATAAACATAGTGAGAGAGGAACTATTAAGGGGATTAGCATTGTTGGAAGTGGATAAATCGCCAGGGCTGGATGAAATGTATCCCAGGCTGTTAAAAGAAACCAGGGAGGAAATAGTGGAGGCTCTGACCATAATTTTCCAAACTTCATTGGATACAGGCGTAGTATCGGAGGACTGAAGGATTGCTAACGTAGCGTTGTTTAAAAAGGGAGAAAAGGATAGACCGAGTAACTACAGGCCAGTCAGCCTAACCTCAGTGGTGGGTAAATTATTGGAATCAATTGAGGGACAGGATAAACTCACTTAGAAAGGCATGGACTAATCAAGGACAGTCGGCATGGATTTGTTCAGAGGAGGTCGTGTCTGACTAACTTGATTGAATTTTTCGAGGTGACCAGGAGGATCGATGAGGGTAGTGCAATTGATGTAGTCTACATGGATTTTAGCAAGTCTTTTGACAAGATCCCACATGGCAGATTGGTCAAAAAAAGTAAAGGCCCATGGGATCCAAGGGAATGTGGTAAATTGGCTCAGTGGCAGGAAGCTTCCTGCCTTCCAGTGTTTTTGCAACTGGAAGGCTGTTTCCAGTGGGGTGCCGCCGGGCTCGGTACTAGGTCCTTTGCTTTTTGTGGTATACGTTAACGATTTCAACTTAAACATGGGCATGATTAAAAAAGTGGCAAATGGAGTTCAATCTGGAGAAGTGAGGTAATGCATTTGGGGAGAGCAAACAAAGCAAGGGAATATGCAATAAATGGGAGGATACTGAAAGGTGTTGAGGTGAGGGACCTTGAAGTGCATGTCCACAGATTCCTGAAGGTAGCAGGACAGAGATAAGGTGGTTAAGAAGGCATATGGAATGCATTCCTTTATTAGCTGAGGCATAGAATATAAAAGCAGGGATGTTATGCTGGAACTGTATAAAATACTAGTTAGGCCACAGCTTGAGTACTCTGCACTGTTCTGGTCACCACATTACAGAAAGGATGTAATTGCACTAGAGAGGGTGCAGAGGAGATTTGAGGATGTTGCCAGGACTGGAATTTTAGCTATGATGACAGATTGGATAGGCTGGGGTTGTTTTCCTTGGAACAGAGGAGGCTGAGGGGTGATTTGATTGAGGTGTACAAAATTGAGGGGCCTAGATAGAGTGGATAGGAAGGACCTATTTACCTTTAGCGGAGGGGTCAATAACCAGGGGGCATAGATTTAAAGTGATTGGTAGAAGGATTAGAGTGGAAATGAGGAAAGATCTTTTTTCACTGAGGGTGGTGGAGGGGGTCTGGAACTCACTGCCTGAGGGTGGTAGAAGCAGACACCCTCAACTTTTTTTAAAAAAACTACCTGGATGAACACCTGAAGAGCCGTGACCTGCAGGGCTACAGACCAAATGCGGGAAAGTGGTTTAGGCTGGGTGGCTCATTTCTCAGCCGACGTGGACACGATGGGCCGAATGGCCTTGTTCTGTGCCGTAAATTTTCTGTGATTCTATTTCTGTGATTTCTATGTGGTTTAGTGGTATGAGGAAGATATGCTTTCCTTGCCAAATTTAGAACAACATGCATTTTTCCCTTTTTTAATCAAAATACAAGAGGAAATTAAATGTCTGCATGTGTTGATGCACATAAAATAGATTGAAGCATATTTTTTGAAGAGCTTTGAGCAATTTTATATCTAACAATATATGATTAGGAGATATGGGTTATCAGAAATGAGATGCATTAGAAATTTGTTTGCATAGCTCCACTGATGGCTCAGTTGGTAGTGCCCAGTATGGTGCTGAGCTGTACAAGTAGAGATCCTGATCTGTCAAATCAGCAGGAGGGATGCCACCACAGGCTTCCATAACCCAGGGCTAAAAATCAGAGCGATTTTCAACTCCTAAATAGTGACCCTGCCAGGAAGTGTGCGCGTGAGGATCTTGGTGAAAAAGGTCTAAACTTGGTGGTGATGCCGTCCACGGCAGCTGATGCTCACTGGTTTCAGATGTGAAAAATAGGTGTTGCACCCAAGGATTGCTGGTGCCTCTAGACCTATATCCCAGCACAAATTGTCTTCAGGAGAAAAGTGGGGGGGGGGGGTTTAAAATATAATGCAGCATTCCAACTTTTCTGGTACTTTGCTACAGTGTATATGCTTATTATGAATTTTAAATGTAATTTCAAACCTGTATCAATGTTATTTTGATGAAAGACCTTGCATTTATATGGGGCTTTTTGTGTCCTTGGGATATCCCAAAATACTTCACAGCCAATGAATTACTTTTGAAGTATAGTCACTATTATTGGGTAAACAAACAGGCATCCAATTTCCACACAGCAGCTGTTTTTGGTACAGGTTGTGGGATAAATGTTGTCTGAGACAACTTACCTGCTTTCCTTTGAATAGTGGTATGGGAGCTTTTTACATTCACCTGAACAAACAAAGGGGGCTTCGGTTTAACATCTCTTGAAAGATTAAAATCATGACTTGTCTCATCAAGAAGCTAATTTTGTACATTAATAAATCAACTTCCCTATTTAATGAATTGTAAGTTGATCCATAGGTACAATTTTTTAAACTAATCAGGGCAGCATTTGCATTGGTAACTTTTCTAGTAATAGTTTTGTGAATACATGCAGTGCATTACCTTTTTTGAAGTTTTTTTAAAGAAGCTGGTAGGCATCTTGGTTCCCTCATCTATACTAACCCTCATTAGATCACAGGCTTGGAAATTATGTAGAAATAACCAACAAACCACTTGGTCTATGTTGAAATGCACTTTGAATGCAGTATGTTAACTGAAATAAATATCTTTGCAGCTATTTAGATAAACTGATATTATTCCAACCTACCAAATGCTGGCATTTTCATGTATGTCATTTAAAAAAAAAACTATTCTCAAACTTTGGAATTACTTTCTTCTAGGTTGCAGTGCTTTTAATGGATACTCAGGGGGCCTTTGATAGTCAGTCAACCATAAGAGACTGTGCTACAGTGTTTGCTCTCAGCACCATGACAAGTTCTGTTCAGGTAATCAAAATTCCAACTGCATACTAGTGATGCAGCAGTTTTTGACATGTTTGCCATTACATTAACATTCATTGGGAGACCTGTCCTTGTTTATTTTTAACAAAAACTTGTCAATTGTAATGTTCAGTAATCAATACTGTATTTTGTCTTTCTAGAATGTGAGATTTCAATAATTGAGTTAATACATGTTGAACACATTTATGGTCAGTTAGCCAGCTTCTCAATACAATGGGCATCCAGAAAATGTCAAATATATTTAGCATGCAGAATGATCTGGAATGCACTGCCTGTAAGGAACATAGGAACAGGAGTAGGCCATTCAGCCCCTTGAACCTGTTCCAACATTCATTGAGATCATGGCTGGTCTGTAGCCTAACTCCACTCACCTGCCTTGGCTCCATAATCCCTTAATACTCTTAGCTAGCAAAAATCTGTTGATCTCTGATTTTTAAAGTTATTAATTGAGCTAGCATCTACTGCTTTTGTGGGAGAGTTCCACACTTCTACCACCCTTTCGTGTGAAGAAGTGTTCCCTAACTTTTCTCTCCTGAATGGCCTGGCACTGATTTTAAGGTTATGTCCCCTTGTCCCAGACTCTCCCACCAGTGGAAAGTTTTTTTTCTCTCAATTCCTTTCAATATCCTAAAAACATCAACCAAATCACCCCTTAACTTTCGATATTCCAGGGAATACAAGATTAGTTTATATAATCTCTCCTCTCCTCATCTAACCTGTGGAGCCTGATAATATTCTGTGCTGCACTCCTTCTAAGGCCAATGTATCCTTAAGGTGCAATGCCTGGAACTGGGTACAGTACTCCAGATGTGGTCTAACCAGGGCTTTGTATAGCTGTAGCAAAACTTCCTCCTTCCCCCCCCCCCCCCCCCCAATATATTCTAGCTCTTTAGTTAAAGGGCTAACATTCTGTTCCTAGCTTTTCACCATTTTTTTAAAAAAAAGTACTCTACCCTTTTTTGGTCCAAAGCGGATGACCTCATTCATCTGGGTTGAAATCCATCTGCCACTGTTTTGCCCAATCACTTAATCTATCGATGTGTTAGTAATTTTATGCTCCCGTCTACACTACTTATTATGCTACCAATCTTTGTTATTGACAAACTTGGATATTTGGCTCTATTGTGTTATCTAAGTCATTAATAAATATAGTGATTAGTTGAGGCCCCAGCTCTCTCCAGCTCAAATTTTTCAAGTGCTCAGTCACACTGTCCTTAATTATAGATTCCAATAACTTCCCTACAACAGATGTTAGACTAACAGGTCTAATTCCCTGGTTTCTCTCATCTTTCTTAAATAATGGAGTCACATTTGCAATTTTCCAATCTAAAGGGACAATTCCTGAATTGAGAGAACTTTGGAAGATTATGGCTAAAGCCTCTGCAATTTCCTCACCTACTTCCTTTTAAAATCCTGGGGTGGAAACTGTCAGATCCTGGGAATTTGTCAGCCTTTAGTGCCATTATTTTTTCTAATACTGTTTTCTTGGTTATATTAACTTTTTAGTGAGTTACAGTCCTTGATTCTTTATTTCCCTGGAATGGCAGGTATATTATCCCCTTCTGTGAAGATTGACCTGAAGTAATTATTCAACATGTCTGCCATTTCCTTATTTTTATTTGCAGTATTACCCAAATCTGTTTTTAAAAGGTACACATTACCCTCGACTACCCTTTTTTCTTCTAATATAATTATATAAACTTGTGTTAAATCTTGATATCCCTTGCAAATTTCTTTTTGTATTCCCTTTTTGCAGCTCTTACTATCTCTTGTCTTTCTTCACTGTTCGTTACGTCTCTCCCAGTCCCCTGGATCTACACTATTCTTTGCACTTTTGTATGCTCTTTCCTTTTAGTTTTATGTTTTCTCTCACCTTTTGTCGACCATGGCTGTTTTATTTGGTAAGTAGAACACTTGCTCCTTGGGGGTATATACTGGTCCTATATTAAGCTAAATTCTTTTGACCACCTCCCCACTGTTCATCTGTAGTTTTACCTGATAACAGTCTTGACCAGTTTGCTGTCGTCAGTCTGTGTCTCATCCCATTAAAGTTAGCCGTACCAAAATCTAGAATCATAGTAACTGGTGCGTTTCTCCTTTTCAAACCTAACATTGAATTTGATCACACGTTCACTGTTAGATAAATGGTTCCTTACTGTTAGATTATAAATAAGTCTTATTACTAAACTTAGTATAGTCTGCCCTCTTGTTTCTAGAACATATTACTCTAGGTGGTGGAAGCAGATTTAGTAGTAACTTTCAAAAGATAATTTGGATATATATTTAAAAAGGAAAAATTTGCAGGGCTATGGGGAAAGACCAGGGGTTAGGGACTAATTGGATCGCTTTTTCAAAGAGCCGACACAGGCATGATGGGCTAAATGGCGTCATTCTGCGCTATATAATATAAAAATAAGCATTTTTATTTGGCTGTTTCTGTTGTAGGTATACAATTTGTCTCAGAACATTCAAGAAGATGATCTGCAACACTTACAGGTATAGTAGCCATTTTATTTACAGGGAAATCTTAATATTTCAGACTTTGTTTAATATTTTACTTCAGTATGTCAGTAATTTTGGCCCAATTTTGTTTTCCTGCGCACTAGCTCTGACCACTGATTGTTAAACTACCTGCATTTGCTCCTGTAGTACTCCTAAACCCGACCAACATCAGTCTTCTCCTACTGACTTAAGCAGCAATCTCCTGCTTTCCCCTCTGACACTTGTCTGCATATGGAATGGTCAGCATTAGGTATCTTTTTTGAATTTAGTGGAGCCAGTGGCATAGGAAACATCTGTTCTGTTCTCTGCTCTGCTCCTATTGACAAACTGATGAACCCAGCATTGTAGGGATAGTGCTGACCCACAAACTTACCAGGTGGTCGGATGTCCTCACTGTAGGAGGCTACCACATCATCTGTCAGGCTAGGTTTAGGATTACAGATATTGTAAGCAAATGCAGGCATGGTGAGAGCATGTGTCTGGTAGTCTGCCCAGTCCAGGAGAGGAGGACTGGACAGAAGCAAAGGTCTCCATACATTGAAATCTATATACCCATTTTTACTGAGACCCTTGAGCTTTGGTATGTTCAGAATCTATTGTTAATTGGTATTTTTGTGTTCAAGCTATAATTTGTAATCCTTATAAGGAACATTCTAAAATCTACCATTTGCAAACTTAATGGCTACACAAACTTTTTATTCTTTGTAGCTCTTCACAGAATATGGTCGACTGGCTATGGAGGAAGTTTACCAAAAACCCTTCCAGGTTTAGTATATTTAATGACTTGCATTGAATGTTAGAGTTTAGGTGTTACTTATGTGACCTTCCTTCACCATGCTATCCCTTCAGAATCACTAAGGTTTTTGCTCAGGTACCTAAGACTGTACAGTGAGAATTGAGTGTTTATTTCTAAGATAACTGGGTATGTATTTTAAATAGTTGGGTTGTACCTTGTCAATAAACTTCTAGGTCCCCGAATATCACATAGGAACTGCAGATCATGGCAAAGCAAATGCTTAAATTTAGTCACATAGCCAGCTAACCTGACTATCTGCTTACTTGTTAGATTTAAATTTCAGCTGTACAGCTAAAGTTAGCCATACCCTGCCCTGTAAAGATACCAGTTTGGCCTGACTGTTCAAGACAGCTGCATACTGCATTAGTGAAAATTTTAAATCTGTGTACAGCTAGCAACTGGTTCTTTAGGAGTGAATTGTATTAAGAACGGAGAAGGTTTAAAATATATGCCTGCAATTGTGGAATTTTCAGTCTTCTAACTGTCATAATAGCACTAGTGTACAATGCCTTTTTGTCTGCAGACTTGGCTCAGTGGTATTCTTGCCGGAGTCATAAGGTCATGGGTTCTTGCACCACCCCAGAGACTTGAGCACATAATCTAGGCTGACACTTAAGTGCAGTGCTGGAGGAGTGTTGACATTCAAGTGAAATATCTAAACCGAGGTCCTGTTTGCCTGGTCAAATGACGTAAAAGATTCTTTGGCGCTATTCAAAGAGGAGCAGGGGAGTTCTTACACTGTCCTGGCCAACATTTATCCCTCAACCAACACCACGAACAGATTATTTGGTCATCTATCTCTTTGCTAATTGTGGGACCTTGCTGTGCGCAAATTGATTGCCGCGTTTCCTACACTTGAAGTAATTTATTATCTGTGAAGTGCTTTGGGACATCCTGATGATGTGACAGGCTCTGTAAATAGTGGTTTTTTTTTTGTTGCCAGAGGGTAAATTGAAATGAAATTGATTAGTATTCTTTCTATGTAGACTCTAATGTTTTTAATAAGAGATTGGAGTTATCCTTATGAACATCCATATGGACTGGAAGGAGGCAAGAGCTTCTTGGAAAAACGGTTGGAAGTAAGATTTTAAATGTTATCCTCAGTTTTTATGTAACTTAATGTTTTATTATATTTCAATACACCAAGTTGATTGTTTGTTTGGCTTTTCTCAGCATTCCTATAAGCGAGAGAGGAATCCAACATTTTAATAGGATAAAGTTCTGTGGCTAATAGCCATGTGCCCCCTGCTGGCTGGTTAAGACTTTTGTTACTGTCTTGGGAAGATGTACTAAAAGTTTTGAACTTGAGGGGGTGGTAGTGTGTTTTAAATAGTTTGTACAAAAATGAGGAAGGCTGAAAGTTTAAATATACTCTTTCAGTCATTTGCATCGTGCATGCAGCAATTCACAATCATGAAATATGTACCTCTTCTAAGATCTATAGCAATATTGAATTTGAGGTATTTGTTTTGGTTTGTTCCTCAACACTCTATATTCTCATTTAAAACTGCCACACAGTAGGAGTATGCGGTGTTGCTGCTGATTCCTACTGTTGTGATTTCCCGTGTCCAGTTTAATTTCTCCCTCTTCACCCCCTTATTCCTGCCATGGACTGTACTTGGACTGAGATGTAGAGTAGGTGAACTGTTTCCTCTGCTAATGTCCATTTTGACCTCCTGTCGGAGAGGTGCAGATTGAGGTAGTTTGAGCATCCCTCCAGCATTTAAATATTTCCTTTTTGAAGAAAATGCCTAGTGTCTGCTCAGTGCTTTCTGACTTTGGTACCTTGCTAAGGGAGTCTGGGGAGGAAAGTTACTCCAGGAGAAAGTAATAATTGCTTCAGTAGACCATACCACTGGATTGACATTGTTCCTGTTAATAACCATCATTTGCAATGTACAGGGTCAGCTACAGTTACATTTCTTCAGTTAACTATAGCTATTTTATTTTCCTCTCTTTTAGATAAAACAAAACCAGCACGAAGAGTTGCAGAATGTTAGGAAACATATCCACTCCTGTTTTGCCAAGATCACTTGCTTCCTAATGCCACATCCAGGTCTGAAAGTTGCCACGAATCCTAGTTTTGATGGAAGATTAAAAGGTATCCAAAAGCCCTCATTGGTAATGAGCACTTAAGTTACATGCAGATATTTGCTGCATGATAAATTTTCATAATCCAGATGACCTGGTTGGCATGACCATATTTGGCATCTGGTGAATTCTATTTTGTGTATGCATGAAGGGAACAGGAATCAAAGGTTCAAAGCAATGTATCTACATGTTTTTTTGTCATTTTAAGATTCCTTATTCCAGGCCTGGAATGCTGCTAGACCTAGTGGTACTGATTGGAGTCTCTTTTTTTACTTCCTTCCCTTCACCTGACATAATGGAATATTACTATAGTGTTCTCTTGTGTAACACTTCTGGGGACTGTCATGTAACTGTATATTATAAATACACCTCTCTTCCCCACTCATCAATTTTTTTTTTACGTTGAGCCTCGTTCAGTTTCCTTGTAAATGAATGCTCTATTGATGGTGAGAATATTAGTGACCTAAATCACCTTAACTATAACTGCCATGGTTACATTTCTGGATAGAAAGTGTCACCTTTAACGACACAAGTCTAAGATTTCTGTATCCACCTTCCATAGGAGATTAATCTAGTCGTCTTTTATCCATCCCCATATTAGATTATGACATACTAGAATTAAATATCTAACCACTAATCACTTCACTGTCCTGTCCTGGAGTACTCGCAGCTGACACTTCTTCCTGGGATCTATAATTGGATATTTAGCTCTAGAGAGGAATAGACTTTTTGTTTTCTATTCAGTGGTGAAATCTTCCACTCAAGTCAAACAATGTCAAATATTTTATGGAGTTACTTTTTTTAAAATTCATTCTTGGGATGTGGGTATCACTGGCAAGGCCAGCATTTAGTGTCCAGCCTTAATTGTCGTTGAGAAAGTGGTGAGCTACCTTGAACTGCTGTAGTCCGTGTGGTGAAGGTACTCCCACAGTGCTGTTAGGTAGGGAGTTCCAGGATTTTGACCCAGCGGCAATGCAGGAACGGCAATATATTTCCAAGTCAGGATGGTGCGTGACTTGGAGGTTTTGGAGCTATAATTTTTATAATCAGAAATTGTAATGATCTAACAGACTTGCTTTATTTGGAGCATTTAATTGAGGCTAAGAACTGATTTCCCAGATGTATTTAAGATATTGGTGCTTGTGTTCCATCAAATTTTCATGGTCACCTTGCTCCCTGGGCAAAACCATTACCAGTTATGCCTGTTGATGGTGCTGAGATAGTTTTCAGTGTTAAGCGTATTGCATCTTGCCTGTTTTACTCAGCCTTGTGTCCTGCATAACAGTAGTGAATAATTTTTGATAGGATTTTAAATACTGCTAACCCAATCTTTCACCTCGCAGGTTGGTTGGATTTGCATATCTGCTTTTATTTTTAAAAAAATAACCTTTTCTGATAAGCCGCTCCAGCAGAAACAGATTTACGTTCCCTCAGATTTGCAGTTTTAAAGATAAGTTACTGTCAGCGAACCTCACCCTCCACAACCTGAAGTAAAAGTCAGATAACCTAAGTTAATTCATCTCCATTTGAGAACCCGATGCTGTTGAACTTTTTTTTAAAAGATTACTGTTGACCCTTAGTGAATGTGTCCCTGCCCCACAGTTGCATAACACATCGAAACAGACACCAGCCTATATTACTTGGGCAAAAGCAGCTATCCTGTTTTGTTCTTCAATGGTGGAGCTAGGTTTGGCTGACTTGGGGGTGGGGAATGGAATTCAAGATTTGGAAGACTTGACATAAAGGAAACTGAGCTGGGGAATGCCAACTTACCTAGTCCAAAGGCAAAGCTGGGAACAGCACAGACTCACAAGCCAAGACTGGTTACAGGAGGTTCCTGGGAATGGAGGTGGTCCTTCAAAACCCCATTGGCTGGCTGCAATGATTGGGAGAGGGTTATGACCCATCCTCCCACTGGCACTACCATTGCTTCTCTTCCTACTTGCTGCCCGCACCCACCCCCCACTCTACAGCCCACTGAGCGGTCAGGCAGCTTCAAACCCCCACTGCCTTGAAGAGCTTCTGGTCTTTGCTGGAGTGTAGGCCAGATGTGTGTGTCCTGCTGGTGAAGCAGTCTTTTTTCTTCCTCCTTCAGCACCATCACTGCCGTGCCAATCCCTGGTCCTAGTTGTTCCTCCTTCCTCTTCTCTCCTTTCTGGTCCTGGCTGGAGAGTAGGCTAGAAGCCCCCTCCCTCATTCCCAACCCCAGAATTTCTGGCCCTGGCTGTAGGGTAGCTAGTATTTTTATAATGCCAAATAAATTTCTCTTCCATAGTTGTACTTACTCGATTTACTATTTTTTTTGTGATGAGGTTAACTATTTTGAGAAGATTCAATTTCTCCCCAGCAGCTCTTGTGTAGTCAGCTTGGAGATCCTAACTATTCGGTAGTTAAATGCAGGTTAACGATTGGAAAGGAAGCTTGCCTTTCCTGATGGCTCAGAAGGTTAAGATAGTATGCAGAAAGAAAGACTTGCATTTATATAACACTGTTCACAACCTTGGGACGCCCCAAAGCGTTTTACATCCAATTAAGTACTTTTGAAGTTTAGTCACTGTCGGAAATGCAGCAGCCAATTTGTGCACAGCAAGGTGCTGTTGTATATTCATCTTCAGCAGTAAGCAAAATTTTTAAATGAAGTACATTGCATCATAAAGCAAGCTACTTGAGTGAAAACTGTGAGTAGGTATGTTTACTTTAGATGTAGCCTTGTGATATATTGTAATTTGCAAACTGTTGGCATTTATTTTGTCCCAATAGACATTGATGGTGACTTCAAGAAGGAGCTCCGCAATGTAGTGCCATTTCTATTGTCGCCTGAAAACTTGGTAGAGAAGGAAATAGGAGGTTCCAAAGTGACTTGCCGAGATCTTGTTGAATACTTCAAGGTAGGAAAAGTGACTGACTAGTCAGTTTTTAGTATTTGTTCTAATATAGTAATTCAGATTTTTTTATGAATGTTTGTTTGTTTGTTTTATTTCAGAAGGCACTATTAGCACACTAATGTTCCAGTAACTCCTCTTTCTTGCCCTTCAGGCTTACATCAAAATTTATCAAGGAGAGGAACTACCTCATCCAAAATCTATGCTGCAGGTACTTTTAATCTCTTTTTCTCAGAGCTGTAGCTTCCTGGTACTGGGGTAATCAGGTGTTCTAATTTTTCTTATCTGTGTTGAGCATCCTATCCTAAATTGTTAAAATGTTGACTGTTTTGAGGAGTGTTTCTAAAATGGTTATAATTATGACTTGAAATAAATTAAGGGCAGATATTGCCACTTCATTGGGTCATGGTTTTGAAGTATATAAATTAGTTTGGCGGTGGGGAAAAGGAGAAGCATTCTCTATTGATAAACATTTAAAACTCTAACTCAGGAATGTTTGATCCTTTGACACAAACATTATATCCTCCAATATTAAGATGAATATTGTGGTTGAAGGAAACCAAACTTCTCTTTCTCACCCCTACCCACCTCCATTTTTGTGGTCAACAATCGTTTAGTAATTGGTAACTCAAAACTGGATGCTTAAGAGCTGCTTATAGTTTCTACATATCTACAATGTGTTGTATAGATGTAGAGGTGTTTTAATGTATTATAAATGGAGATTTCCCCTATGCCTGAAAGACATTTTCAAAGTGCTTGATTTCTTTAACTAGTCTGTCAGAATCATTGAAATAATTATATATCACAAAGCTGAATGCTTAAATTAGAGATTTTTCAATTAACACATGCAGTTTCCACTCCCTCCCAGAACTGAGACACTGGGCCATTCACCTCAGCTGAATTTTTATTTCATTTGTAAGGAATCTTACAACACCAGGTTATAGTCCAACAGTTTTATTTGAAAATCACAAGCTTTCGGAGATTATCTCCTTCGTCTGGTGAGTGAGTGAATGAGGGGTTCTCAAATCGCATATCTTGTATTAGGCTGGGAATCAAAGATGTCGTTGGTGTTCAGACAGGTTAGCCACGGAAAACAGTGTGTCCCAGTATACTGAATACACGAGGGTCAAATTACACAGACAAGGAGAGAAAGAGGCCCGAAAGGCAGAGAGAGAGAGAATGTCCAGTTTTATTATTCTGCTCGACGATTTTGCGTTGTCGTGTGTCTTGAAGGCCGCCTTGGAGAATGCTTACCCGAAGATCGGTGGCTGAATGTCCTTGACTGCTAAAGTGTTCCCCAACTGGGAGGGAACCCGCCTGTCTGGCACGTGACCACGCAAAATCGTCGAGCAGAAATTGATAGCCAAGTTCCGCACCCATGAGGACGGCCTCAACTGGGATCTTGGGTTCATGTCACGCTACACGTAACCCCACCAGCGGGGGAAAAAAAAGTTATGTTTTTAATAAAACTGGACCCTCTCTCTCTCTCCTTGTCTGTGTAATTTAACCCTTGTGTATTCAGTATACTGGGACATACTGTTTTCCGTGGCTAACCTGTCTGAACACCAACGACACCTTTGATTCCCAGCCTAATATAAGATATGCGATTTGAGAACCTCTCTCTCATTCACTCACTCACCTGACGGAGATAATCTCTGAAAGCTTGTGATTTTCAAATAAAACTGTTGGACTATAACCTGGTGTTGTAAGATTCCTTAATTTGTCCACCTCAGTCCATCACTGGCATCTCCATCATTTTTATTTCATCACAAACATTATTTTGATTGACTTTCTGGTGAGCAATCTCCTAGATCCTTGCAAGATTACAAAACTGGTTTCCCCAGAACCATGGGGACAAGCTTTGAACTGAAAACTTGGCAATTGGCAAATGTCTGATTTAGTACCTATTTACAATTGTACATTTTATACACTCTTGGTTGATGGTTTTCAGAAAGCACTTTATAATGAGGTTCATTTGCAGTGCTCTGTAGATTTGTGAAAACTCTTCTCAGGCAGAAGATTGCTAAGAGAAAGATCATTAAAGCAGTCATTGTTTTATAGGCAACAGCTGAAGCCAACAATCTAACTGCTGTTGCAGGAGCGAAAGATGTCTACAACAAAGCCATGGAGATGGTATGTAACTATTGCCCACTGCAAAATTACCAATATAAATTTTGTGGATTCTTCTGAGATGCAGTGCCTATGTTCTATTTTGGTATGGTTTTTAATCTGCACATTATCCTACACTTCTGTCCCGTTCCCACTGTTCGTGTTAATGACTGTTGTAACTTCATAATCAATCTGTGCTACCACCCACTTTTCAAATTGAAGGGAGGGAAACTTTTATGCCGTTCCATATATTGAGGTTAGAGTAAATTTTAGGGATTTTCTACTCATTAGTGATTTTGGGTGGTTTATACAAGATCCATTATTTACTATGTAATTTAGTTGTTTTAATTCAGTGGGTTCAGTTTTTATTTTACTAACATTGATTGCACCCAAGTAGTTTTCTGACTTTGGAACTTGCAATGTAGTATGTGTAACTGCTACTTACTTCCATTAATAAAAGTTCTGTGGTATTTAGTAAAGACAACATCTCAACACATAATAAAAGCAGTCTCATACTTGTGTATTTTCCCCCACTGTAACTCTTTTGTGTTGCAAGTTGGTTTCTACTCACCTAATGAGGCTGACTTATTCCTAACCCTAAACTTATTCTCCTGAACTGGTAATTCCAGATGGAATAGATTCAAATGTTGATATTTATTTCACATGGTCAAGATGCTTGTCAGCTCCACAAGTGAGGGACAGGGAGAAAGCATCGAACAATCCTGCAAGAGACTGAAGTGATCCTTTTGATGATCCCTTAAATATGTGTAAAACTTAGCAGCTGAAAATCTGTTGTGGGATCCAATATAAACAGCCCTGCTTTAGATATCAGAGGGCTCCCTATTTGGGATTGTATGCCTTTGATCCTTGTACAGAGAAGTTGTTTCTTTATTGCTTTGTGATGCCAATGAGAGAACTTTGCGTGTGGCTCATTAAGTCATGCTCTGAAAACGCACTTATTTTTGAGTCTAGGATGCCCCCAAACACTTGAGATTAAATTTAAGAAAATTATACATTAGTCAGAATAACATTGAAGATACTATTAGAGTACAGGAAGCGGAGAGTGAGGAAGACTATGAGCCTGAAGAAACGCAAACTGTGAACAAAGTGTAAACGCTGGATTGTTGGTCCCAATGTGGGGCACCATGGGGCCGGGGATTTAATGTGGAGCTGGCTGTGATGAGATCTATTACGATCCATGACCCAAATAGTTAAATGAATATTCAGAATCTGAAGTCCTTTCCATTGAAACTTTTTTATAAGCTGGAAAAAATAGCAAGTTAAACAAAAGCAATTTCAAATTGTGAAATAAGATGTTACCAAGCAGAGGGGGCGGGAGAGAAATAGATAGAATCCTGATTGCCCATGAATAGGGATTTACACGTTGTCCACTGAAGCAAGCAATTAAAACTGATCAATGCATGCCCAGAAAAGGGACCTGAACTATGGGAGAAAATGGAGAAATTTTCACATGTTCTACACTTAAAAGGTGAGTAATCTCCTTCCACACAAAGATTGTCATGGTTATTTGGTAACTTCCCCCTTAAATATACTCTACCCACCTTCACTGGAGGTCAGTAAATGTATTTAAAAAAAAAAACATTTCAGTAGCACTGGTATTAGTGTACACACATTCTTTGTACTTTCAAGAACTTTCAGATAGGCTTAGGTATGGTGCATTCCACTTAATAGTGTGAAGAAAATGCTTTTGTTCATCTGGCAACTGTAGAATAAAGGCATGATAATAGTGCTTAGAAATAGCATTGTATTCAAGAAGTGTAAATGTGTTTGTTCTTGCAGTTCTGTGGGGGAGATAAGCCTTACATTGCACCAGCAGATCTGCAGCAGCAGCATCTGACCTTGAAAGAGGCTTCTATCAGGCAGTTTCGATCTGTCAAGAAAATGGGTGGGGACGAGTTCTGTCAGCGCTACCAAGAGCAGCTTGAGCAAGAAATGGAGGAGAACTATGCAAACTTTGTAAAGCACAACGACAGCAAAAATATTTTTTATGCTGCTCGCACACCTGCCACGCTTTTTGCTGTGATGTTTACCATGTATATAATCTCAGGAGTGACTGGATTCATTGGTTTGAACTCAATAGCTTCTTTATGCAATCTCGTGATGGGAATGGCTCTAATATCCCTCTGCACCTGGGCTTATACTAAGTATTCTGGTGAATTCAGAGAATTTGGCGCAATCATTGATCAAGTGGCTGAAACTATATGGGAACAGGTTAGTACACTTTTTCCCCCACCCACCTTTTATTGCCACTAAGGTTTGTTCAATTTAATGTAGGAAACTCTCTTTACTTCATTTATAGATAGTTGCCTTTTAACATTTAAAATGATCATATGAAATGTCGACTTTTAAAGTGGAACTTAACTGTTACTGGGTGATTACAGTCTTAGCTGGTGAGTAGTTTGCACAGTGTGCTCTTCAAAAGGTGTCACTTTGAATCACTTGGGTGCAAGTTCATTACTGCATAATCTTCAATGTGCTGTTAAAATAAGAAGTTTGTTTTAATTCTTCAACCCCTATTTACCATCTCTCAGTAAACATGGTGCTGCTTCTGTTCCTGTATGTCTCTGGCAAAACTAAATGAGTTTTTTTAAATTCCTGAATTACAGTTGACCAGATTTAACAGAAACTTGAGGATAAACTTTAAAAAAAAATTAATGTAATCACCTGTCCATCTTCCACATCACTTAATGAAATAATAACTGCAGCTTGGAGGGGATCCATCGTGTTTGTCTGACTTGGTTCCTGAAAGTTCCCAACCTCCCTCACCGACCCACGCGGTTGGGATGTTGGTTTGTTCCTTTGCATATCCACTGTTACTGATTGTAGTCGTGTCAGTGTGCTATGAAGAAAGAGCTTGCATTTTTATATAGCACCTTTTAGGACATCCCAAAGTGCTTTACAGCCAAAGTAGTAGTTTTGTAGTGAGGTCACTATTGTAATGTAGGAAACATGGCAGCCAAATTGGTCATATGGCCCCACAAACAGCAGTGACAACAACCAGATAATCTGTTTGTGATGGTTGAGGGATAAATATTGGCCAGGACACTGGGAGAACTCCCCTGCTCTTCAAAATAGTGCCGTGGGATCTTTTACGTCCAGATGGGGCCTCGGATTTGTGTCTCATCCAGAAGACTGTTCCCAGACAGTGCAGAGGTCCCTCAGTTCTGGCACTGAAGTGGCAGCCTAGATTATATAATCAAGTCTCTGGGGTGGGAATTAAACCCACAACCTTCTGACTCAGGTGAGTGAAAAAACCAGTTGAGCCAAGGCTGGCAGATTCCCTTCCATCTGTACTGCCTACAGCTGGAAAATGATCTGGGCAAACCAAATTGGAAGGCAAGTACCTTTTTTATGGCAGGAAACCTGAGTCAGTGACTGTTCTGTTCGACCTATTGGTCATTTTTTGGAGCCACGAAAGATTAACTGAAATTTGGCCTTTTACTGTTGAATTGTTCCAAAACTTTTGCTGTGCACATCATTCTAAGAAAAACAAATAGAATTTTTAATTTAACATTTGCATTAAAACAGCCTTGCTTCATGCTGTTTTTGTGAAGGATATAATTGATCTTTTGCAAAAACAGATGGTAGGAAAACTTTTTTGGTTCCTTTTTATCCTGCCTGTTAAGGTTCCAAACTGAAATACAGATGCTCTGAATAACCGAGAATCAAGACCCCCCCCCCCCCTCCTCCTCTTTCTTTTGAAGCAAGCAATGCAAGATTAACTGTAGCATTCAGTTAAGTTGCAGGCAAAAGAAATTAGACTGAGAAGCATAGATGAGGGAAGGACTGAAGGAGATTGAGGCAGCATAATTAAGTTAAGAAAGCTACTGGTAGAGGGGAAAACAAACTACCGGATTTTAAAAGTGGAAGAGAATTGAGTGGTCTGCTATTGGGAGCCTTGACATATTGTCATGGGTAAGATGTACCTCCTACCTATGATCTTCCAAGTGCCAAATTTCCAATCTCTGCCACTTGCAGTTCATTGCAATCAGGTACTTCTCCACATGGAGTGTGTTTCTCTGGGTTCTTCTAATAGGTGATTCTGAAGTGCCATTGGTGGTAGCTTGTGAGCAGAACACCTCCAGGGTCAAGGAAGTCGTGGGGCAATAGAAGAAAAATAAAAATTGAACTGAATTTGGGGCTAGTTGAGAAGACCAGGCCTACAGACCAGGAGGTCCTGGTTCAATTCTTAATCTGTACTAAATTAGTTGATCTCAGAAGCAGTTGGGTCAGGGAATAGAAAAATCAGCTTTGTAGATGTCATTTTTAAAAAATGACACCTTTTTATCTATCCTTTCCTAAAAAGACTTTTTGACTCGCTGTGTATACTCACAAGTGATTGGACACTAAATCGAACAAATGATAACTGAAATAGCTATGCTCCAAAATAGTTCCTTAATATGGCACAAGTGGGAATGAGACGAAATCAGTAAGTTGTTAGGTGATTCAGCCAATTGAGTCACGAACACCAGTTAGGGTGAATGATGGCTGGGGTGGGACCATATCTGGAATAGTTTGGGAAGGGGCTTTGGGAATCAGTGAAAGCCACATTTCCACTTGCCCAGTGCCCCATATGAGCCATTCAGTGATGTTGATCCCTGTTTAGATATTCACCTTTTAAATATCTACTCTGGCTGCATCGTATGTTCTAGTGGCTGTTATCCTCAACTAGTGTGTGCTGCCTCAAATTAAGCTTTGGTTCCCAGTCTTTTTATCTATCTATACTGATCACTGCCCACTCTGGCTGACTGCCTTTTCTTTCTTTCCCTTCATGCAATCCAGAGGAGTCCAAAGAAGGTGAAAACCTTATCTGGTTTATTACCACAAACAGAAACTTTGTTTAATATATTGCAGTCTTCCCAGTTGCTAACTGGATTGACAAATCAAGTGCATTGGTGATCACTAACTAACAACTCCTTGTTTTAGGTATTATGCAAGCTGTTCACTTCAGCTCGAAATAGAGTGATACATCGTTCTATTACATCAACACTGAGACTTTCGTCCAACAACAACAAGAAGAAAAACTAGCTGTTGCGCTTTAATCATCTGTTTGATATTTTTTTTGGGGGGGGAAGTGTGGACATTTACACATGCACAGTAACAAACTGGTCAGGGTCTTGCTGTGTAACACAGGCTGTAAAATGTACACAGCTAACTCGACAATGTAGGGTGCAGAACTGCTCATTTCTTTTTAAGTGACTGTTAGGAGGGCAAGCAGACCCACTTGAAGGAGAACTGTGGTAAATGCATCTTGATTCAGACCATTAATTAAGATTTTTGATTTTAATTTTTTAAATATAAACCATGTATTATCCATTGTATTATATGCCAGAATAGCACAGGCTGCCATGGTTTAGCATATTTTCCATTTAACATTCTTTTTCCCTTTTTAATGCACATGGTTGCACTTAGTTTTCCATTCAGTCTTTCATCATTCTTTTCTGTTCAACATTCTTGTAGCTATTCTGCAACTATTTAATGGGGAAATATTTAATAAACATGGTATTACTGTTCTCTTTTGTTAATAGCATGTTTTTGGTTACCCCATTTTAAGTCTCCCTTTCTTTCTTTTAACATTCCCATATTACAGGTGTTGAAGCCACTGAGTGACAATTTGATGGAGGACAACATAAGACAGACTGTAGCAAACTCCATCAAAGCAGGTTTGACTGAGCAGGGCTCCCAACATACCAAATTAAAGACAAACTGACAATCCAACTTGCCCTTGCCTGGCTCTTATGGTGTCAAGTGCTTTCTGTAGGTTACAGACTTGGTGAATCAATTTAAAATTAGTCTGCGTAGATTTTGAAGTGAGAGGCCCAACTTCACTGGACACTGCCACAAAGGTCTGAAGAACGAAGAAGGAAATGTTCCTGAAGATGATTTTTCAGTGGGTAGGTAGATACATCACTAAACAAGATGGTTCAGGGATGTGTAACATTTGTAATTTAAATGTTACTTTTTGACACGAGAACGCTAATCGAATTTCCTTTTCAGGTCTCCTTTTGAGTGTTGGTGGATTTATGTGTGAAAGGCTGGTTTGCACTGTAGTATACTGTACAGATAAATCCATGGGATCATTGAGGTAGTGATGCAGAGTAAAGTTTGAAATGAGCCAGTTAGTTTTTTTTTGTTAATGCTTTGCTTGTATTACCAGTATTACACATTGCATGAATCCAAACTACACAGGCTACTGGATTAACTTGAGGACAAAATTACTGTTAGTTGGGGGTAATTGAAGCTTGCCTTGCCTTTCCTGAAAACAGCCCTAGAACAGTTGTGTAAATCAGTGACGGTCAAACTGCTGGGAGATTTTACCATTTCACTACTGGCACTTGAGTCCATCCAATATGCTATATTTTTTTTCTTTATTTTGAGAAGAAGGATGGGAGTAAATCCATCCAAAAAGAACTGTTGCCCGTAGCTACCTGTTAGCATTGTCTGTACAGTGCATTTATCTTTTTTAATTTAATTTTCTATCAAATCATAGAGGTGGGGCATGTATATTAAATATAAATATATAAATACCAAATTTTGTATCAAAGTTTTTGTAGTTAATGGCAAAATCTGGTACAGTGGTAGGCTCCGTGCAGTTTATGTAAAGGAATGTTATTTGTGATTGATGTAAGCATAAGAGTGCATCAAATTTGAGGTTTTGATATATTTGTGATATTACCTGCCTTGAGCACTGCAATCCCACCCCTTATGGCAAAGCAATGGGAATGTTAGTCGTGGAATTCGGTTGTCTTCTGTTGCATTTTAAAGTTATTTCCTGTAATTTATTTTTCAATACATAATTAAAGTACTCTATGAAATTCCCTGCTCTGGTTGTTTTTCTTTTTGCTGAAATTCTGCAAGATGTGCTGTCAGGGAACCTAGATTTTAATTTTTTTAAATCGTTAATGGAACTTAACCTGTAATATGTACCTCAGTCAATGTTATTGGCTGCATTTAAATGTAAAAATGTTTTTTTTCTCCTGAGCATGTATATAATTGGTGGGGAAATATTGTAGAAGTGTCTATTAAATATAAGCCGCTTAGACACTGAACAATTTTCAGAACTATTCTGATCATGCAAAAGAACGTATTCAGGTAATTCAGTATTATGTAAAGTGGCTCAGATGGAATAAGAATAAAGAAGTCATTGTTCCATTAAGAGCAAAATAACATTTTCTACAAATGAAACAGAACAATTGAGATTTGGATAAAAGCAATCCTTTAGCCATTTTAATCTTCCAGAATATGAACCCTATTGTCTTCCTGTTTCATCAGTGAGGCCAGTGTCCTTCTCTTAACCCACCTTCCAGTAGCACAAGGTATTTTCCACATACAATGCACTACTAATTGTGCCAAGGTTTATTTTATAAAAACACAGCACCCTATCTCAAGCTGCAAGTATAAATACTCTAAATCCATCCTGTCCCCTCATGCTGTATCTTTTCTTGGACACCTGATGATCATTGACAAGGATCAGTTAACAAAGAAAAAAAGTGACATTGGGAGAGTGTGATAAGGAGCTATAAAAATACATTGACTACACTTCAAAAATAATGTAGTGGTTGTGAAGCTCTCCTATGTAGCCACCTGCAGCAGCCAATTTACTGTAAGATTGCATAAACAGCAGAGATAAATGACCAAGTTAGATTGTTTTTGGTGGTGTCTGTTAAGGGAGGAATGGGGGTCGGACACCAAAACTCCATGCTCTTCAGTATTTGGACACGTGAAATAATCAACACTCACCTGAAAATAATGCCGTGGGATTTTTAAACAGATGTGATCTGATTAACATCTCAGCCAAAAGACGGTACCTCCCGAATATACAGTATCCCCTCAGCACTGCATTGAAGTGTCAGTCTAAATAATGGAGTGGTGCGTGAAGTCAGAGGACTAACTGATGCCCCAGCAAGAGCCATGCTGGCACCTACAAATAAACTAGTCCTACACTTCAAAGTGTAATTGTAAACAGGGAAAAGCTCTTTGAACACAATCCTACAGTATATAGGATGGAGAAGCAGTAACGAGCTGCTTTTGCTTCAAGCTGTGCCCATTCCAGTGCTGCAATCACTGAAGCAGGACAGCTCATAGTTGCAACATGTAGTAATAGAACTGTTACCAAGGAACTACCTTCCTTCCTCATCAACAGCAACTTAGCTTCATTTTAATTGTGCCTTATTTCATTTCTTGGTAATTGCTCAGAAGAACCAGACTCAAACGTGCACAGATCCCATTGGCCAACATCTTTCCAATTCCACCACAGTATAGGATTCAATAACCCAATTTGGCTGGAGTGGTTCAAAATTTGATCCATTTAGTTGTGTGGTTTTCTAGAGCTCAAGATCCTGCATTGTGAATGTGCTGGATGACTGCTGTTCAGCTGTGATATGCAAGCACTAAATTTAAACATATAGGTGTATTAAAAAGTTAGTCTGCACATCAAAAATATCTCTACAGGTCAAAAAAATATATATAAACAATGTAAGGATTTCATGACCATTTGTTTCACAAGCTGCCCAGAGGTTTTCTACACTAAAGGCAAATGGGAATAAAAATTGATAAAACTATCTGGTTACTGAATGTGTTAAACTCAATGATGCAATATGGCTATAGAAATTTCTTACACTAGATAGCATTCACTAAAGCTGTGAGCTCTTTAAAATATCATGAATGCAAGTGTCATGCAACTAAAATAAACTAGATGTGAAGCTTACTTTCTTGTCATTACTTAGATGTTGAAGATCAGCAGCCACTATTTTCAGGTATAATTTGTTTCATTAGATCAACAGCATTTATCACATTTAAGAACAGTATAATCAAACACCCTGCTGAGCTTAGTGTTGGGGGAAAAAAAACAACTTTCTTACTAATAGGTCCAGTTATCTGTGCAAGGAGGAATTCTTTGCTTTTTGTCTAGTTAGAAAGGGTCCCTGGAATCTCTATCACAGGCTACCAGAACTTTTCTATCCCAAAATTTGAGTTTCTTTGAGGGGTTTTATTTTGCTCCTATGAACGGAAAACCTGCTCTTAGCTGATGGGGAGAAGAGAGATCTACCCTTTGATAACACGATACGAGGAACAAGAATATGATCAAGCCCAACTCTATTCATCCCCTTGAAAACATTTGTCTGCATTAATTTATATGGTTCCATTTTTCACAGGGGAAGAAAATCACCACCTTCCTCTGTACTTTAAATTCTCCAGCTCACTAATATGACTCTTGGCATAATGCAGTAGAGGCTAAAGGCCTCTACAGTGAACCAGTAAGGCAAGGAGGTCTAGCTGAGTTTGGGAGTGTACTGTAATTTCAGCAGTAGGCAGCCTTGACCCAATCGGACAGAACCAGGTTGTGGAGGCCTCAGTCACCTGGTAATAACTTTTCCCATGTTACCTCCAGCTCAACAGTGTCTGCTGTGGCTCAGTTGGTAGCACACTCTCCTCTGAGGTTGTAGGTTCAAGAAAAAACAAACACCATACTTCTGGTGAGCTGTGCAAAATGGCACATCATAGAAAGTTACGGCACAGAAGGAGGCCATTTGGCTCATCGTATCCAAGACTGCCGAAAAAGAGCTGTCCAGTTTAATCCCATTTTCCAGCGCTTGGTCTGTAGCCCTGTATCTACGGCACTTCAATTGCACACCCAAGAACTTTTTAAAAATGTGATGAGGCAGTGAGTTCCAGACCCCCATCAGCCTCTTGGTGAAAAAATGTTTCCTCAGCTCCTACCTAATCCTTAAACCAATTATTTTAAATCTATGCCCCCTGGTCACTGACTCCTCTGCTAAGGGAAATAGGTCCTCTCTATTCACTCTAGTCCTGTCATAATTTCATATACCTCGATTAAATCCAAAGAAAGCAACCCCAGCCTATCCAATCTTTTCTCATAGTTAAAATTCTCCTGCCCTGGCAACATCCTTGTAAATATCTGTACCCTTCCTAGTGCAAAGACATCTTTCCTGTAATGTGGTGACCAGAACTGTACGCAGTACTGAAGCTGTGGCCTCACCAATGTTCTATGCAGTTCTAGCATAACCTCCCTGCTCTTACATTCTATGCCTCCGCTAATAAAGTATCCTGTATACCTTTTTAACCACCTTATCTACCTGTCCTGCTACCTTCACGGATCTGTGGACATGCACTCCAAGGTCCCTCTGTTCCTCAACGCCACTCAGTATCATCCCATTTATTGTGTACTCCTATGCCTTGTTTGCCCTCCCTAATGCATTATCTCATACTTCTCTGGATTGAATTCCATTTGCCACTTTTGTGCCCACCTGACTAGACCATTGATATCTTCCTGCAGTCAAAACCTACCTCCTCACTATCAACCACACGGCCAATTTTTGTATCATCTGCAAACTTCTTGATCAAGCCCAAATCATTAACATATACCACAAAAAGCAAGGGACCTAGTACTGAGCCTGGTGGGACCCCACTGGAAACAGCCTTTCAGTTGAAAAAACACCTGTCAACCATTACCCTTCGCTCCCTGCTACTGAGCCAATTTTGGATCCAACTAGCCACTTTCCCTTGGGTCCCATGGGCTTTTACTTTTTTGACCAGTCTACCGTGTGGGACCTTGTCAAAGCCTTGCTAAAAATCCACGTGCACTACATCAAACATGTTACCCTCATCGACCTTGTTACCTGCTCAAAAAATTCAATTAAGTCAGTCAGACACGACCTTCCCTTCCAATCTATGCTGACTGTCCTTGATTAACCCGTGCCTTTCTAAATGACTATTTATGCTGTCGCTCAATCGATTCCAATAATTTGCCCACCACCGAGGTTAGACTGACTGGCCTATAATTACTCTTTCTCCCTTTTTAAACAACGGTACAACACTAGCAGTCCTCCAATCCTCAGGCACCATGCCTGTAGCCAGGGAGGATTGGAAAATGATGGTCAGAGCCTTTGCTATTTCCTCCCTTGCTTCTCTTAGCAGCTTGGGATACATTTCATCCAGGCTTGGTGATTGATCTACTTTCAAAGATGCTAAACCCCTTAATACTTCCTCTCTGTTTATCCCATCCAATATTTCACACTCCTCCTCCTTAACTACAATGTCTGCATCATCCCCCTGTTTTGTGAAGACAGATGCAAAGTATTCATTAAGAACCATACCCACATCTTCTGTCTCTGCACATAGGTTAACTTTTTGGTCTCTTAATAGGCCCTACTCTTTCCTTAGTTATGCTCTTGCTCTTTATGTATTTATAAAATATTTTTGGGTTTTCCTTAACTTTACTTACCAGTATTTTTTCATGCCCTCTCTTTGTTTTCCTAATTTCCTTTTTAATTTCATCCCTGCATTTTCTATACTCCTCTAGGCTTTCTGCAGTATTGAGCTCTTGGTGTCTGACATAAGCTTCCCTTTTTTGCCTTATCTGACCTTGTATGCTTCTTGTCATCCGGGGGCTCTAGATTTGGTAGTCCCACCCTTTTTCTTTGTGGGAACATGTTTACTTTGAACACCCTGAATCTCCCCCTTGAATGCCTCCCACTGCTCTGACACTGATTTACCTTCAAGTAACTGTTTCCAGTCCACTTTTGCTAAATCACTTCTTAGCTTAGTAAAATTGGCCTTTCCCCAATTTAGAACTTTTACTCCCATCTCTGTTCTTTTCCATACTATGCTGAATCTAATTGAATTATGATCACTACCACCAAAATGCTCTCCCACTGTACTCCTTCCACCTGCCTAGCTTCATTCCCTAAAATGAAATCCAGAACTGTTCCCCCTCCCGTTGGGCTTGCTACGTACTGGCTTTAAAAAAAAGTTCTCCTGAATGCAGTTTTAAGAATTCTGCGCCCTTTATACCTTTTGCACTGATTGTATCCCAGTTAATATTAGGGTAGTTGAAATCCCCTACTATTACTGCCCTATTTTTGCACTTCTCAGATGTAGAATGATACAGCACAGAAGGAGGCCATTTGGCCCATTGTGCCTGTGCCGGCTCTTTGGAAGTGCTATCCAATTAGTCCCACGCTCCTGCTCTTTCCCCATAGCCCTGCCAATTTTTTCCTTTCAAGTATTTATCCAATTCCCCTTTGAAAGTTGTTATCGAATCTGCTTCCACCACCCTTTCAGGTAGTGCATTCTAGATCATTACAACTCGCTGCATAATGTGTTTCCTTATGTTGTCTCTGGTTCTTTTGCCAATTACCTTAAATCTGTGGTTACCGACCCTCCTGCCACTGGAAACAGTTTCTCGTTATTTACTCTATCAGAACCCTTCATGATTTTGAACACCTCTTAACCTTCTCTGCTCTAAGGAGAACAACCCTAGCTTCTCCAATCTCTTCATGTAACTGAAGCCCCTCATTCTTGGTACCATTCTTGTAAAATCTCCTCTGCACCCACACTATGACCTTGACATCCTTCCTAAAGTGTGGTGCCCAGAATTGGACACAATACTCCAGCTGGGGCCTAACCAATGTTTTATAAAGGTTTAGCATAACTTCCTTGCTTTTGTGCTCTATGCCTCTATTTAAAGCTAAGAGCCTTTTTAACAGCTTTCTCAACTTGTCCTGCCACCTTCAATGATTTGTGTATGTACACCCCCAGGTCACTCTGTTCCTGCGCCCCCGTTAAAATTGTACCATTTAGCTTATATTGCCTTTCTTCATTCTTCCTACCAAAATGTATCGTTTCACACTTTTCTGCGTTAAATTTCATCTGCCACTCTGTCTGCCCATTTTGCCAATCTGCTTATGTCCACCTGAAGTCTGTTACTATCCTCTTCACTTTTTACTACATTTCTGATTTTTGTGTCATCTGCAAACTTTGAAATTATGCCCTGTATTCCCAAGTCCAACTCATTAATATATATCAATAAGAGCAGTGGTCCTAATACCAACCCCTGGGGAACACCACTACTCTCTGCTTTCTGTCGGCTTAGCCAATTTTGTATTCACGCTGTCACTGCCCCTTTAATCCCATGAGCTTCAATTTTGCTAACAAGTCTAATATGTGGTATTTTAGCAAATGCCTTTTGAAAGTCCATGTACACATCAACCGCACTACCCTCATCAACCCTCTCCATTACTTCATCAAAGTACTCAATCGAGTTAGTCAAACACGATTTACCTTTAACAAATCCGTGCTGGCTTTCATTTGTTAACCCATACTTTTCCAAGTGCCAATTAATTTTGTCCCAGATTATTGTCCCTAAAAGTTTCCCGACCACCGATGTTAGACTGACTGACCAACCTGTAGTTGCCTGGTTTATCTCTCCCTTTTTTGAACAGGGGTGTAACATTTGCAATCCTCTAGTCCTCTGGCACCACTCCCATATTGATGAGGATTTGAAGATTGTGGCCAGAGCCTCTGCAATTTCCACCCTTACTTCCCACAGCAACCTAGGATGCATCCCTAGGAGGTGACTTTTCTACTTAGAGTACTGCCAACCTTTTAAGTACCTCTTTATTTTTATCCTATCCAATATCCCTACTGCCTCTTCCTTTACTGCTACAATGGCAGCATCCTCCTCTTTAGTGAAGACAGATACAAAGTACTCATTTAGTACCTCAGCCGTGCCCTCTGCCTCCACAAGAAGATCTCCTTTTGGTTCCTAATCGGCTCCATCCTACCTCTGACAACCCTTTCACTATTTATATGTTTATAAAAGACTTTTGGGTTCCCTTTTATGTTACCTGCTAATATATCCTCATACTCTCTCTTTGCTCCTCTTATTTTCTTTTTCAGTTCTCCCCTGTACTTTCTATATTGGGCTTGGTTCTGAACCTGACATTTGTCATAGCCCCCTTTTTCTGTTTCATTTTAATCACTATCTTTAGTCATTCAGGGAGTTCTAACTTTGGATGCCCTCCCTTTTCCCCCTTGATGGAATGTGTCCAGCCTCTACCCGAACTATCTCTTCTTTGAAGGCCTCCCATTGCTCAATTACTCTTTTGCCTGCCAATCTTTGATTCCAATCCACCTGGGCCAGATCCCTTTTCAACTCACTGAAATAGTCCTCCTCCAGTTAAGTATTTTCATGCCCGAATGTACTTTGTCCTTTTCCATAACTACTGTAAACCTGATGATATGATCACTGTTCCCTAAATGCTCCCCCACTGAAACATGCTCCACTTGCCCCACTTCATTCCCCAGAACTAGATCCAGCACTGCTTCCTTCCTTGTTGGGCTGGAAATATACTGATCAAGAAAGTTCTCTTGCACACATTTCAGGAATTCATCCCTCTCTTTGCCCTTTACACTGTTAGTATCTCAGTCTATATTAGGATAATTGAAGTCCCCCATTATCACTACTCTAAAGTTCTTGCATCTTTCTGTAATTGCCTGCAAATTTGCTCCTCTATCTCCTTCCCACTATTTGGAGGCCAGTAGTATACACCTAGTAGCATAATAGCTCCTCTATTGTTCCTTAATTCTACCCAAATAGCTTCTGACTTTGATCCCTCAACTACATAATCCTTTTTCTTTGCTGTAATAGTCTCTTTGCTCAATACTGCCACTGCCACCACCACCCCTCTTTTTCCTTCCCTATCTTTCCTGAATACCTTATAGCCAGGAATATTAAGTTCCCAATCCATCCCTTTGAGCCATATCATAGTCCCATGTGGCTACTTGTGCCTGCAGCTCACTAACCTTATTTACCACGTTCCATGCATTTACACACATGCACTCCAAACCCATTTTAGACTGCCTCACATTTACTCCCTGTCTGATCTCTCCTATTTCTGAATTACTGTTTTACTCTAATGCTGTTTGTCTCCCAGTCCTCTATGCACCTAGTTTCTCCTCTCCAATGCTTCACCCTGGTGCCCCTCCCCCAGGCCAAATTAGTTTAAACCCTCCCCCACAGCACTAGTTAACCTCCCCACGAGGACATTGGCCCCAGCCCTGTTGAGATGCAACCCGTCCAGCTTGTACAGGTCCCAATTCCCCAGGAATCTGAAGTCCAGCCATGCGTTGAACTCTTATCTTACTGTTCCTATACTCACTAGCGCATGGCATTGGGAGTAATCCAGAGATTACTACCTTTTGAAGTCCTGCTTTTTAACTTTCTCCCTAGCTCCTCCGATTGCATGACCTCATCCCCTTTCCTCCTTTTGTCGTTGGTTCCCACATGGACCACGAATATCAGCTGTTCCCCTCCCCCTCCTCGTCTCCCCACCCTCTCAGGTATATTTTACCCCAGCACCAGGGAGGCAACACACACCATGCGGGCTGATGTTGGCGGTTGCAGAAACACCTGTCTGTCCTCCTGACTATCTAATCCCCTATAACCACTGCATTCCTACACTTTGCTGTGCCCCCCAATGCCATGCCATGGACTGCATTCGTTTGAGGTGTTGTCACGCTCACCGGTATTCAATACTGAAAACTGGTTTGAGTGCCACACTCACAGAGGATTCCTGCACTGCATGCCTCTTCCCACCCTGCTGGATGGCCACCCACTTACTATCCTGAACTCTTTGGTCATGGGGTAACCACTCCTGGAATGTACAATCCAGGAAATTTTCAGCCTCTCATATGCCCTGCAGTGATTCCAGCCACTCCTCAAGCTCAGAAACCCTGAGCTTGAGCTCAAGCAGCTGGAGGTACTTACTGCACACGTGGTTATCCAGGATACCTGAAGTGTCCTGGAGTTCCCACATGGCACAGGAATTGCAAGCAATGGGCCTCGGCTGCCTATATATAATACCTCTTATGTTTCTTTTAAAATATATATAAATAAAATGTTTTATCTTGTATCCCTTTAACTCCTTTTTATTATTTATTTAATAGTTATGTATACCAGATTCCTATTTAATACAATTTTGGATCACTTTAATGTTAGTATCCCCTACTTAGTTTATTTTATCCCCTTAGATCAAATTAATTACTCTGATTATTTAGTTGTTTATCTATTAGTAAATGGATTTAATGTGATTTGAAATTAGTAATTAAATAATTTATCCGCTTACTTTTAACTTCTTTTCAATCTGCTTACCCTTTTATTCCTGGACTCTGAGCTCCTCCTCGGCGTTAACTGTGATGTCAGTTTCTCAAATTCTCGGTATTTGTTTTATGCCTCTCCTGTGGTGCTCCGTGCTCTGCTGATTCTGGTCCCACCGTTCGTTTTAAATCTCAGGCCTCTCAGGTGCTGCTCTGCCGATTCTGCTGCCGCTGCTCTTTTTAAATCTCCTCGGCCCTCTCCCGTGGTGTTCCACGCTCTGTTCATATTCAAGATAACCTACTCTCTTCACAATGTTCTTCCACTTTTAGCAGTGATGGTACTGTGGAGATTTACAACATCAGATGAAAATTCATTAGGTCTCCAACCAACTGCCTAAAAAAAGCCTTTAAAGATCCATATAGCAAAAACAGAAATTTGTGAGTGTCTATGGATGTTATTTATATGGACTTACAGAAGGCATTCAACAAGGTTCCACATAAGGGTCTGTAAATAAAAATGAGAGCACATGGAAATTGGAAGCAACCTATTGGCTTGGATAGCAAATTGGTTAGGAAGTAGGAGACATAGAGCAGGGATAATGGGTATGTACTCAAATTGGCAGGATGTGACTAGTATTCCCCCAGGGATCTGTACTGGGGCCACAGCTTTTCACTATATTTATAAATGACTTGGATGAAGAAATAGAGAGCCGTATATCTCCATGTTTGAATCTCTCCACTCAGGATTCCGTTCCTGCTACAGTACTGAAACAGCCCTTATCAAAGTCACAAATAACATCCTATGTGACTGTGACCATAGTAAACGATCCCTCCTCATCCTTCTCGACCTGTCTGCAGCCTTTGACATGGTTGACCACACCATCCTCCTCCAACGCCTCTCCTCCATTGTCCAGCTGGGTGGGACTGCGCTCGCCTGGTTCCATTCTTATCTATCCGGTCATAACCAGAGAATTACCTGTAATGGCTTCTCTTCCCGCTCCTGCACCATTACCTCTGGAGTCCCCAAGGATCTATCCTTGGCTCCCTCCTATTTCTCATCTACACGCTGCCCCTCGGTGACATCATTCGAAAACATGGTCAGATTTCACATGTACGTTGATGACACCCAGCTCTACTTCACAACCACCTCCCTCGACGACTCCACTGCCTTCCTCCAATTCTTGCCTCTTGCACAGCCCCGATTTTAATCATTGGCGGCTGTGCCTTCAGCTGCCTAGGCCCGAAGCTCTGGAATTCCCTTCTTAAACCTCTCTCTCTCCTCCTTTAAGATACTCCCTAAAACCTAACTCTTTGACCAAGCTTTTGGTCACCTGTCCTAATATCTCCTTATGTGGCTCAGTATTACATTAAAGGTACTATATAAATGCAAGTTGTTGTTGTTGTATATCTAAGTTGCTGATGATACTAAGATAGGTGGCACAGTAGTGTAGATGGCAGCAGAAAGTTGTAAAGGGACATTGACAGACAAAGTGACTGGGCAAAACTGTGGCAGATGGCGTTCAATGTGGGAAAGTGTGAGGTCATCCACTTTGGACCCAAGAAAGATAGTTCAGAGTATTTTTTAAATGGTGTGAAGTTAGGAACTGTGGATGAGCAGAGAGATTTAGGGATCCAAGTACAGGAATCACTAAAAGTTAGTAAAAAATATAATTAGAAAGGCTAATGGAATGTTGGCCTTTATCTCGAGAGGCCTGGAATATAAAGGGGTGGAAATTATGTTACAGCTGTACAGAGCTCTGGTTAGACCCCAACTTCAGTATTGCATTCAATTCTGGGCACTGGACCTCAGGAAGGATATAATGAACTTGGAGGGGGTGCAGCGCAGATTCACCAGGGCTAAAAGGGTTAAATTAGGAGGACAAGTTGTAGTCCCTTGAATGTACAAGATTAAGGGGTGATCTTAGTAAAGTGTTTAAGATGTTTAAAGGATTTGATTACCCAAAGACAAACTATTTCCTCTGGTGGGAGAGTCCAGAAAAAAGGGGGCATAACCTTAAAATTGGAGCTAGGCTGTTCAGGGGTGATATCAGAAAACACGTCACACAAAAGGTAGTGAAAATCTGGAACTCTCTTCCCCCCCAAAAAATTTCAAAACCGAGTGATAGATTTTTATTAGGCAAGGGTATTGAGGGGAGTGATAGATTTTTATTAGGCAAGGGTATTGAGGGTAATGGAACCAAGGTGCGTAGATGGAGTTAAGATACAGATCAGCCATGATCTTATTCAATGGTAGAACAGGCTCGAGCGGCTGAATGACCTACTCCTGTTCCTAGATACACAATCCAGTGCATTACACTCAAAACTGCCAGTTAATTTAAAAAAACATGGAATTGTGGAAATCAAAATAGGGTGAATGGCCTACTCCTGTTCCTGTCTATGTGGAGATATATGGTTTGTGCCCACTGACTGTGCCCCTTATATCTCTTGTTCTGAGAGATTTTGTATGGACAGGCTAGAGATTGCAATGCACTAATCACCATTTTTACAGTTCCTTTAAATGGCCTAATAGCTAACTGCTCCATCCAGTTTAGCATTAAACCAATCAGGCACATATTATACGCTGTGACTAGGCTAGGGACTAACTGCTTCTGCCATCAATGACACGCATAAGCACTCGGGCACAGAGCGCGTTGGGCTGCACATTGTAGGTCACCAACTGCCCTCGCTGCCGTAGTGTTAACGCTGTGCGTTCTCTGAACTTGGTAGTGATAGTGCTAATATTACCAAGTTCAGAGAACAGATAGTGCTGTGCCTTGTCTGAACTCTGTAGCCTGCCTGACAATGACTTGATCAAATTACACCTTCCAGAGAACTTGAATTACTCTGCAGCAGGCTGGATCAAACTACACATTCCAAATGGTTGAGTATTGTCCTCCCACATCCTGTCAGTGACAATAGCAGAATGTGTTACTGCCACCATAGTGGTAGCAATAGACACATCCACGTATAGTAACACTGCAGGCATAACCCTTCAGACAACTCCTGAGCTCAGATGATGGAAAAGCAAAACACCAAAAATCCAGTGATCCCAGCATTTGCACTTGAAGGAACTCTAGAGGCAGAGCATAGAGTCAATGTACTGAAGACCAACTTCACCGTAACATTCTTCCCAAAGATCTTTACAAATGTCAGCCAGCCTAGTGTGTAAATGCTGTAGAGCTGCTGGCGGTGCACAGGTTAATTACTAGACTGAACTATCCAGCATTGAAGCATGAATTGTAAGGTAAAGGAGACAAAACTAATTGAATCACTCAAGCTGCAGTGCTGCCTCCCACCCCATCCATTAAAAAAAGTACACAGTTCATCAGTTACTCCCTGAATTGGTGGCTGATATCCAATGCATTGCTTAAAAAAGTTTCCAATATCAAGATGACTGATGTATCAGATCATGCTCAGGACACAATACATCCCATGGTTCCAGTTCTGCCAGAAATGTCTGATCCTTATTTAGTTCTTCACCAAGATGCCTAGCAACATTCCAATGTCACTTTTATCTGCCAGGGTCAGAGAAGCACTTCGCTGTTCTTGAACGCTCTGCTGGTGAATAAAAGCTCTAGGGTTCCTCTGAGGAAGTCCGTCACCTGTTTTCAGGTAAACAATTTTGCATTTTATCAAATGAAATGACATAACATCTAGGAGGGAAGGATTAAGATCTTACTGTTTATTGCCTAATAATCAGCACGTGACCATAACGCTGTTGGATTGTCATAAAACCCCAATTGGTTCACTAATGTTCTTTAGGGAAGGAAATGTGTCGTCCTTACCTGGTCTGGGCCTATATGTGACTCCAATCCCACACCAACATGGTCGACTCTTAACTGCCCTCTGAAGTAGCCTAGCAAGCCACTCAGTTGTATCAAACAATCAGGGCACTAAAGATGGGCAATAAATGGTGGTCCAAGAACGATTAATAATTTTTTAAAACTCTGCAAAATTCCCTCTATAGTAAGCTAGAAATGATCATTGTACAAACTGCATTGTGAGATCATATAGAACAGGCCCTCTCCTCATGCATCAGTACTTTTCACGTGACAAGGTAGCAGCTAGTCATAGAGCTTCCTAAATGGGGACACGAGAAAAAATAATCAAATAGTGAAGGAGACTTGGTGCCTCGATTTCTAAAAGCAACCCGAGGCAGCTTTAAAAAAAAATATTATGGACCAACATTAAAGGACATTAATACCAAACTTTAATGAAGTTAAATGGTATCTAGAGATAGCATTACAATGAAGGTTCTCGAGTTAACATTAAAATCTCGTATTATTTATTTAATACTTGCAAAAAAATAAGCCTAGTAATCCCTTGTGTACAAAAGAAAGCAATGGTACTAGTTTACAAAACCATGTGGTGCTGAAATCAGGATCTGAATTCTAAAAACAGAAGATAGGAGATGCATATACAGAGTCCTTGCACATCGCCAGATAGTTCCTTTTCAAAACCGGGGAAATGTAATCCATTGCTCATCCAGGTCTTCTGGTCTTTCATTCCCTTTAAATAAGGTCAGCAACTAGAGAAGAAAATTGAGATCATTTTAATATTTTAAATAAGTTTAAAAATCTGCACATTTTAAATTGTATGCATGCAAAAAGCCCAACGTACAAGAAGACCTGCTGCGTGTGCACTTAATTTAATGTTTGCAAAAATTCCTATAAAGAAAAATGAATGGAGGAAGTTGGGCTTTTATGGCCTTAATTAACAGACGGCCCTTTGAGTTTGGGTGGGGGGGGGGTCACTGTGGTAGTCACAGGACCATGAAGCTGCCATTTGTTGTCTGGGTGCTATACTTTTATGAATGCTGCAATTATCTCGGTCATCTTTACCATCAGTTTTGAGGTTGTGTGTTTACCAGTTGTATGGTGTTAATGGGGGAGGGGGGGGAAAAAAGAGGAAAAGGAAGGGAAGTGGATAGAATCCATCACCCAGGGTTCCTTTCCCGATCACTATTCAGCAACATCTTTCAAAATTGAGCATAAACATTTGGCGACAAAGGGACCAGGCTCTGCTGTGATGGACTCGCACTGGCGCTCGATGCCTGGCGTCCACATGGAGAATGGCCTTCAGCGCTAGGCGGTACAACGCAGGCATAGTCTTTGGAATTATTCACCACCTTCAGGAGAGGACAGGCAAGAGGACAAATTCAAGGAAAGAACCAGACTCCCAGCATACTACAACATGCTCCTTCCTATAACACAGAGGGAGGCTGGGGAAGAAGGGGCATAGAAAAGGCAGATTCCAGTCTACTGTACCAGTCTAAAAATAGTGTGGGCGTAAATTTGGAGCAGTAATATTTTATATACAGTACTATAAGGACAGCCATACTTGTTAAAGATAACCTATCTGCTATTGCAAGAGATGATATTAGTACATCAACAGCAACTGAATCCGTTTGGATACAATTACAGTTCCTACCGCTTATAACGGTTCTTGTGAAAGCAATTTGCCCGGTATATGCGATGGCCGATATAACAGGGTTGCGCTCTTACATTACTCACTGTATAACAAGAATACTTCTTCATAGTGACCTTTTGCTTGGTTGTTTCCAGCTCCACTCGACCTGCAGCTTTACTTAAACTGCAGTCAGTGCTCAGTACAAACTGTAACCCCACACAATTTAGAGGGGATTAGAAGGCTTTAAGCACGCAAAAGGGACCTGAACATTAATGAGGTGTTATTTGTTTGTTTGTTCTTGCAATCAGTGTACCTTAATGAGGTGCGAACTGGTGAGTAAGCACAGCTGTTTCTGCCCGAAATAAATAAATGCAAATAGCCAATGGGTATTGTTTTTCGGCTGATATAAGTGACTGCCCATTTTAAACATGGACGTTTTAAGTGGTGGGGACCGTAGGTCAAGCTAATGGTTTCAAATTTATTATTGGCACCTGTTACAGACTCCAGAACAGGTATTCCTAGGTGTTCACAAATTGCTAAAGCATCTAATCTGGGCCTTTAAAAAAAAATTGATCTATAAAGATGACACTGGGTTGCCCAAGCCTTATCCAACTGCTGAGAACAACCAGCCAGGTCAGAAGACGCTGTAATCAGAGCTCACCGTTCATTGGCATTTCATCAATCTGTGTAGAGTAGTACTGTTCAATGTCTCGCAGTATACGAATGTCATCGTTCTTAACAAAGTTGATGGCCACACCTTTGCGGCCGTATCGGCCTGAGCGACCAATCCTGCCAACCAATACAAGAGTACGTCAACATCCAATACTGCAGAGAAATTTACTGTGGGGGGGGGTGTAGAGAAGTTAACAGCTTCAACGGATATCAGCTCCCTGAGTACTAACCCAGCAACTGATCGTCAGCACTCGAAGAAATTCACCACATTACTTGCTACCAGTTAACAAAGATACTTTCTCCTAGATCAGACTTTACTTGTTGATTGTTTCATGGATCTGTCCAGAAACTTAAAATGTTAGTTAGCCCTCCGTTATATTCCCATTTCCTCCTCGCACGTTATACTTTCAATCAGGTAGTTTGCCTTGCTCGCATTTTTATAGTGCAGTTCAATTTTTTCTCCCGTTTACAATAAATTGGCTTTAATCCTGAGATGCTCCATACCACACAAGTGAAAAGGGGAAGTGTCAAGTAGTGATTGGCTACTTTGAATTTCACGGTCAGCAATGCAGAACAACCAACTGGTAGAGAGAAGAGAATAAGGACCACTACTTCACTTGCTAACCAGACTGAAACTAAGGCACAAAAAGAGATCAATAACATTAGGTTGACAAGTTCTGTAGTGTCAGAAGATGCATGCATTATGAAATTAAACCGGGTACAGGAAAAATAGGTCAAGATTACCTGTGGATATACAACTCTCTGTTATTTGGCAAATCATAGTTTATGATCAGTGAGACCTGAGGGACATCCAATCCTCTTGCCCAAACGTCTGTAGAAATAAGCACTCGGCTGTAAACCAAACACAGGAAGCAGTCACCTTCAGAACACTAGCGTCAGAAGTAGTCAGGAGAACACACACAGATCTCAAACACCACCCACCTTGCACCAGAACGGAATTCCTTCATGATGGATTCCCTCTCTTTCTGCGGCATGTCACCGTGCATTGATGACACTGTGAAATTAGCTTCTCTCATTTTTTCAGTGAGCCAGTCCACCTGTTGTAAAGAAACATGAGTATTTGAAGCTATTTGCTATTAATTTCCCTTTTGAGGACAGTAACAATTTTGCTCCACGATGGGTTATTTTTATTTTAAAAAAATTAAGTCCACTTTATTATCCAGCATCTGAAATGTACAAAATTATATTATATGGTAGAGCAAAACTTTTCATTTCGAGGTGGTGAAAAGCAATGCCTGCAGGAACTCCAGAAGTGAAACCTGCTGTTAAAATCCAGAAGGAAATCATAATACAATTGGAGTCAATCTGCATTTTTCTTATCTGCACTCCTTATTTCCCTTTGCTCTCCTGCCTGCAAGGCATATTCTTTTAAAAAATATACAATATATTTCCTAGTGGATTTAAGTAAATCCTTGTCTTACTTATTCCTTTTATTTGATTGTTTCCTTGTGACTTGAGAGTATAGGTGAGTATGTGACACACACACACCTTGTTTGAGCAACGTGGCAGTGTTTCTAAGAGATTTATGGTTTATGAACATATTCAGAATTAACTTTTTCTCTGTCCTTTCTACACATTTTCATGTCCGTTAGTTTCAATTTCACATCTTATTCTCTTGTGCAAGCTCATTCCCTCCACCCTTCTAAGGAGGGTATCCCCACGTACACTACCAGCCTGGAGTAGGGAGTCCTCCAGTTCACACACAATTTCAGGCCAGTCAATGCCAACTGGCAGAAATGCTGGAGCAATGTGGAAAACTCCATTAATCTTCCTCCCCAAATCAGGCAAACTGTCTCCTTCCCCAAGAAAATCGCAAATATAAACGACAGAAGGGGGTCCAGTACAGTAGAGCACACACTGCTTTTATGTTAAAAATTCCAATCACTCACTTATTGTTGCTATACTTCCGAATTTTATTTTCCAGTGTTTTCTCCCACTTATGTTGGCTGAAGCATGTATTTTATATACAGCATGTATAAAACGAAAACACAGCATAAATTGAACTGGCTAATTAAGCCAGTAATGACACATGTGTCAAAGCCAGTACATTTAGAATGTACTTCAGAACATTAGCTGGTTTTCTGTATAAAATGTGAAAAAGTCATTGTCAGATCAAGCTATAAACACTTTAATGTAAAACCTTGATTGTAAATTTAGAATTAGGAGTATTTTTTGTACCTTCCGCTTTGTGTTGCAGAAAATGACAGCTTGAGTAATGGTCAGTGTGTCATATAGGTCACACAATGTGTCGAACTTCCACTCTTCCCTTTCAACTGCTACAAAGAACTGTTTGATTCCTTCCAAGGTCAACTCATCACTGTAAACATAATACAATCACATATAAAAACAATCGGGTAAATAAGAAATCGTTTTGCACATCAACGTGAAGCTGCAGAATTGTGCTGTAGTAAAAAATTTAAATCACCACTGCCGTCAGTTCCATCTCTGGCCCTCAGGTTGCTTTGCTCTTTCTAATCTCAAATGTAAAACTTAGTGTTCACGGGCATTAATTTCTCTTGCACACCAGTTAATTTCAGGCTACTGTCGAACATATAAAACCATATTATTATGCTTGCTTCTACTTTTGCCTGTACGACAGCCACTTGAACACTTGCACTAAGCTAGCACACTGAGGACAAAATGAGAACCAAGTCTGTTAGAATTTAAGTGGAACCAAGATCAGCCCTGGTTCTTAGCTCCCCTGATTGTGCTGTTGTTAAATGTACAGCCTGGTAGGTAATTGAGCCACACAGACCAGGAAGACCCAAGGTTCGAATGATTCAGCTAGGGCAGTGCTGGGATCACTACAATAGGCCTCGATGCCTTGAGCTTCAGGTGGGGGGAGGGGAGAGGGGAGAGGACCCAGGGTTCCCACTTCTGACTATTGTCCTGTGACCCCTGCTGAAAGGTGCATGCGATGGTCTAGGCAAGGATAGACTAGGCTTCCGCTATCTGGGGGGTGGGGGGGGGGGGGGGGGTGGGTGGGTGGGAAACGGAGAAAGAGAAGGAAATTACGGAGAAGGAGCTAATGGATATGCGGGCTACCCTTTGATCTTGCAAATTCACATCCTATTCAAATCTGGCACTGACTTAAAGCCAACATCAAAGGCCCTACCTACTCTGTTGGTTGAAGAATGCTACATGGTACTGGAGACCAAACTGATTTTAAAACCCTATGGAGAAAATAAAAAAACGGGTCCAACTTATACAGAATTAAAATAATTTTTCCTAAACTTCCAACTATTAAAATAAGCAGGGCAAACGGAAAGAGTAATTTCTACGCAGGTGGGATTTATTCAGCTCATAGTAAATATGTGCTGTGGCAGTATACCTTAAGTTGGTGGAGGAATGAGAAAGCCAAATCAAACTACATGCTAATTTGGATCAAGTACAAGCAGTTTTAGTAATTCCAGTAAAATGAGGAACTTCACATTGCAATGGCTTGTACTGAAATCGCACAAAGACTCTGCGAGCTTCCAGGGCAACTTGAAATGGCACCATTACTAATACAGAAACAATAACGCACCGTTTGACCAGGATTCGGATTGGGTCAGTCATGAACTTGTTGGTCATTTCCAGGATTTCATGAGGCAGCGTGGCGCTGATGAGAATCACCTGTGTGGCTGGAGGTAAATATCTGTACACGTCATAGATCTGCTCCTTAAAACCTGCAGCCGGGAAACAAAATTAAACGATGTTGCCAGACACACGGAACAAACACGCCATAGACTGAAATGTTGTCTTAAAGCCAATCATTTCATCTTTGACAGAATGATTCAACACAAAATGAAATTCAGTATTAAAAATATAAACCGAGGTTATCTTTTTTCAACACCCTCTTATTCAAGTATCGAAAAGTGTTTATTTAAAATGAACACTTAACTTGTCTAAAAACACGCTTTGCAAAAGAACAAAACAAACCATTCAAAAACAATGAGATAGGGGAAGCCACACCAGTTATAATTATATCAATTCTCAGTAACTTTACCAACTGCTTAACATATGTTTAATGTGGAACTAAGTAGAAAAACAGTCTTATTTACTGCAACTCTTTGGGCAAAATATGTTGAGGAAAAGGATAACAGGTTATTGCAAGAGATAGGAACATAGGAACAGAAGTAAGCCATTCAGCCCCTCGAGCCTGTTCCGCCATTCAATTAGATCATGGCTCAACCCCATTTAACTGCCTTTGCTCCATATTCCTTAATACCTTAACCCAACAAAAATCTGTCAATCCCAGTCTTGAAATTTTCAATTGACCTAGTCTCAACAGCCTTTTGGAGGAGAGTGTTCCAGATTTCCATCTCCTTTGTGAAAAATTGCTTCCTGATTTCACTCTTTAATTTTAATTTTTAGGTTATGCCCCTTGTTCTACATTTCCCCCACCAGAGGAAATAGTTTCTTTGTATCTACCCTATTGAATCCCTTTATAATTTTAAACACCTTGATTAGACATCACACATCAACCATCTATACTCAAGTGAATACAAGCCAAGCTTATGCCACCTGTACTCAGAACTTAAGGATCAGGTACCTTTGTTCAGCATTTCATCTGCTTCATCGAGAACCAACATTTTGATGGCACGTGTCCGCAAACTTCGTCTTCGGATCATATCTGTTAAAATAAAACCTATGGTCAGGGTCACCTTCCACGTGTGCACTAGTCTCCCAAGTTATGGTTGGCAGCATAACAATTAAAGTTTTGAGTAAGTACTCTGCAAAAACCATTAAAAAAAAATCAAATGACCAATGGGGCCTTCGATTCAATTGATCCCACCAAAAGCTACATTACAGCACCCCACCCCCACCACTCACAGTTTGGCAGATGTTTGATAATTAAAAATATCTGGGCAATCGATGATAATATTTATTGGCCTACAATTAGCAAAACTCAACTATTTAGTGAGGAAAATATGGGCTTCTCATGAGGACTGGGTCTCATAGATAGATATGAGCTTTAAACAGGAGAGTTCAAACTGACATTAGGTTTGCATTTACTGATCATATATATTTATTCCATTAAATAACTTCAAGGACACAACAATTCTGGCATAAATTTGATGGGCTGAATGGCCTGATTGTGTACTGTAACATTCTATGATTTAACTACCACAGCACAAACAGAGGTAACTAAATTAATGGGTCCCTTTACATCAAGTGCACTGTATGATTCTGAAACGTTCCCAACAAGTTACTCGTTTACTACAGTCTACTTTATTAGACCAATTTGATTAAAAAGCGGCTGAGCTGCAAAGGAGCACAGAAGTTTTGAACCAACTGACAACAGCGAAAAGGTAAATACTGAAAATGCAGCTCGTTTAACTAGTTCAAGAGGAATTGAGCATCATAATAATAAAAAAAGGACAAAATGGGTTCCTTACCAAATACACGCCCTGGAGTACCAGCAACTACATGCTGTCCATAATCCAACTTCCGAATGTCTTCTCCAACATTGGTCCCTCCAATGCAAGCATGGCATTGTACGTTCATATAGTCACCGAGAGCCAGGAGTACCTGACCAATAGGACACAAGACACTCAGAGACACCGCAATAAAATGGGATCAAACGATGCATGTCATCCTTGTTGCTCATTAAGGTATTGAGCACATGGAGACTCAGGAGGGACTAGCAGATCCGACAGGTCATGTTACCCATCCACATCTACTAAGCATTTTCAGATTCCTTGTCAAAGCTTCAAATGGATTTTGCTGTAATAAAGTTTACAATATGATGGATGAGACGCTAAACCGAGGCCCTGCCTTCTGCTCAGAAGGAAGCAAGAAATCCTGTGACACTATTCGAACAGGAGCAAGGCAGCTCTCCCCATATCCTGGCCAACATTTATCCCTCAAGCAACGTCACAAAAGAAACCATTATTATCTTGTCATTTATCTCACTGTAGTGTGTAGAACCTTGCTGTGCACAATTTGGCTGCCACACTTTCCTACAACAGTGACAACACTTCAATAAGAAAATAATTAATTGGCCGTGGAGCACTTTAGGACATCCTGAGGTTGTGAAAGGCGCTAGATAAATGCGAGCACTTATTATATTTGAAGATACGATCAGAAGCTGATATTATAGAACAAACTGTTACTAAAAGACTGGAAAAAAATCAGTTTGCTGTTAAAGGTTTATACAATATAATGTTAAAAAGACAACCAATTCTGATCTAAGCTCACCATTTCTATGATGTCCAGGTGAAAAATTGAGACACTAATTATCAGTCACAGATTCAGACCCAGATAATTTAAGTATAAACTAATATCAATATATTTTCACTTGCATTTTACTTTTAAAGTCGTCCCCTCAACTCTACTGAAAGTTAGGGTGCAGTTCAAATATGCATGGCACCACGGCAAAGCACAACCTGCTCTCCACGAAGTACAACACGGTGCGCACTTTCCAGAAGGGTCACTGGATAGTAACCAGAATCAGAATAGATTTATTCGCCCATCACTAACCATGGGGCACTGAGGTCAATTGTAATATCCCAATTCCGCCCGGGCTGAAATCAGCTAACTCAGCATGATCGTGGTTCTAAGAAATCATGCAATGCATTGTCAGTACGCTATTACGGAAATTGTAATTTGGTAGAATGATGAAATAGAAATCGTCCAAATTGGAATGTACCCTTGAATCACAGGAAGGATGGTTTCCTGGTTTGAAAGTAGATATGCTGTTATAACTCAGGGAAAATGATCAGAGCCTCTGATTTACACTGACTGAAGAAGTTAAATTCCATTTTTATTATGTACAATTCTGGGATTTTTAAACAGTACTTAGGGATCAAATCCTGTGATTCAGCTTACAATTAGAGCCACTGGTTCACAGTAACTGAATAAATCAAACTGCACTTTTGTTACTGATGATTCCAGGATATTTACCAGTGTTTTGGGGATCGAACACCACTATTACATTCTGTGAAAACAGTAAACCAGTAACATTGAAAATGATCCTTCAGTGGGGTATGTGCTGGAAGACTATCTTGTAACACGTTTAATTCTTACCTTCTGTATCTGCCCTGCAAGCTCTCGTGTTGGTGCCAATATTAAAGCCTGGGTTTCACGGACCTAAATTTAAAAAATGTATTAAAAAGGAAGTAAACAACATTCTATTGTGAATTGTCAACTGAACTTTTCGTTAATCGAGAACTGCTGCTAAAACAAACTATACAAAGTCATGTCCTTTTTAACACCAAAGCATCTCGCTGCTTTATTTCTTCGCTTATACAGTCCTGAATATAATCAATTTGCTTGGGCAAAGTCGTATGCATCTGTTGAAAAGTATTACCTGAATGTCCAGGCATTGTAATACAGACACACAGAAAGTTGCTGTCTTCCCTGTACCAGACTGGGATCTAGAAACAAAATTAATTAATATTAAATAGCAATAGTTCAATTTACAAGAACATGCAATGCCAGAAGCTTTTAAGCATTTTTAAAAAAAGATATACTTACTGAGCAATGACATCTCTCCCTTTGATTATTTGCTTAATAGCCCTTTGTTGAATGGCTGATGGTTTTTCAAAACCTACAAAAAGTAAAAAAAATGTATTGGCTCCATGGTACTCAACTCCCAACAATATATTTTGTAATTAGAACAAAGAAGTGCTCTAAGGAACAAGATAGAGCAAAAAGTGTCACAAAGTAACAGTTAAGCCAGTATTTCACAATGACCTCTATTGATTAGTAAGGAGTCACTTTTTCTAATAATTTATGGCTGCTTTACTACATTTCTCTTTTGAAAACACACACAAGGATAAAGAAGATGTCTGCAAACAGAGACCATTTGGATAAAAGCTGAAGTTCACACTCCCAAAAGTTACAGTCTCACAGCTGAAAACTGTTAGATCCTGGACACATCTGAATTTCAAATCCTAATTAGATGGAGCATTAATGGTCAACAGTAGTACTGTAGATTGTAGCAGCTTGAGGAATATTATTGCTATTTAATCACAACGTCAACACATTTATTTTTGAGACACTGAAATACCTTTTTTTTAAAAAAAAAGGCAATTTTTTATCCCTCCCTTTGCCTGGGTTTCCTTGCACTAATCCGGCCAAGAGGGCAGGTTAAGTAACCTCCTCCCAGGCTTTGCTGATGCTGATATCAGACTCTGGGTCACCTAGGTTTGCACGTGAAGCCCATGGCGCTCTCCCATACTTTTCTCTCCCTCCCTCTGGGGAGACATGTAGCCTGAACATGCCACTTCTCCACAACTCTCCAGCTGAGATTTGAGCAGAGTATTGCTAATACAAATATATGCAACACTTCATGAATGTGCCCATCATCTGTGCAGATACAGCATGCTAATTTTGTCTATCATTCTTCTTTTCCCTCTTCACATATGGCAAAATTCATCACAACGCATATCGTAAACTGAACTAAATTTCATTGAATGATACCAAGTAAATAGGGTTCAGATCCAACTGTGGCAGTTACATATTACCCCCACAATAATCATGATAGAATCACTAAAGTGTTGATTCTGCTGCTAACATGAACCACGGCTCTCTTTAAAGGGGCAAAGAAAGCTGCAGCAAACACTCACCTAATCATTTTACTGGAAAATGGCTCATTATGAATATCTCCAAGGAGTAATATACATCATGCTCGAGAAGCTCAGCTATTAGGTTTTGGCTCCAGCAATTGCAAAGAACAGGCTGTATGAACTATTCGGTTTCCACTCAGCTCCTTATTGTAAACGTTTTGCATTAAAAGCCATTAAAATCCCTCCATCATTAGTGCACCGTGGCTGCAGAGTGTACTATTTAGAGGATGCACTGCAGCAACTCGACAAGGCTTCTTTAGCAGCTTCTCCCATACCCGCGACCTCCACCACCTAGAAGAACAATGGCAGCAGGTGCATGGAAACATAATTACCTCCAAATCTCACACCATCCTGACTTGGGACATATAGCGCGTCCCTTCATAGTCGAAATCCTAGAACTCCCTAACAGCACCGTGGGAGTACCTTCACCACATGGACTGCAGTGGTTCAAGAAGACGGCCCACCACCACCTTCTCAAGGGCAATAAGGAATGGACAATACTACAACAACAAAAACTTGCATTTATATAGTTTCTTTAATGTAGTAAAAACATCCCAAGGTGCTTCATGGGGTGTTATTACTCAAAATAAATGCTGGCCTTGCCAACGATGCCCACATCTCAAAGAATGATACAAAAAAAATTTCCATTTCGAACTGTACATAAGTTTTCAAACTGTAGTTCTGCAAGGAGATCCAAAGAGTTCCACAAGTTCAGCGGATTTCTGTCCACTTGTTATCAGATCGCTATCTTTCCATATTTGTTCAGTACTAGTGTGTTATTTGTTGCTGCATACCAATAAAAAAATACATTTCCTCCAACACCAGCACAGCTTTTCTTTGGATAGCTAACACAGTCCTTTGGAAGGTAGGTCAGGTGGTCCCTTTACAAAGGGAACACCACACAGAAAAGTTTGAAAACCACTGTACATCATGGTTCTTCTTTGACTATAGATCTACATCTAACAAGAGATCACAACCACGGGACAAGATATGCCAATTGTTATTGTTAATTTACTATTACAAATATGCAGTTACATTAAATATTGCACTATTTCATAGTTCAATGTACGGCCAGTATCTCAGTCAGTCAGACTGAATAAGCCCCAGTCCCGCTGCACCGTTATTATGCTGACCCTTGCTGTAATCGAGTCAAGCATCAAACCTGTCCATATAGATTAGTGGCAATGCCCCATGTATACCACTTTACGTTGATTATACATAAGCACCCAGTTTTTCTTTATTTACTAGGAGTAAAAACAGTCAGAGTAATGGATTTGCCAGTATTGATTTGGAGGGGGAAAGAGAGGGCAGTCAGAATTAAGAACACCTGCAATTTATACTGACATATATCTGAATAAAAATATATGCAAATATACAAGAACTAACCCCGAATTGGTTCTGGTTATCCTGCCGCCACTTTGGAACTCAAGTCACAGAGACAAAGTAAATTTCTAAGAGGACTTGATGCATAGACTAAATTACATTAGATCACTACTATCCAGAAAGATGCTTAATCTATTCTTACAACACCCGTTACATAAAAGTACCTACATGCACACAGGGGGATACATGTGGCTTTTGAGGGACCCATAACTTGTATTAATTATATCTGTTGCATCACCAGTCGGTCATTTTTTATATAAGCCACTGCTACCTGAATTGTTTACATGCGCACTCTCTGGTGTCAATTTTTTATTTCAATTTAAATTTGTAATGACAAAAAACACTGCTTTCTTGCAGAGAAAGGACTGTTGAGAATTGATAAGAGTTGTAAGTTAGTTGCTTATATGATTGCATATAAATACTTAACATTGGAATTCTGTGAAATTAAAGCAGGAAATATGCCAAGACAGACAAACATAGGATAAAGAATGAAAGGAAAAGGTGGATTGGGGGGGGGGGGGAAACACACCAATGTCGCTCCCCATTGCTAAAGACACTGGGGGGGTGGGGGGGTGTCTCATTTCACTTTGCACGTGAGCCTTCTTGGGTAGCCTCATACCCTGTTGACGCTCAAACGCAGTGCATGTGTGGAGCAGCTGCAGCTTGTGGAGTGCAAATGCACTTGCCACTGTGTCTCTGTCATTGAAATAGTGCCTTTCACAACCTCAGGACATCCCAAAGCACTTTACAGCCAAGTACTTTTGAAGTGCTGCGACTGTAGGAAACGCACCAGACAATTCGCACATGGCAAGGTCCCACAGCAATGAGATAATGACCAGGTCATGTGTTTTTAGTTAATTTGGTTGCAGGATAAATATTGGCCAAATACTAGGAAATAGTGCCATGGGATCTTTTACATCCATCAGAAAGACTACACCTCCGACAATGCAGCACTCTCTCAGTACTGCAGTGTCAGCATGGATTATGTGCTCAAATCTCAGGTGTGGGGTTTAAACCCACAACCTTCTGACTCAGAGGTGAGAGTGCTACCAACGGAGCCAAGGAAATTAGATTAGTGAAGGGAGGAGGAGCTGGACTGCGGGGCGAGATGATTACTCGAGTCAGAGGCGCTCAGGTCTCAGGAGTGTAAACAAGAGATCACAACATGGCGGCGCCAATACCGTCAGGTACAGGCCCCAAGCCTCGAGCCCCAGCTTTCACCGCGACACCGCAAACCCCTACCCACCTAAATTCACCTCCGCCAACGGCATCCGAGGAGCGCCACACCGTGAGGCCTCTTGCCAGGCTAGGCCGCACCGCATTCACTCACCGTACGCGTAGATTCCCCGCAGCAAGTCCTCCCGCAGGCCCATGGTGTCGAAGGTGGGAGTGACATCCACCTCCTCGCTGGTCTCGAACTCCACCTTGGAGATGTCCTCCTCCTTCAGCATGCGCTTCCTCCCCGAGCTCGCCATGATCGCCAGTTAACGCACTATGGGCCGCGAGACACCGAGCGTCCGCCAGCACGCACGCGCCAAGAGAGGGAGGAAAAAAAGGGAATCATGGCGCAGGCGCATCACGTCTTCCAACGTGCATCAAACGGGCAAGACGTGATCACGTGACACGGGCGTTCATTGGTTTTGATCGTCAGCGTGAAGACGTCATGCGGGTGGTCTCTGGTTTTGATTGACAGCTGCCAATTATGCCTTTTCTCCCTCCTGCGTATGATAAAATATCGGCATTTGCCTAATATAAGATCAGCTCTCTCTGTGTATAAAGAATCGCGACTGTTACTGGTAACCGCTGTGGTTAAATACTGTATAGAGACGCATCTTTCAATTAAAGGAACAGTGTATTAATGCAAAAAAGTGTTTCACAAATGCTATTTTCTATTTGGAAGAACCAGAAGAGGAAGGTATCATTTCTAGTGCAATGAAGCCACGTGTAAGTCATACAATAATGCATTTTGCTGACATTTATATCATTTCAATGAGTTACTGTGACCATATGCCTCCTCATTCCGATTTCTCTGCAGTGCTTGTACATAGTTGACTGTGCCATCCACTTCCAACAGCCTTGCTCTGATGTCCAGCTTTATGGGATCTCCCTCATATGGTTCCATTATAAACCAATCCAAACACAGCCAGAGTATCTCCAGCAATAGCCTCTCTTCTTGCCTCTACACAACCTCTGGAGCCCCCCAAGGATTTACACGTGGCCCTCACCTCTTCCTCATCTACATGTTGTCCCTCAGCAACATAATTGATAGGCGTGGGGTCTTTCCTACATTACAACAGTGACTACTTCAAAAGTACTTCATTGGCTGTAAAACATTTTGGGATGTCATGAGATTGTGAAAGTTCTTCCTTTCAATCCCGATGACACCCAGGTCAATCTCTCCACCACCTTTCTTGACCCCCTCCACTACCCCTGAGCTGTCAGATTGCTTGTAGAAATCTAGTATTGGATGAATCTTGGATTACTCCAGCTGAGTACTGGGAAGAACAAAGCTATTGTCTTCGGCCCATGCCACAAACACTGCTTCATTGCAATTGATTCCAACCTTCTCCCCGGCCACTGTCTGAGGTTGAACCAGACTGTTCACAGCCTCGGTGTCCTGTTTGACCCTGGCTGAGCTTCAGATCTCATGTCCTCTCCGTTACTTCTGCAACATTTTCCACTTCCACCACTACCTCAGGCCATCTGATGCTGAAACCCTCATACATGCCTTTGTCGCTTCCAGACTTGACTGCTCCAGTGGTTTCTATGCTGATCTCACGTCCTCCACCCTCTATAAACTCCAGAATGTTTGAAATTCTGCAAACTCGTGCCAAGTCCCGCTTGCCCAAAACCCTTTATCTTCTTTGATCTCATTGCCTTCCCGTCTCCAAGGCTTCAAATTCTCATCCTTGTATTTAAATCCTTCCAGGGCCTCACCCCTCCCATCTATGGGAGACTCCTCCAACCCTATAAACCCATACCAATACTCTGATCCTCTGATTCTGACCTCTTGTGCATCCCTCCCTCCCCATGCCTACCATTGGCAGCCATGCCTTCAGCCGGCTGGGTCCCCCTCTCTGGAATTCCCTCCCTAAACCTCTCTGATTGTCTACCTCCATTTAGAACTTGAATAAAACCCTTGACCAAGAGTTTGGTTACCCCCCTTCCTATATCTCCTTCCTCCTATAGTTTTAAAACTACATTTCCTACATTACAATAGTGACTGCATTTCAAAAGTACTTAATTGCTTTACGGTTGTGAAAGGCGTGAAAGAAAGAAAGAAGGCAGTCAATTTACGCACAGCCAGGTCCCACAAACAGCAACCTGATAATGACCAGATCAAAAGCAAAGCAATGTGGATCCTGGAAATTTGAAATAAAAGCAGAAAATGCTGGAAATACTTAGCAAGTCAGGCAGCACCTGTGGAGAAAGAAACAGAGTTAGCCATCCAGGTCTGAAGTTATTGAAATCAATGTTGAGTCCAGAAGGTTGCAAAGTGCCTAATCGAAAGTTGAGGTGCTGTTCCTCGAGCTTCCGATGAGCTTCATTGGAACAGTGTAAGAGGCCGAGGTCAGAGTGGGACGGAGAATTAAAATGGCAAGTGACCGGAAGGTCAGGGTCACGCTTGTGGACTGAGCGGAAGTGTTCAGCAAAGCAATCGTTCAATCTGCGTTTGGTCTCCCAATGTAGAGGTGAGCATCATGAGCAGCGAATACAGTATACTAAATTGAAAGAAGTACAAGTAATTTGCTGTTTCACCTGGAAGGAGTTTTTGGGTCCTTTGACGGTGGGAAGGGAGGAGGTGAAAGGGCAGGTGTTGCATCTCCTCTGCTCACACAGGAAGATGCTGTGGGGAGGACAGTGGGTGTTGGGGGTGATGGAAGAGTGGACCAGGGGTGTCGCGGAGGGAATGGTCCCTTCAGAATGCTGAAAGGGGAGGGATGGAGAAGATGTGTTTGGTGGTGGCGGAAATGGCAGAGGATAATATGTTGAATGTGGTGGCTGGTGGGGTGGAAGGTGAGGGGGACCCTATCATGGTTCTGGGAGGGAGAGGAAGGGGTGAGGGCAGAAACGCGGGAAATGGGATGGACATGGTCGAGGGCCCTGTCAGCTACAGTGGAGGGGAATCTTCGGTTAAGGACAAAGGAAGATATATTGGAAGCCATGGTGTGGAAGGTGGCGTTGTCAGAACAGATGCGATGGAGACGGAAAAACTGGGAGAAGGGTGGAAGGAAGTACAATCATGGTAGCTGTGGGAGTCGGTGGGCTTATAGTCGATATTGGGTGACAGCCTATCTCCAGAAATGGAGATAGAGAAGTCGAGGAAGGGAAGAGTCGGAGATGGACTGTGTGAAGGCGAGGGAAGGGTCGAAATTGGAAGCAAAATTGATGAAATTTTCCAGTTCGGGGCCAGAACAGGAAACGGCACCGATACATTCATCAATGTACCGGAAAAAGAAATGAGTGAGGGGACCCATGTAGGACTGGAACAAAGAATGTTTCACACTTCCCACAAAAAGACAGGCATAGCTAGGACCCATATAGGTTCCCGTAGTGACACCTTTTATATGGAGGAAGTGAGTGGAGTCAAAGGAGAAGTTGTTCAACGTAAGAACAAGTTCAGCCAGGCAGAGGAGGGTGGTGGTGGATGGGGGCTGGTTGGGCCTCCGTTCAAGGAAAAAGCGGAGGGCTGGCAGGCCGTCCTGGTGGGGGATGGAGGTCCAGAGTGACTGGACATCTATGCGTAAAGGAGACGGTTAGGTCCGGTGAACTGGGAAATGTTAAAGTGGAGGAGGGCATCGGAAGAGTAGCGGATGTAGTTCGGAAGAGACTGGACAAGGGGCGAAAAAGAGTCAAGATAGGAAGAAATAAGTTCCGTGGGGCAAGAACAGGCTGAAACGAGAGTCTACCAGTGCAGTCCTATTTGTGGATCTTGGGAAGGAAGTAGAAGTGGGCTGTGCAGGGTTGGGGGACTATGAGGTTGGAGGCCGTGGGGGGAGGGGGAGTCGGAGAACTCCAGTGGAGATCAGGTCAGTAACGGTCTGGGAAACTATGGCTTGATGTTCGGCAGTGGGGTCATGGTCCGGGGGGGGGGGGGGGGGTAGGAGGAGGTGTTGGAAAGTTGGCGTTCAGCCTCCGCAAGGCAGAGGTCTGTTCGCCAAACAACAACAGCGCCGCCGTTGACAGCAGGTTTAATGACAATGTCAAGGTTGGACCTGAGTGAACGGAGTGCTGCTAGTTCAGAGGGAGTTAGGTTGGAGTCAGTGAGGGGAGTAGAGAAATTGAGACGGCCGATGTCACGCCAGCAGTTCCCAATGAAAAGATCAAGAGAGGGTAAGAGGCCAGAGGGAGAGGTCCAAGTGGAATGAGAATTCTGAAGGTGGGAGAAAGGGTCCGCAGTGTGGGGGAAGACTCCTGGCCAAAGATGTGGGCACGGAGGTGAAGGCGATGGAAGAAGAGCTCAGTATTGTGTCAAGCTCGAAATTCATTGAGGTGGGGGTGTAAGGGGATGAAGCTGAGGCCTTTGCTGAGGACTGATCGATGTCAAAGAAGGAAAGGTCAGAGGGGATAGAGAAAACAGGACAAAGGGTAAGATTGGAGAGAGGGATGGGGTCAGAAGAAAATGAAGGGGAAGAAGGATCAGGAGGAGTGTTGGTATCTTAAGTTGTTGAAACTTGCGGTCCTTCACACCCGAAAGGAAGAAAAAAAGTTTTTTGTTAAAGCACCGAATGAGACGAAGAATGAAATGGAACTGATAAAACAGGACAACTCTGAAGTAGAATGAGTTGGTGCTGCTGAAGAGAGAGGTCGAGAGCGTGCATGTAGCAGTGCATGGCGTTGAGCGTGGATCTCAGGAAGCGGCAAGAGTAGTCGTTTGAGGAACGCTAAGTATCATGGAGATATCTGTAATCATGGCTGGATCCAAAACATGAAGGGTGGAATTTAAGTTGGAATCCACGTGGAATAAGTCGGAGCCAGAGCCAGTTGCCATGGAAAGAGATGTGGCTGTGAAAGCGAGTTTTAGTAGATACCTGATCAAACAGGAGATGGGAAACAGAAAGCAATGAAGGTAACCAAGGCAACAGAGACAAACAGAAATCCCCTCAGAGAGAAGTGCAGAACTTCTTCAAGGTGGGCATTCTTGAAGAGAACTGGCCGTGAATTAAACACTAAATCAAAAGCAAAATACTACGGATTCTGGAAATCTGAAATAAAAACAGAAAATGCTGGAAATAACCAGATCATCTATTTTAGTGATGTTGGTTGAGGGATAAAGATTGACCAGGACACCAGGGAGAACTCCCCTGCTCTTCCAAATAGTGCCGTGGGATTTTTTCGATCCGCCTGAGAGGGCAGACGGGGCCTCGGTTTAACGTCTCATCCGAAAGAGACTCGCAGAATACGTAGTCATGAAAACCAAGCCTGCCGTGCTTTATAAATGATAATGATATTATGTATGAAATTTAAAAAAATATTTTGCAAGATATATTCCTCCAAGCCAGCAGGGGTTGCAATCAGGAAAGGGCAGTTTTAGGAGGATGGGTTTGCAGAACTTGCCGAGCTTCTGTTTTGAGGGGGGCTGGTTTCTACTTGGTGGAGTTCAGAGGTGACAACCTCGGTTTGATTGAATGGTGAAGAGCAACACTCGGCTGCTACATTGTAACAAAGCGACAGAGTATCAGTGCGTCTACTCGCTCCCGCACCTGACCGACTCAACACACACTACAATGAAGGGATGAACCTCGGCGGCGAGCTCTCTTTCTACGAGAGAATGAGAGAGAGTTTTGGGAAGAAAATAAAGTGAAGTAAGAACAAGAAAAAAAAAGCGGTAAGATTTTGTTTTAAAAATCGATTTTTAACTTCATATGAAACAATTTTTTTTGAAAAAAGTTTTTTCCTCTCGTTCTCTGCTCCCGATTGCATCCTAAAATAATGAATAATAATATATAACAAGCTTCCGACATATCGCTCTCTAACCGAGTCGGTTCGGTTCCCATGGTGAAGCGTTGTCTGTCCCCCGCACGCTGTCCGAAAAGGATTCTTGTTCTCCGTGAGGTTTGTTCATGAAAACCTTTACTTCGCTTGAACGTATTCTTTAATTTTAATTTTTCAGGTACCACATTTTAAAGATAATTCCATCCCACCAATTCCCTGCGTCTCTCCTTCATTGGGTTCGTAATGGCGGGCTGCACGGTCGGTCCATGGAATTCTCCATCGCCGAAGGAAAAATGTCCTAATTACCTGTCTGTGTAACACTTCAAAGTTCTTTGGTTTGCTCCAAAGTAACACTAATCCATCTGGAAGGGGGCAGACTACGGATGCGCTGTAACTCGTTTCTAAATTAACCTCTATATTGTAGTGGGCGAGTTGCCATTATTCCTTAACTTTGAAGTTCCGCAGAAAAACTGTCTGAATTTTTCTTTTTGAAAAAACACGTTGACGTTCAGTTTCCCACAATTACCGACTCCATGAACAAATCCCAATGGATTCGAGCTACCTTTTTAAAAAAAGTGTTCCGAGCTGGAGTTATACCGCACTCAGTGCCAATTTTGATCACCTGTCCTAATATCTCCACATGTGGCTTGTGTCAAGTTTTGTTTGATAATCGCTCCTGTGAAGGACCTTGGGACGTTTTACTAGGTTAAAGGCGCCATATAAATGCAAGTTGTTGCTGAGATGACCTCCTGTAGAAGGATTTCTTTTTGCTTCTTGTGTGCTCCCCTAGTCTCCTGAGTTATACTGCTAAATTTTACAAAAAAGCTGTGTAGCATTTATACAAAAGTGGCACTATAACTGCATCCTTAAGGTTTTGCTAATTCATGTAATGGAAGTAAATGGTCCTTTTATATCTCTTGATGTTTTTGGAATAGTCTTTGAGAAAACACACACAATGTTACATGTTTTCTCAGATAATCAAAAGCCATGGAGAAAATGTAATAATATAAAATCTTATAAAGAATTTTATTTTAGAAAAAATAGTACTTCTCAGCTCACGTCTGTATGTGCTTGAGGGTTTCCAATAAATTTCCAAATTCCTGTAGATTTGTGAGTGCATAATTTAATTTTAATTAAAATGTCTATTTGCCAAAGTTTGTAAAAGAATTCTCATAGCACGGAACATGAACATGCTTGTAACTATAATGATATGCAAGCAAAATTGTGTTCTCAGAAGTCACATGTTTCAAAGGAATGTTTCTTCCGTAATTTTGTTAATGGGCCGTTTAGTTATGGGGAAAAGTGGGCATTCTTCCATTTTTCTTTAAAAGGAGAAATTTCACCCCTTAAAAATATAGCAGTATTCTGAAATCAAGATCAGCTTTTTCTTGCATATTACAGAATCAATTTTATATTTTTCCTTGATTATTTCACCCTTTGTGTTCTCTGCATAGAGACACACAACTGAGTAGGAGTGTACAAACAATATATAAGATATCTTGATCTAAGATTAGATTAAGAAACATTTGTACATAATTTTTTTTTCTCTGTTTCTTTAATTTCCTTTTCCCAATTATGCCTCTGGCATTAAAATAGTTTAGAGTCTTGGAGAAAATGTACAAGACTCTACATGTTTTTTTCAGACAATCAAACACCAAGCAAGAAATATAATATAAAATCCGAGAGAATAGTGGAGAATCTTGGACCATGTCTGTAAGTGCTTTAGGACTTCCAATAGATAATGTAAACTCCTGTAGATTTCTGAACACTAGGATTTGATTGATTTTAAATAAAATATCTATTTGATAGTTTTTTTAACAAAGAATTCTGACACCATGATGGATGAATGAACTCACCGCTGTCATAGTTTACAGTAATGTGTGTTAGTCATCTAATATCCAAAGAATCAAATTGAAAGCCACTTGGTGTAGCTAATAAATTGCAATTTTTGGTGATTTATAATGTAGCTTATAAAGAAATGGTACTGCAGTATTGGCAGCTGTTGTACATCAGGAATGTTGGCACTCTACCTGTGTTGGTGAGCTGATTCAAGTTATATTAAAATTCTCATCCTCATGTTCAAATCTCTCCATGGTCTTGCCCCTCCCTATCTCTGTACCTCCTACGACCCTCTGAGAACTCTGCGTTCCTCCAACTCCTTTGCCCCAACATTGGCGGCTGTGCCTTCAGCCATCCAGGCCCTAAGTTTTGAAATTCCCTCCCTAAATCTCTCTGCTTCTCCACCTCTTTCTGCTCCTTTAAGACGCTTCTTAAAACCTACCTTTTCGACCAAGCTTTTAGTTATCTGTCCTAATATCTCCTTTGACTCAGTGTCAATTTTTGATGATTACGTTCCTGTGAAGTGTCATGGGACATTTTACTACGTTACAGGCGATATATAAATGCAAGTTGTTGTTGTTCCCAGTCTGTGCTTAGTTATCTGACCTTAGCCAGGAGGTTGCTACGATTGACCTAAGGTGCATTATAGAGTGGAAAATTCAACCAGAACTCCTGCTTACGATTATTACCATCCACTGTTTGAGTTAAGGACGGGATTGGGCTTGTCTGGCTGCACCCCATGACGGAATAGTCTTCTGACACTCGCAGTCAAGGCACAAGTATGAACCCATCTTCTCGGCCAGAGATAGCAGACGGGATGTGGAGGCTTTGAAAATGGAGAAAATTACTCGCCATGCAAACAAAGATTTTAAAAAATTGCCTGACGCAAGTTGTGTGATGAAGTGACAAACTAAAAATAGAGTTGCAAGTTCCTGTGAAATAACTGCAGAAAATACATTTTAAAGAAAACACATACTTCGCTTAGGTGGCCATTGTTCATTTATGAACATTGACAGAGTGTTAGCAGATTATTACACCACAGTCGAGTCCAATTCTGCTCTCATCCAATTCCCATGCACACACTTCACACAGGGTCAGTAAAGAAAGAAAGACTTGCATTTATATAGCGCCTTTCACAACTTTAGGATGTCCCAAAGTGCTTTACAGACAATGAAGTACTTTTGAAGTGTAGTCACTATTGTAATGGAGGAAGCACGGCAGACAATTTGCGCACAACAAGATCCTACAAACAGCAAATGAATAAATGACCAGATAATTTTTTTTTTTTAGTGATGTTGGTTGAGGGATAAATATTAGCCAGAACTTGAGAAACCCCTGCTCTTCTAACTGTGCCATGGAATCTTTTACGTCCACCTGAGAAGGCAGACAAGTTTAGCGTCTCATTCATCAGCCTAGATTTTGTGATCAAGTCTCTGGACTGGGGCTTGAACCCACAACCTTCTGACTCAGAGGCGAGAGTGCTACCATTGAGCCACAGCTGACACTTTAAAAATGGTAGTTTATGCTTTATATGCATTTGCCTGGAAATATTGTTTTCTCAAGATAAAGACCTTGCATTCGATCATTTTTTCTGGTTGGATATCCTTTCCTTTCTGCTTTATCTTATCCCTCTAATCCTCTGTTGCCAGCTAACTGTCTGCCTATTTAAAAGTTATAGCCATTTGTTACTGTAGCCAGACACCAAGGGAATTCTGTTAGGGTGGCATTTACTGGCCTCATACAAAGAGGGAATAATCGCCTACAAGACAAGAAAATTGCTTAAATGGCCAAAAGCAATTTGTGTTTGAGGCAATTTGTGTATTAGGCTGAGTTAGAATTTGTTTAAATAAAATTCATATGCCAGTTTTGTTTTCCTTCGAGATCAATGTTCTAAAATGAATATGCAATGTGTTTCTGCTCTCCTTAAAACTTTCTTAGTTTAAATTAAAAACAATTTCACCCCAGTTTTGTCTCATTCGCTGCTTCTCTCCTGAAAGCAGCAACTCATACTATGTTCGATGGTCAGGCAGTAGCAGCCCTCTCGTACTTGATCTAAGTGGCTGTTTTCAGGTTTGAGCATACATAGCGAGTGTTGGGCTGTTGCAGCGGAGCCTGATCCCGCCCTTCGTTTACTGTCTGCAATTTTTTCTGCAAGGGGATGGATCACTGGACAGCGATCAGAAGTGAGCGCACTTTCCTCCCCCTCCTCCAACCTGAAGACAATTGTAGCACCCTTGACCTCACTTGAGATTGGCACATTCAGCACAGACTAGGGATCAAAACTAGCATGTTCCTGGTTTGTGTGTATGTATGTGCATGATATATAATGTCTTTGTATGTATATTTAAAAAAAAAAGTTGTCAGCAAGTATTTCTTCTAGGTTTAAAATAATTTTCCTAGTGGTTTTAGCCAAACTTATCCTAACTAGTTCCTTCTGTTTGATTGTTTCTTTGTGCCTTGTGTAGTTATAGGAGTGTATACATACACACACACATACGCACCCACACATCATAATATAATATATATTATCATATCTTACATTATACTGAGCCGTAGGGGGATCCAAGGATATTATGAATTTTTTCAAATGGAATGAAAATTATACTAAATACATCAAAATATATCATGGTATGTTACAGCACAGAAGGAGGCCATTCGGCCCATCATGCTTGTGCTGGCTCTTTGAAAGAACTATCCAATTAGTCCCACTCCCCTGCTCTTTCCCCATAGCCCTGTAAATTTTTTTCCCTTCAAGTATTTATCCTATTCCCTTTTGAAAGTTATTATTAAATCTGCTTCCACCACCCTTTCAGGCAGTGCGTTCCAGATCATAACAACTCTGCATTAAAAAAAATGTTTCCTCGTGCGCCTCCGGCTTTTTTGCCAATCACCTTAAATCTGTTTCCTCTGGTTACTGACCCTTCTGCCACTGGAAACAGTTTCTCCTTATTTACTCTCTCAAAACAGTTCATGATTTTGAACATCTCTATTAAATCTCCCCTTAACCTTCTCTGTTCGAAGGGGAACAGCCCCAGCTTCTCCAGTCTCTCCACATAACTGAAGTCCATCATCCCTGGTACCATTCTAGTAAATCTCTTCTGCACCCTCTGTAAGGCCTTGACATCCTTCCTAGGGTATGGTGCCCAGAATTGAACACAGTACTCCAACTGAGGCCTAACCAGTGTTTTATAAAGATTCAGCATAACTTCCTTGCATTTGTACTCTGTGCCTCTAATAATAAAGCCCAGGATCCCATACGCTTTTTTAATAGCCTTCTCAACTTGTCCTGCCACCGTCAAAGATTTGTGTACATACATCCCCAGGTCTCTCTTTTCCTGTACCCCCTTTAAAATTGTACCATTTAGTTCATATTGCCTCTCCTCATTCTTCCTACCAAAATGTATCATTTCACACTTTGCATTAAATTTCACCTGCCATATGTCTGCCCATTTCACCAGTCTGTCTGTGTCCTCCTGACGTCTATTATTATCCTCCACATTGTTCATTACATTCCTGAGTTTTGTGTCATCTGTAAACTTTGAAATTATACCCTGTATAACCAAGTCCAGGTCATTAATATATAATCAAAAAGAGCAGTGGTCCTAATACTGACCCCTGAAGAACACCACTGTATACTTCCCTCCAGTCTGAAAAAAAAACATTCTCCACTACTCTCTACTTTCTGTCCCTTAGCCAACTTTGTATCCACGCAGCCACTGTCCCTTTAATCCTTTAGGCTTTAATTTTGCTTACGAGTCTATCGTCTATATGGTTCATCATCAATTTAAAAACATATTTAAAGCATGTCTTGGGGGATGAGAGTATCATGGTGCAACACATTGGAACTCACTAACTCATCGCACAAATTTAACCTGGTTGGGTTTTGCAGTGCAGGAAACGTGCTGAAATTATTTTAAAATAAATTTCCCTCCTAACTGAATTCTGTTACGGGACAATACTGCCTTTTTTTTTGTTTTGCATTTTTTAATTTCCCCCATCTTCCATCTGAAAGGAGGGGCATGAACCTGAGCCCCAAATATTTTCTGTAGCAAACATCATTGTCACTGGGAATCGGCCGACGGGAGCGGTATTTATGAGGGGTGGAACTGGTCCAGCTAGTTGTCCTTTCAATCAGCTAGCATTAGGTTTTGGGAAAATGTACCTTCGAGTTGGCCAGTTAAGAATCAACAAGTTGCTTGCTAAGGATTAGTAACTTTAATAATCTGTCTCGGCTGGGATTGAGATCAGCAACCACACTGGGATGAAGGTTAAAGCTGTTTGCTGTCTCTTTCGATTAAGACAGTGGATAACTTGGCCGTACAGACCAGAGGTTCACAGGTTCAGTCCTGGGTCCTGTGCTAAACTAGCTGGTCTCAGACAGTGTTGGCAGCAAGGGGGCTTCAACAACTCTCAGCTAAGGAGGCAGAAGATCGACTTGGGGTTTCCAGCTCTTGATCACTGTCCTCCGCTGGAGAGTGCACAGCGAGTGAGGACACGATCAAGACCAGTCGCAGTCCCTCCGTTGTAGAATAGCTGGCCACCCTTGCATTTAGATTTGTATGTGACAAATGGCCATTTGAGTGAAGAGCCACTGAGTGCCCAGATGGCTGTGGGACCATATTGCAGCTGAGAGGAGGAGGGAAGAAATGGGAAGACCATTGGCACAAATTAGAGAGTAAATCAAACTGCTTATTTGAGAACAGTAATCCACAGTAAAAGTACTTGTAATTAAGTACTGCTTGGAATGGGATTACGGCCTTTTTGAGTGGAACCAGCGCTAAGAATTGTTCTTCTATGGCTAAGGTATAGCCATCATGTTGACCAAAGCTGTTTTAGCACTCATCTGGGAGTAATGTTTTAGCATTGACCTGGGAGTATAGTACTGAGGGAGTGCTGCACTGTTGGAGGTGCCAACTTTTGAACAAGACTTTAAACTGAGGCCCCGTCTACGCTCTCAGCGGGATGTTAAAGATCTCATGGCACTATTTTGAAGGAGAACAGAGTCAACATGGTTTTATGAAGGGGAAATCATGTCTGACAAATTTATTAGAGTTCTTTTGAGGAAGTAACGGGCAGGATGGATAAAGGGGAACCAATAGATGCAGTATATTTGGATTTCCAAAAGGCATTCGATAAGGTGCCACATAAAAGATTATTGCATAAGATAAGAGCTCATGGTGTTGGGGGTAAAATACTGGCATGGATAGAGGATTAGCTAACCAACAAAAAACAAAGAATTGGGATAAAAGGGTCATTTTCAAAATGGCAACCTGTAACTAGTGGGGTGCCACAGGGATCAGTGCTGGGGCCTCAACTATTTACAATATATATCAATGACTTGGATGAAGGAATAGAATGTCTTGTGGCCAAATTTGCTGATGATACAAAGATAGGTGGAAAAGCAAGTTGCGATGAGGACACACAGTGTCTGCAAAGGGATATTGACAGATTAAGCGAATGGGCAAAAATTTGGCAGATGGAATATAATGTGGGAAAATGTGAAGTCATCCACTTTGGGAGGAAAAATAAAAAAGGAAAATAATATTTGAATGGAAAAATACTACTTGAATGGAAAAATACTACAAAATGCTGCGGTACAGAGGGATCTGGGTGTCCTCGTACATGAAACACAAAAAGTCAACATACAGGTGTAGCAGGTAATCCGGAAGGCAAATGGAATATTGGCCTTTATTTCTAGGGGGATGGAGTATAAAAGCAGGGAAGTCATGCTACAGCTGTACAGGGTGCTGGTGAGACCACATCTGAAGTACTGCTTACAGTTCTGGTGCCCTTATTTAAGGAAGGATGTACTTGCATTGGAGGCAGTTCAGAGACGGTTCACTAGGTTGATTCCGGGTATGGAAGGGTTGTCTTATGAGGAAAGATTGAAAAGGTTGGGTTGATACTCATTGGAATTTAGAAGAATGAGAGGAGATCTTGTTGAAACATACAAGATTCTGAGGGGACTTGTTAGGGTAGATGCTGAGAGGATTTTACCCTTCATGGGGGAATCTAAAACTAGGGGGCATAATCTCAGAATAAGGGGTCACCTGTTTAAGACGGAAATGAGGAGGAATTTCTTCTCCCAGAGGGTTGTGAATCTTTGGAATTCTTTACCCCAAAAAGCTGTGGAGGTTGAGTCATTGAATGCATTCAAGGCTGAGTTGGACAAATTTTTGATCAACAAGGGAGTCAAAGGATAGGGGGAAAGGGCGGGAAAGTGGAGTTGAGGTAAAAATCAGATCAGCCATGATCTCATTAAATGGCGGAGCAGGCTCGAGGGGCTTACTCCTGCTCCTATCTCTTATGGACCATGCTTCAAAAATTCTTCATTAGCTGTAAAGCACTTTGGTCGTGAAAGGCGCTATATGAATGCCAGTTCTTTTCTTTTAATGTTTTAGCGCTGATCTGGGCGTGACGCCACAGAGCTGATCTGGGCGCGACGTTGCAATGCTAATGATGCTAGCAGTGGGTGCCAAAAATAAAACTCTTCGTTTCACCAGTTCTAATATATTGCTCTTCACATAATACTGTTTCTACCCCTCTAAGAAAACGAAACAATTACAATCCTGGATTGGACACCGCAAAGCGTGGCTTAACCTGGCAGGGAGAAGGGATTGTTACTCAATCCTTGTGTTGTCTGGCTCAGTGTTACTCTGGGGTGCATCTAGACACTGAGCCACGATGGGAAGCTGCCTGTTTATTGTGTATGTGTGTGTTTCTCGTCAATAAAAAAACTAAATTATTTTCTTCCCTGCGGGAGTAGACTGGTTTTCACTCGTATTAGCTAAGAATGGGAATCACGATGCAAACCCATGTCATCACTCAAAATTGTGTATTATGAAACATCATCTGTACTTAAAGTAATGTGTTAAACACGGAGGTTCCCAATCATTTTTTTGCAGAGCACCCCCCTTTTGGAGATTCATGTCCCAAACGCAACCCCACTTCCCCCCCCCCCCCCCCCATCTTTCTAAGTAACAGTATTTCACCTAATTATTGTTTTTGTAGACATAGCTGATGACCCAGAATACTTCAGCATGTTTTGTTACATTTGCTGCTTTAATTCTGCTCCCGTGCACTTTAGGGTTTTAATCTGAAGTCCATTCGTGTCGTTGGAACTCGCCGGCTTGGAAAGTTCTCGGATCTGCTCCCCGCTTTGCCGGAAGAGTGATGGAAACCCGCGGATCCGAAGAATTTCCCGTCCTCCTTGATAACCTCGTTGTGCTCCCCCCACTTTATCATTTTTGTTTGTGGTTTGTTTGTTTTTTTTAAATAAAAGAAGCAATGCGTTGATTTGAAGATCTCGCTTGTTCCTGGATCATTATTCTTCCTGGTAAAAGATAATTCCAACACTTTTTCTAAAACTATGGCAAATTCTTAATTCTCCTCTGCAGCTGGGTGGTGCTATGGGATGGATGAAGCAGAACAGAATAAGTACGTGTTGCAGCTCAAGGATGTGTTCGACAGCTGTGATACCACAGGGACCGGATACCTGGACCAGGAAGAGCTGACTGAGCTGTGCCAAAAGCTTCACCTGGAAGCACAGATCCCTCTTCTGCTGCAGACACTTTTGGGCAGCAACCATCATGCCAGGGTAAGCCCCACCTGTGGGTACGCGGGAGGTAACGCTGTGCCGTATTTAAATACGCACGTACGTCACAACCTGCTGCTCCTTCTGGTGCGACGTGTTAACATGTTTATGATTTGGGTGCATGAATCTAACTTTGAAATAGACGCTTCTAGAATGCAGGTGCTCTGTGCCTGTGGTAGGAGTGGATGGGCATTGAGGGTAGGCTCACTGGTATAGAATCATACAGCTGCAGAAGGAGGCCATTCGGCCCATCATGCCTGCCAGCTCTTAGAAAGTGCTACCAATTAATCCCAGTCCCCTGCTTTTTACCCCATAGCCCTACAAATATTTCCTTTTCAAGTATCCATTCAATTCCCTTTTGAAAGTTACTATTGAATCTGCTTCCACCACCTTTTCAGGCAGTGCATTCCAGGACATAACAAACTCACTGCGTGTGTGTAAAAAAAATTAATTCTCTTCATCTCCCCTCTGGCTCATTTGCCAATTATCTTAAATCTGTGTCCTCTGGTTACCGACCCTCCTGCCAGTGGAAACAGTTTCTCCTTATTTACTCTATCAAAAAGGATACAGTGTGCATACAGATTTAGGGGTCCAAATACAGAAATCACTAAAAGCTAGTGGACAGGTACAAAAAATAATTAAAAAGGCTAATGGAATGTTGGTCTTTATTTCAAGGGGGCTGGAATACAAAGGGGTGGAAGTTATATTACAGCTGTACAGAGCTGTGGTAAGACCCCATCTGGAATACTGCATTCAGTTCTGGGCTCCGCACTTGAGGAAGGAATATTAGCCTTAGATGGAGTGCAGCGCAGGTTCACCCGAATGATACCAGGGCAAAAAGGGTGAAATTATGAGGACTGTTTGTATAGACTAGGCCTGTAGTCCCTTGAGTATAGAAGACTAAGGGGTGATCTAATTAGATCTAATTTAAGATGATTAAAGGATTTGATAGGGTAGATGGAGAGAAACTATTTCCTCTGGTGGGGGGAGTCCAGAACAAAGGGACATAACCTTAAAATTAGAGCTAGGCCATTCAGGGGTGATATCAAAAAGCACTTCTTCACATAAAGGATAGTGGAAATCTGGAACACTCTTCCCCCCAAATAGCCATTGAGGCTAGGTCAATTGAAAATTTCAAAATTGAGATTGATAGCATTTTGTTAGGTAAAGGTATTAAGGATTACGGAATCAAGGCGGGTAGATGGAGTTAAGATACAGATCACCCATGATCTAATTGAATGGTGGAACAGGCTCGCGGGGCTGAATGGCCAGTCCTGTTCCTATATAAGTAGCCTAACTTAAACTTGCTCTATTGCATTTGTTGGCTGCTTCGTGAATGAATGCTTTCATTATTAATGCTAACACTGTCCTACTCCTAGATTGGTGCGAAGGAAGAAAGTGTTGCTCAAAAATAAATGGCAGCTGGATTGCTCCGTATCCTGTGCACTTTTTTGTTTACTCCAAAACTTTTTTTAAAAAAAACTTTTTCTCTCTGGGTCAATTGAAACTTTCAAGTTTGAGATCAATAGATTTTTGTTTGGTAAGGGAATCAAGAGATATGCAGCAAAAGCGGGTCAATGAAGTTGAGGTACAGATCAGCAACGACCTAATTGATTGGTGGTACAGGCTCGAGGGGCTGAATGGCTTACTCCTATTCCCATAAAGGCTCCAAACACCCACCAGTCCTTCACCCAAATGGTCACCATTCGTCTGTGAACCTTGACTGTAAGTGTTGGCAGGCTATTTGACCAATGGGGCGTCATAGCTGACCGTGATCCTGTCCCCACCCCCGACCTCGACAGACGCACAGACCCACACCCCCCCCCCCCCACAACGTGTAACACTTGTGATTATGTGCTCAGTGCCATTCTGTAAACCACTGGTCCAGGACATGTACCTTCTATAAAGATACGGAGAGAGTCTGATAACCTCTGTTGTCCTTATTTTCTTCTAAAATGTAACTGATATTATCAAAATTTTCAGGTGAATTTTGAGGAGTTTAAAGAAGGATTTGTTGCTGTGCTATCTACCAGTATTGACCTCAGTACTTCAGGAGATGAGAGTAGTTACTTAGAACCAGGTGAGTACATCCTACAGTACAGGGTGAACGATTTGTTTTTTTTCCCATTTACCCTCAAGATAACAGTGGATCTGATTTTCCATCACTTAATACGTAGAAACAATATGTTATAATTTGTTGGTGTCTCATGACCTGAGAATAGACATCTTAAAGTGGAAAGTCTGCCTTAATTAGCCAACAGCTATCTTGCAACAGTGCGTGCTTTACAAACCTCCCATGTCTATCTGGAAGGATCCCAGATCACTGTGTTGGTCCTCTGACTGCTGGCTTCCATTCTCTTGTTTGGAACAGTGCAGTTGGGAGGTTTGCCGTATAAACTTTATCCTCTTTAATTAACGTAAAAGAGGTCTGTACTGGGGAACGGAACTCCCCCAGTTTGGCATCCACTGTTTATATTAAGCACCAGGTAGAGGACAACATATGTAGAGTGAGGCTTCCCAGTTCTACTCGAGTAGCGTGCCTTAATCCTAATCTCAGAACACCCTTTACTGCACCAGTGCAATTTTTTTTTTCCATTCCCCACTGACCATCACTGTTGTCTTCTAACTGAGGCTGATACAGATTTATCTTTATCCACTGGAAACTAGGTTAAGATCGTCAGAGGAGTTGATCCCACCTTCATTCTGGGCCAAGACTCAATCCCACACCTCTGAGGTGAAAGGACAATGTGCTTAACCCGTCTTTTGGATGTGTTTAATCAGTTAAACCGAGGCCCCATGTACCCTCTCAGGTGGATGTAAAAGATCTCACTATTTCGAAGCAGAGCAGTGGAGTTCTCCCAGCGTCCTGGCCAACATTTATCCCGCAATCAACCGCTAAAAACATGATCTGGTCATTATCACATTGCTGTTTGTGGGACCTTGCTGTGCGCAAATTGGCTGCTGCGTTTCCTACATTACAACAATGACTACACTTCAAAAGTACTTCATTGACTGTAAAGCACTTTTGGATGTCCTGAGGCTGTGAAAGACGCTATATAAATGCAAGTCTTTTTTATTGAACGACCCAGTCTGTAGAATACAATTTTTCAATAAAAATATCCTCCCTCATCATGCCATACACAATCTGGTGATGCTTTGTGTTTTGGTTCCTGTTGCCCATTTTACCTTTATCAGTGGTTTCTGGGAGTCTAATCCATGTATCTCAGTTGGGTCATGTTGGGTAGCACTCCTGCCTCTGAGTCAGAAGGTTGAGGGTTCAAGCCCCGCTCTAAACCTTAAGGGCATAATCTAAGCTGACACTTCAGTGCAGTACTGAGGGAGCGTTCCCTTGTTGGATGAGCCATTAAACCCAGCTCCAGTGATTCAGGTGGAACTTTTCCAATGGACAGATCCCCATAACATTTGTCTCGCAATGAACACCTCCCAAAAACAGATGGACTGGTCGTTTATCTCCTTATTTGTGGCACCTGGCTGTGCCCAAAATGGAGGTTGCATTTGTTGGCAGTGATTGAACTGCAAAGTAGTTCACTGCACGTGATGCATTTTGGGACTTCTCTGAGACGCTGCTTATTTCTCTCTCTTTGTCTTCATTCGAAGAAGAATGACTTTGGAATTTAAAGGTGAATAATTCACCTCTATCAACTTTAAAGTTTTGAGTCATTGTGATAAAATAGGCTATATAATAATCCAAATCACTTTAATTGTAGCCACAAAAAAAAGTGTAGATCTGGCTATTAGAGGCATTTTTTTAATCCAGAGGAATTTAAACATTCTGCATGTACCGAGTTCTCAAAATTTATAAATCCTCAAGTCTCTGGAGCAAGGTTTGAACCCATGACCTTCTCACTCAAAGGATAAATGCCACCAACTGAGCCAAGCTATTATTGGATTCGACTCCAGAAACCGTTGATATAGGTGAAATAGAGAACAGGAACCAAAATTTTTTCATTGGATGCTCCACAGCAACTTGGAAATTTGTAAAGCCACCTTTTTGGAATGAATTTTAATGCTTCACCTTCACACCTCTTGCTTAAAAAAAATTAAAGACCGAATGACAATTCAAGCCTGTGGCATTGAAATCCTTGTTGGTAACTTACATCAAGAAGAGACACACTCCCATTGTACTCCCCAGGACAAATCCAATCCGGCCAATTACCGCCCCATCAGTCTACTCTCAATCATCAGCAAAGTGATGGAAGATGTCGTCGACAGTGCTATCAAGCAACACTTACTCACCAATAACCTGCTCACCGATGCTCAGTTTGGGTTCCACCAGGACCACTTGGCTCCAGACCTCATTACAGCCTTGGTCCAAACATGGACAAAAGAGCTGAATTCCAGAGGTGAGGTGAAAGTGACTGCCCTTGACATCAAGGCAGCATTTGACTGAGTGTGGCACCAAGGAGCCCCAGTAAAATTTAAGTCAATGGGAATCGGGGGGGAAAACTCTCCAGTGGCTGGAGTCATACCCAGCACAAAGGAAGATGGTAGTAGTTGTTGGAGGCCAATCATCTCAACCCCATGACACTGCTGCAGGAGTTCCTCAGGGCATTGTCCTAGGCCCAGCCATCTTCAGCTGCTTCATCAATGACCTTCCCTCCATCATAAGGTCAGAAATGGGGATGTTCGCTGATGATTGCACAGTGTTCAGTTCCAATCGCAACCCCTCAAATAATGAAGCAGTCCGAGCCCGCATGCAGCAAGACCTGGACAACACCCAGGCTTGGGCTAATAAGTGGCAAGTAACATTTGCGCCAAACAAGTGCCAGGCAATGACCCATCTCCAAGAAGAGAGAGTCTAACCACCTCCTCTTGACATTCAACGGCATTACTATTGCCGAATCCCCACCATCAACATCCTGGGGGTCACCATTGACCAGAAACTTAACGGGACCAGCCATATAAATACTGTGGCTACGAGAGCAGGTCAGAGGCTGGGTATTCTGCGGCGAGTGACTCATCTCCTGACTCCCCAAAGCCTTTCCACTATCTACAAGGCACAAGTCAGGAGTGTGATGGAATACTCTCCACTTGCCTGGATGAGTGCAGCTCCAACAACACTCAAGAAGCTCGACACCATCCAAGATAAAGCAGCCCGCTTGATTGGCACCCCATCCACCACCCTAAACATTCACTCCCTTCACCACCGGCGCACTGTGGCTGCAGTGTGCACCATCCACAGGATGCACTGCAGCAACTCGCCAAGGCTTCTTCGACAGCACCTCCCAAACCCGCGACCTCTACCACCTAGAAGGACAAGGGCAGCAGGCGCATGGGAACAACACCACCTGCACGTTCCCCTCCAAGTCACACACCATCCCGACTTGGAAATATATCGCCGTTCCTTCATTGTCGCTGGGTCAAAATCCTGGAACTCCCTTCCTAACAGCATTGTGGGAGAACCGTCACCACACGGACTGCAGCGGTTCAAGAAGGCGGCTCACCACCACCTTCTCGAGGGCAATTAGGGATGGGCAATAAATGCCGGCCTTGCCAGCGACGCCCACATCCCGTGAACGAATAAAAAAAAAAATATATAAATACTGTGGCTACAAGAGCAGGTCAGAGGCTGGGTATTCTGTGGCGAGTGACTCACCTCCTGACTCCCCAAATCCTTTCCACCATCTACAAGTCAGGAATGTGATGGAATACTCTCCACTTGCTTGGATGATTGCAGCTCCAACAACACTCAAGAAGCTCGACACCATCCAGGACAAAGCATCCTGCTTGATTGGCATCCCATCCACCACCCTAAACATTCACTCCCTTCACCACCGGCGCACAGTAGCTGCACTGTTGTACCATCCACAGGATGCACTGCAACAACTCGCCAAGGCTTCTTCGACAGCACCTCCCAAACCCGTGGCCTTTACCACCTAGAAGGACAAGAGCAGCAGGCACATGGGAACAACAGCACGTGCACGTTCCCCTCCAAGTCAGACACCATCCCGACTTGGAAATATATCGCCGTTCCTTCATTGTCGCTGGGTCAAAATCCTGGAACTCCCTTCCTACCAGCACTGTGGGAGAACCTTCAGCACACGGACTGCAGTGGTTCAAGAAGGCGGCTCACCACCACCTTCTCAAGGGCAATTAAGGATGGGCAATAAATGCTGGCCTCGCCAGCGACTCCCACATCCCATGAACGAATAAAAAAAAAACTCCAAGTCAATTAATACACAGTTTACTAAACCTTTACCAACCTGGGATTACAGTTTCAGAGAATGTGGCTAAATTAAGATTGTGACTACAAGAGCAACAGCAACAACTTGCATTTATGCAGCATCATTAATGTAGATAAATGTCCCGCAGTATTTCACAGAGGCAAGAGGGGGGGGGGGGGAAATGGATGCCGAGCCAAAGGAGAGATTCGGAGAAGTGATGTGGAGGATGGAGAGTCAGAAACTCAGCTGTGGCTCGAATAGCACGCCGAGGTTATGAACAGTCTGGTTCATCCGAGACAGTGGTCGGTGGATAGAATACAGAGTTTATGACGGGGGCCAAAAACGATGACCTTGGTCTTCCCGATGCTTAGCTGGAGGAAATGTAGTTCATCCCAGACTGGGTGTCAGACAAGCAGCTTGACTCAGGCAGTGGAGAAGTACAGCTGGGTTATCATCAATGTACCTGTGGAAGCTGACCCCATGTCTGTGGATAATGTTGCCAAGGGGAACACGGAGATGAAAAAGGAGGAGGGAGTTCCAAGGATGGATCCTTGACTGACTCCTCTGGAGACGGTTTGGGGGTGGGAAGAGAAGCCATTGCTGGAGATGCTCTGGCAATGATTGGATAGGTAAGAGTGGAACCAAGTGAGGGCAGTCCTACCAAGCTGGGAAATGGAAGAGACGTTTTGGCGGAGGATAATGTGGTTGACTGTCAAAGTCTGTAGGGAGGACAAAGAAGGATATTGCTTCACAGTCACAGGGAATATGACTTTGGTTAGGGCCATTTCGGTGCTGTGGGAGGAATAGAAACTTCATTCAAACAGGGAGTTGCGGGAAAGATTGCCACGGATCTGGGAGATGGTAACGTGTTCAGGGGCTTTGGAATGGAAAGGGAGCTTCGAGATGGAGCAGTAGTTTGTAAGGACAAAGGATTTGAGGTGGGTTTCTTGAAGAGGAGATGAAATCGGCGGTTATGAAAGGGAAGGGGGATGGTGCTTGAGCTGAGGGAACTATTTACAATGTCAGCTAGCATGAGGGCCAGGAAAGGAAGTTGGATGGTTAACGATTTAGTAGGAATGGGGCTGAGGGAGCAGGGAGTAGGTCGTATGGACCAGGTGACCTTGGAGAGTGCATGGGAGGAGAAAGCGACGAAACTAGAGAGAGACTGGGGTTAGTGGGGGGGGTGGGGGGGGGGGGCGGATGGAGGTTTGTCTTGGTGGGCAAGGGGAAGAGGGGAAGCAGTGGGGGCAGCTCTCAATGAACTCTCTCTCTCTCTCTCTCTGTGTGATGAAGAAGTGAATGAGCTCCTTGAGGGTGGAGGCGGCTGGAGAGGGCTATAAGGAGGCAGTTGTTCAATTTATAGGTATTTTAATATAAAATAAATGGAAGCTGCGAGGACTAAGTGCATTGCTGAAAGCAAGTGATAAAGTGTGCACAAGTTGAGACATTTTCTACATCCGTTGCTATTATGTGTAAAAACCTTTGTCGCCCAATAATTGGCAGTTGTTTGTCAGTCAGTAACAGTTAGGGAAATAAGTAACTCGTACAAAATGTTTAATTTTGAGCTACTAAAGTGGCATTTTTTTTAAAGGAGTTTACAGACGCCCTACTTTTGTGTAGAGTTTAAGGCCAATATAGTTCAGCCTGTTCTGGTATCAAGTTGCCTCTGATCCCTGCTGCACATTTATTTCTTTTTAAGACACTCGTACAGCTGACCACATTTTATATTTCCTGTGATATGATGTAACAGTGTTTACTGACAACTTCTATTTGAGGCATAATAAAGAGGAACTATTAAAATTGTAGTTTGGCCATATATTAAGGGCACTAATCGTTGGTTTAAATTAATAAAAGCTTTATCATTCCCACGATAACCTAGAAGGTAATGGTACTGTATGGTGTCGCACTGACTCATGCAGACCAAAAGATCTCAATTTCAGTCTCCCAGCCTCTGCTGAATATATGATCTTGGCCTAAGCAGCAGTGTGGTGCTGTAATTGGCTTCAGCGCTCCTGAGTTAAAATGATGCAATTAGATAGGGCAGCGCACCCTCATCTCTGTACACAGTAGTTATGCTGGTAGCACTCTTGCCTCTGAGTCAGAAGGTCTCAGAGGGTTCAAGTCTCACTCCAGAAACTTGAGCGCATAATTCATGCTGACACTCCAGTGCAGAACTGAGGGAGTGCTGCACTGTTGGAAGTGCCATCTTTCGGATGAGATGTTAAACTGAGGCCCCGTCTGCCCTCTCAGATGGATGTAAAAGATCCCACAGCATTATTTCAAAGAAGATCGGGGAGTTTTTACCAGTGTCCTGGCCGATACTTATCCTTCAACCAAGATCACTAAAACAGATTACTTGGCCATCATCACGTTGCTGTTTGTGGGAGTTTGTTGTGCACAAATTGGCTGCCATGTTTCCTACATACAATAGTGACTACACTTCAAAAGTACTTAATTGGATGTAAAATGATTTGGGACGTGCTGAGGTCGTGAAAGGCGCTGTGTATATATATGTATATCTTTCTTCCTTCTTTACTGATCCCTGTGTGGAGTGTGCGCGCATGGGTATCGGATGAGCACAGAATTGGACTCAACTGTGATGCGACTGTGGTGTAATAATCTGCTAACACTCAGTGTCGATGTTCATAAATGAACAATGGCCACCTAAGTGAGGTACGGTAGTGCATTGGTTATATTACTAGACTAATAATCCAGAAAGCCTGAGTTCAAATCCACTCTGACAGGTTCACTCTTGTTCTTCAGGGAAGGAAACCTGTCGTCCTTACCCGGTCTGGCCTATATGTGACTCCAGTCCCACACCAACATGGTTGACTCTTAACCAGCCTCTGAAATGGCTAGCAAGCCACTCAGTTGTATTAAAGCTGCTACTGAGCACCTTCACACAGGCAGCAGCGGTTCAAGAAGGTTCACCACCACCTTCTCAAGGCCACAAGGGATGGGCAATAAATGATGGCTTTGCCAGTGACACCAACATATGAGAATTATTTTTTTTACAAGTGTTTGCGTGTGTCCAGCTCCTGTGAAACTGTAGGGCAGTTAGAAATCAACACCTCCAGAAGGGCAGAAAATTGGTGAAGAAAAATAATTTTAAAAAGAATCTCCCATTTCATTGTGTTGAGGATCAAATGTGTGAATATTTCTTTTTGAGGTGTTGCTATCTAAATATCTGAAATGATTACATTTTTTATATATATATATAAAAATTAGTATAAACAACCTGATGGTTGGTGTGCATTTGTTAACCAACCAATTGTTAAAAAGAAAGAACGGACTTGCATTTATATAGTGCCTTTTAGGACCTCAGGACATCCCAAAGTGCTTTACAGCCAGTGAAGTATGTTGGAAGTGTAGTCACTGTTGTAATGTAGGGAAACACAGCAGCCAAATTGCACACAGCAAGATCCCACAAATAGCCATGAGATAATGATCAAATAATCTGTTTTAGTGGTATTGAGAGATAAATATTGGCCAGGACACTGGGGAGAACTCCCCTGCTCTTCTTTGAATAGTGCCATGCGATCCTTTATGTCCTCAGTTTAACGTCTCATCCGAAAGACGGCACCTCCGACTGTGTGACTTGTGCTGGATTCTTCCCATTCTTGGCACAATTCTTATCCGGTCCAGAGTGGCGTGGCATCAACTTGTCTGAATTAATTCCTTCAATCTTAAGCAGATGTTTAAGATTATGACTCTGGTACTGACTCAGTACTGCACTGGAATGTCAGCCTGGATTTTGTGCTCAAGTCTCTGGAGTGAGACTTGAATCCACGACCTGCTACATAGGTTCATGGGAGTGTGGAGCAGTCACAACCTGAGGAGGTCATTTTAGTGTCTGCATTGAATAAAAAAAGTTCCACTTCAGTATAGGGAGGCAAAGTTAACAAACGACAAAATCAACGAGCAGCTTTAACTCTAACCAGCCACCCACAGAATGACCTCAACTTCCACTTGCAACAACTTGCCCCACACCCTCTTGATTGAGGAATGAGATTGATGAAGAGAAAAGTCTACATTTCTCTGTCAATTTTATACTTGAAAGCTCTAATTCGGGCATTTATCTCTTGCACAAGGATAATTTATAAAGGTTCCTGCATGGAGGGGCAGGAAACCTATCGTCCATTGTGCTTATATAGGGATTGAGGACTAATAAAAACTCTATCAGATTGGCAATTAGTAAATTAGTCAGTTCCCAGCTAATTTTAAGGGGTCGGGGAGCTATTATGAAGGAACTATAACTGATTTATGTGTACTGGCTTGTTGACTCATTTTATTTCGTTGTATTATAGAATGTAAAATGGAAATGTTCTAGCCGATTTCTTCTTTAAAAGTCCAGTTTTTAAAAAAAATTCTACTTAAGTTTGGTTAGGTGGTTAAAATGCACCTCAACTGCTTTGAGTTTGAAACTCAACTCTTTGCATTTGCTCAAATAAATAAAGCTTGTTCTAAAAAGATTTTTTAGGGCGGATTCAGTAAAGATTTCTGTGTTTGTATATTTTTTGTTTTCAGCTATCCCAGAGGAGGTCCAGCCAAAGTATGTCAAGGGGACCAAACGATATGGCCGCCGATCTATACCGGAATTCCTGGATTCCGAGGTCGAAGCTGCAGGTGATTTGGAGGAGCCGCTTCCTTTTAAGGCAACAAAGGCTGAGCCATTTGTACAAAGCATCAACAGAACTCAGTTGAGACGCTCTGCATCTCTTGAAAGTGTGGAGGTTTGTCCGGTTTATCCTTTTTGTTTAATCCTGTCCGGCCTCCCATCTTCCATCCTCTGTAAATGCCTGTATCCTAACCTGCACTAAGCCCTGTTCACCCATCGCCCCATGTGCTCGATGACCTATATTGGCTTCCGGTCCAGTAACGCCTCAAATTTAAAATTCTCACCCTTGTGTTCAAATCCCACCATTGCCTCACCCCTCCCTACCTCTGTAACTTCCTCCAGCCCTACAACCCTCCAAGAACTCTGCATTCCTCCAATCCTGGCATCTTGTGCATCCCCCACTTCCTTCGCTCTACTATTGGCGGCTGTTGCCTTCAGCTGTCTAGGCCCTAAGCTCTGAAATTCCCTCCCTAAACCTCTCCGCCTCTCTATCTCTCTCTCTCCTCCTTCAAGATGCTCCTTAAAACCTATCTCTTTGACCAAACCTTTGGTCACCTGTCCTAATATACCTTATGTGGCTTGGTGTCAAATTTTGCCTGATTATGCTCCTGTGAAGTGCCTTGGGATGTTTTACTACATTAAAGGTGCTATATAAATGCAAGTTGTTGTTTTACTCTAAATTAGTCCCATTATATTTGCTTTTTAAAAAAAATTTGAGCCTCCCCAATTGGGAAGAGATCCAGTTAACTTCCCTTTGAAAAGCTAGCACTGTTATGAACAATGATGGACAGGAAAAGACCATCTGGTCCATCCAGCCTGACCCACACAATTGCGATGCCCCACCCGATACCATGTGATCTCCTGGGAGAGGCAAAAAACAGATAAAACCCAAGCCAATTTGGGGGTAAAAATCTGCCATCCCCCTTAGGCGATCAAAACTAGCCCAGGAGACCATTCTGGCCCTGATAATTCTTTGCAGTACCTACCTTTTGTATGAGCTGATCTCCGCCCCAGCCACAAACAAGTCCAACTCTTGCTTGAAGGAATTCTTTCGAAATAAAATGGTGGGTTCTCCCCAATATCACCTTTGGTAAAGATGGTATGTAACTAAGACACACAAAACCAGAAGGCACCCGCTTTAGTTCCAGTGGCCTGTGTTGTTAGCTGATCTCAGCCAGGATGGCAATAGGAGTGCTACAATTGGCTTCATTGCCAATGGAATATAAAAGGAAGAAAAATCATTCCAGCTTCCTGTTTTGGATTGCTATTCAATGGACCTGCCTATGTGTGTATGTCCAAGTGAGAAGAGGATTAGGCTTGGCTGTGATACCCACCCTGCTTAAATAGCATTAAGAACAACTGGAATTTATATAATGCTATTCTCCTAAGAGAAAACATCTCTGAGCATTTAACAAGGCAGGAAGGATGGACATGGAGTGGGAAAAGGAGGGAAATTTAGTGAAGAAGATTGAAGGTATAATCAAAGAAGACCGTTTGAAGGCAGCACAACAGAGTGATTTTGGGAGATTATCCCAGAAAGTGGAGATGTAAGCCACAGATGTAAGGTGAGATCAGTTTCAGCTGTGATGACCCCTATGACAACATAGTCTTGCAACTATTCACTGACGAAGGGGATAATCTCTGAAAGCTTGTGATTTTAAAATAAATTTGTTGGACTATAACCTGGTGTTGTAAGATTCCTTACAACTATTCACTGGATTGACATATACGAGAAGAATGGCTCATGGGTACAAGATGACTGTTTTCCAGTGCCCGTGGGACTTCTACCTCTGTATGAGGCAGAAGAAAACTAGGGATTGGAATGATCCTTTTTTTTCTGATTCTGCTTCTCTGAAGATGGGCATTGGTATACTTGTTATAATTGTCTTTCTGTGTATTAACATCATTCAGGTGTTAATGATTCTGTAATGGTTCAAGTTCAAGCTTTCTGTTGTATTTTGTGTTTTTTTTTACTTTGTTAGCTCTTCGAAAGAACACACAGGTGCAGAACAGTCTCTGTGAACATAACCTCGGTACAGCTGAAACGGTGTTGCTTGTGTGAAGAGCAGGAAAATTTCTGTTTCCTTTTTAAAAAAAAAAATAAGTGTATAGAGTTCCATAGATGAGGAAGTGTCTGTAGTGTTGGCCGTTCTGTGTGATTGCATTTTGAAGTTTATTAAAATCCTTTACTGATGTGGAAGGACTAACCTGTACTCAAAAGATTAACAAGCAGTTTACATTTCAAGGTTATATATCTGCCTTTCTTGAATACAGCCCTTTTCTGTTTGTGTACAAGAGCAATTGGTTACATAATCGAGCAACATTTTGATTAATTAATCTATTGGGATAAATGCTGTAGATGTTTTCAGTATCTCTGTTTTTAACATTTCCAGTATCTAGATAGAGATCTGACTTGTGTTTTGCCACAATCATAACCAAAGGAAATTTACTTTCCTGTGATCAGCTAAGGAATGCAGTCACTGTTTCATGCTGCTTGCCATTCAAGCTATGCATTGGTTCTCCTGTGGTTTAGTTTGTCAGAATGAATTCCACGGTTTCTTAGTTACAGACTTTGGGATACATTACACTATAATTACAAAGCTTTATGGTCAATTACTTCATATTATAAATGTGTTTTGCAGCCATACTCTAATAAAGGACTTTACTTAATGCTTCAGCATGTACAACAACTGTAACATATAATATACAATTAGTAGGTTGTTCACATTTTAAGTTGGGTCTGCTCTGCTAAACCAAATGAAAGACTTCATATAACGCCTTTCACGACTTCAGGACGCTCTAAAGCACAATAGAGTACTTTTTGAAGTTGTAATGTAGGAAATATGGCAGCCAATTTGTGTACAGCAAGGTCCCACAAACAGCAATGTGATAATGGCCAGATAATCTGTTTTTTAGTGATGTTCGTTGAGGGATAAATGTTGACCAGGGAGAACTCCCCTGCTCTTCTTCGAAATAGTGCCATGGGATCTTTTCCGTCCACCTGGAAGGGCAGACAGTGCCTCAGTTTAACTTCTCACCTGAAAGATGGCATCCGCGACAGTGCAGCACTCCCTCAGTACTGCACTGGGAATATTAGCCAAGATTTTGTGCTCAAGTCTCTGGAGTGGGATTTGAACCCATGACTTTCTGACTCAGGGGAATTCCCTGCTTAAACCTCTCTGACTTTCCACCTGTCTCTCCTCCTTTAAAATGCTCCTGAAAACCTATCAATTTGATCAAGTTTCTGGTCACCTGTCCTAATATCTCCTTATATGACACGGTGCCAATTCTGGTCTGATCACGTTCCTATGAAGTGCCTTGGCAACCACTGAGCCACAGCAGACACCCTGTTGCCCCTTTAGTTTGGAGAATAGTTCCATGGCACCAGTCACCCTCCCAAACCTTTGTTCACGTGTGAGGCTTGATCACGAATGTCATTGGGCTATTCTACCACAGTGCAGCCCAATCCTGTCTTCACCTGTCGCACGCAGGTGATCACAGGATCAGTTAACTCAGCAGCAACCTTCCTATAACAACTTGTATTTATATAGTGCCTTTAACATAGTAAAATGTCCCAAGGCACTTCATAGGAACGTGATCAGACCAGAATTGGCACCGTGTCATATAAGGAGATATTAGGACAGGTGACCAGAAACTTGATCAAATTGATAGGTTTTCAGGAGCATTTTAAAGGAGGAGAGACAGGTGGAAAGTCAGAGAGGTTTAAGGAGGGAATTCCAGAGCTTGGGATTTGGACAGCTGAAGGCACGGCCGCCAATGGATGGGTAAAGGAAATCAGGGATGCACAAGAGGCCAGAATTGAAAGTGCCATGAATCAGGAGTTGCAACCCTGCTGGAGCAGCCTTGTTGAGTCCTTATCACTCCCAGTCGTGCAAAAGTGGCAATGCATCATTTTGGAGCTGGTCTAAATTAACCGTTGGTCTTGACGATACTCTGATCGGTGTAGTTTTATTTATTTATTCGCTCTTCTGCAACAGTCTTTTTAATATGGATTTTGCACGGACTGATCCATCTGGCTGGGGAGTGACACTGCATTTGCTCTGTCAACCTGCATACTGAAGCAAGGCCAGATGACATGCAAAGTTGTGCCCTCGCCTGGCTGAATCTAGAATTATGGTGCTTTCAGAGCTCTAACCTAATCAGAGGTTTGGCTGATGCAGTAAATTGAGCATTATCTGAATGAAACCCACGGCATTTAACTGCCTTGTTGGTATTTTGTCTTTTGAATTTGGGCTTGGAATTATTTATTTTTTTAAGACTACTTTTGCAAAAGTTTCCGCATCTCTTGCTATTTTTGAATTGTTACCTTTCTGTGAAGTGCAGGGAGAATGTGTTTAATATTTTTCTGATGTCATCGCCACAGAAAATGATTTTAAATTATAAGGAAGTTCCATAAATGCTGCATATTTTAGATGATCTTTTGAAACTGTTTACAGATACCTATTGCGTGTCAGTAATCATTTCATGGGTGTGGGAGGTAATCTCAATCAGTTTTCTCCCTCCAGCCTAAAGTTACTCCTTTAATTTGGTTAATAATCACAGCTATTGCACTTCACCATTTTCATATTATAGGGAGTAATTTTTTTTCCAAAGTGAATATTGACACCACTGTGACATCCAATTAGTTGGAGACGGGGCAGGACTTGAGGTTTTAGTTTATTTATAAACTACAGCAAAGAGAATCTATTATTACAGCAAACAGAGTCTCTACAGCAAACTCATGACTGAAACTACAGCAAAGTCTCCCGATAAAGCAGGATTATTTCTCCAGTAAAATGCAGTGAGTGAAGGATAGTTACGTAATACAAATTATCTGCGTAAAATCAACCCCAGTCACTTACAGCAGTGCAGTCTCCAGGTGGGGGAATTATCCAATCGTCTCCATTCTGGTCGGGAATAGTGGCGTTACTATATGCAGCCTTTTTTTTTGGTCACGGTTGCTCAAACACTGAAATTGTACAGAGTCTTTGTCTGAAATTTGGAGAAATTTTCATGACTTTTACAAAGTCACCCTGGGGCATGATTTCTGGCTGCCAGTTAGAGAGTTTGGCCTACCCACCTTTTTAACGGGGAATTGTGTACGGAGTGTGGGGATCCCAAACAGGAGAGAAAATAACTTTTAAAAACAGAATGATTGATTGGGGGGAGGCCCCAATTCAAGTCCAATCTGGTAAGTGGGACCACTATTCACTTCCCTTCAAAGATGGGAGGATCATGAGGTGTAGACTACTTCATGACTCCATGACTTGATGGCAAGGGTGGAATAACACTCAGGCCTATAGGGCCTGTGCTCCGGGGCCCCGGCCAAACTTAGTATGCAAAGATCTCCAGGTTGGCGCCCTCCAAGAGAGTTGAAGGCTTTTAACCTCGGAGCCCTCCTCCAGCTTGAGTCTATTCCCTCGTTGTTTAAGCGGAGAAGCAGTGTTGTAAGTTGAAGGAGCATGTACACAGATACCCACCTGATCTGAAGCCTATCCTTTTGCATCACTAAGTGAGCACACATCATGGAGCTAAGTTGCGTTACAATAATTTTATTTGAGAAACCCTTCGAAAGATCTGTGTGCCAAGGCTTTCAATTGTAAGTTGTGGCTTGAATGTGTGCCTTGTTTGAGTTTGGGTATGCATTGTTGAGCCATGAAAGAGCTGTAAACATTGTGAGGGTTTGGCAACAGGCAGCAGCAAATGCGCAACAGGTTGGCAGGTAACGCCCTGTGGAATGTGATCTTGGGCTGTCTATTTGGTAAAGAGTACCGTAGAGCAGTCGTAGTTTGGCAGCTTCTTTAAAGTGTGCTGTGCCATTGTCTCCCACATAAGTTGCTGGGCCTGTGGGTAGTGCATGCAGCATTGACTCTGGCCGCCACCAATTGCCGGGCATACAGCACTGCTGTTCTCTGGGAAGGGTGTCCTAGAGTGCCAAATAGGACAACCTCCTCACATCCCACTTTATGTGCCTTTATTACCTCTAGACTTGACTATTCCAATGCTCTCCTGGCCGGCCTCCCACCTTGCATCATCAAACTTGAGCTCATCCAAACTCTGCTGCCGGTATCCTAATTTGCACCAAATCCCGTTCACCCATCACCTCTGTGCTCACTGACTTACATTGGCTCCCTCGATTTTAAAATTCTCAACCTTATGGTTCAAATCCCTCCATGGCCTCACCCCTCGCTATCTCTGTAACCTCCTCCAGCCCTACAACCCACCGAGATCACTGTGCTCCTCCAATTCTGGCCTCATGCGCATCCCTGATTTTCAGCTCTCTACCATCGGAAATCAATTTTTGTCTCTACTTGCGGCCACTTGCCTTTAAATCTGGCCTGGGACTTTTAAGGGCTCGGACTGTTCTCCTTGGAGCAGAGAAGGTTAAGGGGAGATTATGTCCAAAATTATGAAGGGTTTTGATAAAGTAGATAGGGAGAAACTGTTTCCACTGGCAGGAAGGTCGGTAACCAGAGGTCACAGATCTAAGGTAGTTGACAAAAGAACCAAAGGGGAGATGAGGAGAATTTTTTTTACGCAGCGAGTTGTTACTATCCGGAATGTACTGCCTGAAAGGGTCGTGGAAGCAAATTCAATAGTAATTTTCCAAAGGAAACTGGATATATACTTGAAACTGAAAGATTTGCAGGGCTATGGGGAAAGAGCAGGCAAGTGGGACTAATTGGATAGCTCTTTCAACGAGCCAGCACGTGCGCGATGGGCTAGATGGCTACCTCCTGAGCTGTATGATTCTTTGCTTTTCTATCACCACATCCCTCCCTCCCTTTTTAGTGAACTACCAGCATCAGGCCCAATTCAGGCTAGGTGCTCATTGTGTTCACTACATGAACGCAGATCCTGGGAGTTCCAGCGGGGTTGCCTGGTCGCAATTTGTGCTGGTGCGGAGTTTGCAGTGCACTGGTCCTGCCATCTCAGCACCTGGACTGAAAAATTTGCTCCAATGTTTCCTCCAGTGAGCCTCCCTACTGTTTAGTTATCTGTTGAATTTATTGGGGTCATTTTCTGTTGCAGAGCCTCAAGTCTGATGAAGAGCTTGAAAGCCATAAAGAACCTCTGCATGAAACCTTTGAAGCACAAGGTAAAGCGTTTATTTACAGTGTTAACTTCAGACCATTATCTCTTTTGTTTAACAACAACTTGCATTTATATAGCGTCTTTAACGTACTAAAACGTCCCAAGGCGCTTCACAGGAACATAGGAACAGGAGTAGGCCATTCAGCTCCTCGAGCCTGTTCCGTGTAGGAACGTAATCAGACAAAAAGGAGACATTAGGACAGGTGACCATATTAGCTTGGTCAAAGAGGTAGGTTTAAAGGAGGAGAGAAAGGTGGAGAGGTTTAGGGAGGAAATTCCAGAGCTTAGGGCTTAGATGGCTGATGGCACAGCTGCCAATGATGGAGCAAAGGGAGTGGGGAATGCACAAGAGGCTAGAGTTGGAGGAATGTAGAGGTCTTGGAGGGCTGGAGGAAGTTTATATGGAAGAATTTTAACTGGTGAATGAGAATTTTAAAATCGAGGCGTTCCCAGACCGGGAGCCAATGTAGGTCAGTGAGCACAGGGGTGATGGGTGAACAGGACTTGGTGCGTGTTAGGATCCAAATTAAAATGACATAATTTGCAAGTGATCCTGATAGAGCAACTTTGGGTAATTTTATTTATAATACAGTTACAAAGTTCCAATTGTCTTTGGGGGCTTTCAGTATACACTTTTCACACAGTTGATTCAAATTTTTTTTTGTTTGTGTGTACGTGTAAATAAGTCTTTATGGGATTTTGTTCACTCAAAAACTTTCCGTAAACTCCTAATGTGGATTACAACCAGACATGTTTTTCAAGTTAATCCTGACTCTCAGCTATCCTTTCACAAAATGCTACTGGCTGCTGGTGAGAGTGGAAGGTGTGAAACAACTCTCTAAGCCCTCTAGTAATGGCAAAGACCTGTTGTCTACTAGAAGACGCAACAATGTGAACAGCTAATGGGTGGTTTGGTTGACCTCCATTTATTCTTCTTTGTAACTCTGCTATGTTTCATAATACATTAATTTTACCTGGTTACTGGGAGAATAAGCTCAAACACCACTTGAGAATGCTTTGTCCTTCAAGTACTGATAATTACAAGGAGTGATGTTGCTTAATATTGAGATACACTTCAAGCCAATATCGTTACTTTACTGTAAACTTTTTTTCCTTTTTTAAAAAAAAACAGGAGTTTTGAGTTATGTATAGAGTTGCGCTCCTGTTTTTTCTGTGATCCCGACTATTGCAAACTATTTACATAACCCATCTTGATACAAATTATTTTTCACAGATATTCCTAAATTTTCTTCCTGCGTCTTAGGTATTCCAAGGTGATGGGACGGTTGGTTAACCTGTTTTCAGGACCCTACTAACTTTGGTTTGGTAACCAAGAGATGCGTGAGAGTGTCCCAGAATGACTTGTGGTATTGCACCTCTCACTCCCCAGCCACTGTTCCATTTAATCCTTGCTCTTGACGTGGCTGAAACTGGATTTGTCATGTGGAGAGTTACAGACAATTAAGTTTCAGCTGTTACTGCACAGCATAGTGCATTAAAACACTAACCTGCTGCACCACCAGCCCTGATGTCTTAAAGGGTTAAATTACGAGGACAGGCTGCAGCAAACTTGAGTCGTATTCCCTTGAGTTCAGAAGATTGAGGAGTGACCTGATTGAGGTGTTTAAAATGATGACGGGCTTCATTGGGGTAGATACAGAGAAACTATTTCCTCTGGTAGGGTAATCCAGGACAAAGGGGCATAACCTTAAAATTAGAGCTAGGCTGTTCAGGAGTGAGATCAGGAAGCACTTTTCACACAAAGGGTAGTAGACATCTGGAACTGGTTTTCCAAAAGGCTGTGGATGCTGGATCAATTGGAGCTTTGGAGACTGGGCTAGATAGATTTTTGTTGGGTAAGGGTACGTAGAGGGTAAATGGAGTTGAGGTACAGACCAGCCATGATCTAATTGAATGGTGGCACAGGCTCGAGGGGCTGAATGGCCTGCTCCTGTTCCTATGTCTGTCCTCAGACATGAAATAAATTGTCTTTTTGCCCTTGTGTAAGGAGGGGCGGGTGTGGAGGAATAGGAACAAAAGGGAGGGAAATGCTGTCGGCATAAACCCCTGAACATTGTTGTCAATGTAAAAACATATTTCAAATTAATGAAACGTGAAAGGTATATTTGTTGTGCTGATGTTACTCTGATTAGACCTAATTTACATGCATTAAAATTAGGTTGGTTGGAAAGTAGGCTTTGGCTTTGCATTGCTATGTAAAATACAAGTCAAATTTTTGGGGGTGTTCACATTTATCCAAATGGAATATTAAAGCATGCAGGTTGGACTTTGCATGTGGAAATTGGGTTGTCTGTAGACTTTTCTCTAAATCCTGTAGTGAAACCCCGCCTGCTGCTGAAACCCTCATCCATGTCATTGTTACCTCCAGACTTGACTATTCCAGTGCTCTCCTGACTGGCCTCCCACCTTCCATCCTTCATAAACTTGAGCTCATCCAAAACTCTGCTGCCCGTATCCCAACTGCCAGTCCTGCAACACCTCGATTTTAAAATTCTCATCCTTGTTTTCAAATCCTTCCATGGCTTTGCCCCTCACTATCTCTGTAACCTCCTCCAGCCCTACAACCCTCTGAGATCGCTGTGCTCCTCCAATTCTGGCCTCCTGCACATCCACGATTTCCTTTGCTCCACCTATTATCCTTTTTAAAAGCAGGTGAACTGCGATGAAATAAGACAATACACATTGGAGTCCCACAGTGCTGTACATCATGGATTGTACCCACAATGTGCAACATAACCATGGGGGAGAGGGAGGGGGGGGGGGGAGGAAGAGAAGAGTCATTCTTGGGTTGTTCTTGTGTGTCTCATGACCCTCTTGACTGTTGCACTTTGCATAAGCCAGTCTAACTTGCTTTTGAAAGGATAATGGGTGTTTACGGTAGTAGAATTGGAGGAAAGTCCATCATCAACCTAATCTTCACATTCAAGTACGGTAGTAAATTTTTTAAATTATGAAAGTACACTCTTTAAAAAAATAAAACAGAAATGTATCAATTTTATGCAGCATATTTTCTACGTCTGTTTCTTGGATTAGTAAAGCTGTGTGAAACATGTACTAATAACAAAACAGATTATAAAAACAAGGAAGTTATGCTAAACCTTTATAAATCATTGGTTAGGCCTCAGCCTGAGAATTGTGTCCAATTCTGAGCACCACACTTTAGGAAGGATGTCAAGGCCTTGGAAAGGGTGCAGAGGAGACTTACTAAAATGGTACCAGGGATGTGGGACTTCAGTTAAGTGGAGAGACTAGAGAAGCTGGGATTGTTCGCCTTAGAGCAAAGAAGGTTAAGGGGAGATTTAATAGAAGTATACAAAATTATGAGAGATTTTGTTAGAGTAAATAAGGATAAACTGTTTTTACTGGCGGGTGGGTCGATAATCAGAGGGCACAGATTTAAGATAATTGGTAAAAGAACCAGAGGGGAGATGAGGAGAAATAATTTTATGCAGTGAGTTGTTATGATCTGGAATGCACTGCCTGAAAGGGTGGCGAAAGCAGATTCAATAGTAACTTTCAAAAGGGAATTGGATAAATACTTGACAAGGAAAAGTTTGCGGGGCTACGGGGAAAGAGCAGGGGAGCAAGATTAATTGGATAGCTCTTTCAAAGCGCCGACAGGTGGGCCAAATGGGCTCCTTCTGTGCTGTATGATTCTATGACTTAGTTTTGGCATGAAATGGTCGTTGCTGTCAGAAAAACATTCCTTCTCTCAAGTTATCTGTGAAAATTGTAAACAATTTTACAACACCAAGTTATAGTCTTATGTCACGCTACACGTTACCCCACCAGCGAACAAATGTTATCTGTTTTTAATATAACGGGTCAGTTGCTGTCTTTTCTATGTTTCTACCTCTCTATCTCTGTTTTTTTTTTGTGTTTGTTTTTTTTTTGGTGATTTGTATATTCTGAGACCTGGCAGGTAACACCTGTCTGTCTGCACACTGATTGCCTTGGCAACGGGCAGTTGAAAAAACTGTCTGTACTCAACAAGCATTGTTCTGTGAATTATAAATGCGATTTCATTTCGAGGATTTCATTTCCAAATCGTTCACCTGAGGAAGGAGGTAGCCTCCGAAAGCTTGTGAATTTAAAATAAAATTGCTGGACTATAACTTGGTGTTGTAAAATTGTTTACAATTGTCAACCCCAGTCCATCACCGGCATCTCCACATCGTGAAAATTGTAAACATTGTTGAGCACTGTTTATGTTTAAAATTCCCAATTAGGTCAGCTGAGCAGATGGAATCCCGATAACGTCAACAGTCCCAGGAGGTCCTCCACTCCTTGTCCTGAAGCTACAGAGATCCACGTGCAAGCTATCTGGGATGAGTTGGGAGTAGGGAAGAACGGCTACCTTAACCGAGAGGAATTGGCCACAGTCTGTGATAACATTGGCCTAAAGGACCTCAAAGGCGAAGTATGTGTGTTAACCTCAAACTAATACACCTTTACTGTAAACATGGCATAGTATTGACGTTTTTTGTACTGCAAACTGCCCGCGATATTTTCTATTTTTCTTCACTCTCCTTGTGTCGCAATGCTCCTTACACCAAAAGGGTGAGCAGGGGACTCTTTCCCAGGGTCTCTGATGCTGTCCTTTTAATCAACTGCTAATTAGTTGGATAATAAGTTGATATCTGCTAATGAAATTCATTGATTAGATAACTAGTTAATAGCTGCGATTTGGGAGATTGCTGGTTCATGCGCACTTAAATAGGTGGATGCCTGTGGGAGCGGATTCATCACTTGTGTGCTGAGGTTTGGTGTTTGTGGACTCCAATTTAAATCTGCAAGGTCGCTTACTTCAGAATTGCGCCCAAAATAGAAAGGATGCCAACCACTGAAAGCCAGGGTGTAGATGCCGATGGCACAGTTTTATCGAGACGTGAGGCACACAAGAGCAGCTCAGGGTGGCCCTCCCATCATGGCTGTGTTGCTTATTCTGGGTACATTGGTGTACAGCACTGTTGGACTCCAGTGTGCTGTCCCATTGTTTATCCCAATTTAACTTACTTTTAAAAGGATTATGTTTAAATCTTCAGGCCTTTACTTAATCCGACTAGTTCTGTTTTATCTTCAACATCATCCTTAACATCCAACCGGTAACCATGTGAACTTCATGTGGTCTCCATCTCTGTGGTCTCCGGCATTGAAAATGGCAATTCCTGACCATTTCCTCGTCTCCCAAAGCATTCACATCTCCCTGCCTGCTTCCAGTCCCAGTACCCTTAACTTCCACCTCTGGAAAAACTGCCCCCCCCCCCACCCAACCCCCCCGGCTTCCTTTCCAATCTGCTGCCAACTGTAACTCTCTTTCCCCAACCCCGCACCCCCCCCACTCCGCCAACTGCTCTGGCTCGCCACCTGTCGTGACAACACTGCCACTGACCTGCCAAGAGCTGCCTCCCTTACTTATGCTTCCGATGCTCTCATTGCCACTGTTTTCCCCCTTGTGTCAAAATGCTCCCATCTTTGCATCCTTATGTCTGAGAGCTGCAGACTTAAGCGCACTTGTATGACGGAGTCTTGTCAACCACCAAATCTGGCCGGACCATATTGAGCCTTAACACCATTCCCTCTCAACAGTCAAATCCTCCTATTATTGCAGGATCATCCTGGAGGGCAAGAACAACACACAGCTCCTTTTCCCTGAAAGACCACCCCCACCCCCTGCCTTGCTCCCTCCAACCTTGGCTCGAAAACCAAGTGTGAGGAGCTCATGGATTTCTTCATCTCGAAGATCGAGACCATTATGCAGTTGCCTTAGGTGCCATCCCCTTCTCCCCACCCTAACACCAAAAACTCTCAGCCCCTCATACATCCAAACCTGACATCCCTGTCACTTCACAGCTTCTCTCCCATTACCCACTTCACCCTGTCCAATCTTACATATTTTACGAGATCCACCTTCTGCTCCTTAGATCGCCTCCCTACACAACTCGTGAGCATTCAGCTACTTTTCCTAGCTCCAGTGCTCGCTCACGTTTTAACAACTTTCTGTGATCAGACAGTGACAGTGTGTTTCTTCCTTTCTCAACTACCATCGTTGCCTCTCTTCAAAACACCCACTCTCCCATTCGTTCCCTCCAACTACTGCCCAATCTCTAACCTCTTATCCACGATCCTTGATGCATTACGGCATCCCAGCCACTTGCTATGCCTTGATTTTAAAATTCTCATCGTTGTGTTCAAATCCCTCCATGGCCTCATCCCTCCCCATCTGTGTAACCTCCTCCAGCCCTACAACCCTCCTTAGATTTCTGCACTCCTTCAATTCTGGCTCTTGCAGAACCCTCACTTCTTTCGCTCCAGCATTGGCGGCCATGCCTTCAGCTGCCTAGTCCCATCGCTCTGGAATTCCCTCTCTAAACCTCTCCGCTTCTCTACCTCTCCCTCCTCCTTTAAGTCGCTCCTTAAAACCTACTTCTTTAATCAAGCTATTGGTCACTTGTCCTAATATCTCTTTACGTGGCTCGGTGTCAATTTTTGTCTGATTACGCTCCTGTGTAGTGCCTTGGGACATTTTTAATACGTTAAAAGCACTATATGAATGCAAGCTGATGTTGCTCATCTTTCCCCCAACTCCCTGTCTGAATCCCTTGAGTTTTTTTTTGACCACAGCCCTGGTCGAAGTCCCCAATGAATCTTCTGTGTCTGCAACTATGGTGCTTGATCCGTCTTGGTGCTACTTGACCTCCCAGCAGCGTTCAACATGGTTGATGTGCCACCATTCTTCATTGCTTCTCATTCATCTTCCGTTTTACTGGGACTTCCCTTTCATGGTTGCACTCTGAATCGTCCCAATGACACCACTGCATCTCCAATTATAGCTTCAACTCCAGCTCCCGTTTGGTCACTTCTGGAGTTCTGTCCTTGGCCCCTCCTCTTCCTCGTCTACTTTCTGTTCCTTGGTGGCGTCAATCAATACGCATGGGGTTGGCTTCCACGCACATGCTGATCATGCCCAGCTCTATGTCTCCACACTTTCCTAATTCTACGACCATCGGCATGTTGTCTGTCTGACATAATGTCAATAGATGAGCCAGATTTCCTACCATTGGGAAGACAAAGCCATTGACCCAGATTTTTGCTGCCAAGGTAACGGTGAATTTAATTTGTAAATCATCCAGCAACTTGTGATGAGGAAGAAATACTCCGCGAATTGCAAATCACAAGTTTCAGGATGATTTGCGCTGCTCTGCTGTTAGTCTCGCGAAAATGGCAGTTCGCCCGCAAACTCCCTGTGAGTTTCAAGAAATTGCAGCGTTTGCACGTTGCCAATTAAACCTGCCGCATAAAGTTAGGGCTGCTACTTAATAGCGTAAGTATCTTATTAATGAGGAGATTTATGTTCCTGCAATGCCAATCAACCTCTCTGGCATGTAAAGGGTACAATTTAAATAATGGAGTCTCACTCCTGCAGGTAGTAAATTGTTCTTGAGAGATTTTTGATATTAAAATGTTTTAATTTTTTCTTTTCTGTCTCCTTTTCTCTCTCTCTGTTAATCCAATCTTTCCTTCTCTTTATTTCTCTGATTTGACTAATTCACCCTATTTCATTTTCCGTCGTTCCTCTGTTTCTTTCTCAATCCTTAAACCTCATTTGTTAAGGAGATAGACTGTTGATCCCATCATTCAACAAGGTCCCAGATGCCCCGTTACCCTCACTGTGCCGTTATCACCTCGCACCTCCAGCAACTTACAGGGCAAATCATTTTCGAGCTGAAGGGTGAGGGAAAAAGTATAACTAACAGGGCACGCCACGTGATGGCCCGCTCCAGCAAATTCTGGGACAATGTCTTCAACCCAATCAAAGATTCTACAGCCTTACTATTGATTCTATTCACTTCCCTGGCTGCTTGTTCAGGCTAAACCAGACTGCACACAACCTGTTCATCCCAGGGCTGAGCTTCAAGCTCCATATCCTATCCACTACTTTCTTCCACCTCCTCAACATGGCTACCTCTTCCCCAACCTTACCTGCCATTGCCACTAAAACCCTTCATCACTTACCAACTGCCTTTCTCCAATGCCCTCCTGCCCTCCTTGCGGGTCTTCTGACCTCCACTTTCCAAGGCATTCAAACCTCCGTCACCTGTATCTTGTCCCGCACTTAGCCCTGCTTTTTCATTATACCTATCTTTGTTGGCCTACATTGGCTTTCTGTCCCCAGTGGGTTGAATTTAGAATCCTCGCCCTTAACCACAAATCCCTCCACGGCCTTGCCTCACCCTACCCTGCAACCTTCTCCAGCCTTTCTGTACCCTCCTACCCTCTGATACCAGTCTGCTGTGCTTCCCGTCCACTCCATCCTAAGTGGTAGGGTCTTCAACCATCTCGGCCCAACTCTTTAGAACTCCCTCTCTACCTCCCTCCCCCATTTTTAAAAGCCTTCTCAAAACTCACATTTTCATCACCCCTCCTAACTCTTCAGCAAAGGCTTGTTCCTGCTCTTTTTCCTCTGTAAAGAGGTGCTTATTTAGTTATTGGTGTTATATAAATGGAAGTTGTTGCTATAATTTGCAGAAGTCCTACAAGAAGACCCAAGATGTCAGCCATGGCTCTGTAGATAGCATTCTCCCCTCTGAGTCAGAAAGTTGTTCAAGTCCCACTCCAGACTTGAGCACAAAATCTAGGCTGACACTCCCAGTGCAGTACTGAGGGAGTGCTGCACTGTCGGAGGTGCCATCTTTCAGATGAGACGTGAAACCAAGACCCCATCTGCCCCCTCAGGTGGACGTAAAAGATCCCATTGCACTATTTTGAAGGAGAGCAGTGGAGTTCTCCCCTGTGTCCTGGTCAATATTTATTCCTCAACCAACACCTAAAATCGATTATCTGATCACTATTACATTGCTGTTTGTGGGACCTTGCGGTGTGCAAATTGGCTGCAGCATTTCCTAAATTACAACAGTGACTGCACTTCAAAAGTACTTCATTGGCTGTGAAACACTTTGGGACGTCCTGAGTTAATGAAAGGCACTATATAAATACAAGTCTTTCTTTCTTTATAATTCTCTTAATTCTCGCTTGGATGATGAGATTATTGATGCTGAGTCTTGTCTCTGTACCTTTTGAGGTGTTTGTGAATTGTTTCCACAGGAAGTTGATGATCTGTTCAGAAACCTGGATAAAAATGATGATGGAAAAGTGAGCCTCAATGAGTTTCTTCTTGGCTTGTTTCGACATGGACCTGTGGCATCGGTCCCTTCTACACCCTGCAAGCAGAAATACCATCGAGTTTTCCATCAGGTTAGGCAGCTTATAATAGGGTTAACCTTTTCTTTTGTTAAATATTGTTTAACATATAATGCCATGCTGGCTGTCTCTTCCATGTTTTTCCAAGTGGTTCATCACTCATTCCTCCAACACATGGCTGTAGGTCTTGGCAGCTCCCTTCATATCCCCTTCCACTTTACCCCATCCCTGCTGCTCCCCCACCCCCTCCCCCCTCGCTCCCATTGCTTCTCATACTGCCTCCCCTTCCCACTTCCGCTTCCTATTACCACCTTGCTCTCATTGCCATCCTTTTTCCCACTCTTCTTTCCACTCGTGCAATGTGTTTTCCCTAAACCCTCACTACTCCGTCACCTATCATGAATGTTTGCCCTTCCATTTCTTTACCCCCCCCACCTTCCCATCATCCTCCCATTGATTGCGCTCCCCCTCCCATTGTCCTCTTCTTACCCTCTTCCCCTGCCCTGCCCTGACTTCCATCCGTGATTGTAAAGCCCCCCACTAGCCCAGTCTGAAACCCTCACTCCCTTACCCTTATCCCACTGCTAGCCTCACCCAAAACCTCCGCTCCCCCTATCCCACTCCTTGTAGCAGCCTGATAAAGACTGTCCTCATTCCCTGCAGCGGTCTTTCTTGTTTCCCATCACTACAACAACATTGAGCTATAAGGGAAGCACTTTTTTAATAAAACAACCAAAAGAGCAGTTTTCCAGCTTGGTAATGTAGAAGGAGGAACTCGTCAGGGGACCAATGGGACAGTTGCCCATGTGGAACAGGAATAGAAGGCCTGAGGCCTGATGGGCAAATGGCCCAAGCCAGGACAGGTGAGGTCTGAATAGGTGCCATATCAGATGGTTGGGGCAACAGGGAGGTCAAGCAAGTTAATCTAAAACATACCTGCAATTTCACCTAGAGAAATGGAGTGGGGAGACAAAGCTTGGAGGAGCAGCATTGCCACCTAGTGTTGGGAGGCCAGAAAGGTGAGTTTAAAGCCAATATTCAGTTTAAAAGCAATTCTAGGCATTACACTCAGACGTGACTGCCAAGCATGGTGAAACCATGAGACAGGAAGCAGTACATGCTGGATAAAATACCGTTCATAATATAAGTAAGTATTTAAAATATACCTGCATATAACTTTTAATTAAAATCATCCCTAACATACTGATTCTCAGAAAGCAGTCATAGAATGATATAGCACAAAAGGAGGCCATTCGGCACATTGTGCTTGTGCCGACTCTTTGAAAGAGTGATCCAATTAGTCCCACTCCCCTGCTGTTTCCCCATAGCCCTGCAATTTTTTCTCCAGTTATTTTGCTTTCCTATTTAATGTGGAAAGCATTCATTGTAAATTAATATATAACCGAAGTACTGAATAGGACTAATGAAAGTTTTGAAATTCTTAAACTGAATGTTATAAATTACATGTTCTTCCCTTTTCCAAATATCTGAGTTTGCAGTCAATTGAGAAAATACTTGACTGACTCTAAAATCCATTATAGTATGGTATAACTCTCTGAATGTTGATGAGATTTAATGAAAGGGGCAATTCTTGTGTTTGGGAACTTTTTAACAGGGAAGTAATCAGGAGTCAGAAGGATACAATTGCTACAGAGTCATCTTTGTCGACTGATAATTAATGCATGCAGTTCATTTTTTTTTCTCCCCCCTCAGACCTTTGATGAGAACAGATGTAGAACTTCAACTCCATCCTTAATGTCAAACACTGTCGGTTCACAGCTATTTTCTGGTCTTGGCGATGGCACTGGTTATGCATCACCTGAACAAATAATCAATATGTGGCAAGATGATGGAATCAAAAACAGTCAGGAGATACTAGAGGTGAGTCAGAGCTCTCGTTAATCTTTGATGAAGTATAATTTTATTCCCCCTTTCTCGTTTTTCTGAGCCGTGGCTCAGTGTGTAGCACTTTTGCCTTTGAGTCAGCAGGTCGTGGGTTCAAATCCCACTCCAGAGACTTGAGCACAAAATCTAGGCTGATTCTATAGTGCAGTACCAAGGGAGTGCTGCACCACTGGAGGTGCCATCTTTTGGATAAGACGTTAAACCGGGGCACTGACTGTCCTCTCAGACGGACGTAAAAGATTCCATTGCACTATCTCGAAGAAGAGCACGGGAGTTCTTCCTGGAGTCCTGGCCAATATTTAGCCCTCAACCAAAGTCACTAAACAGATTATCTGGTCATTATCACATTGCTGTTTGTGGGACCTTGTGTGCAAATTGGCTGCTGCATTTCCTACATTACAACAGTTGAAAAGTACTTCATTGGCTATGAAGCGCTTTGGGAGGTCCTGAGGTTGTGAAAGGCACTATATCAATGCAAGTTTTTCTTTTAAATTTTATTCAATAAATTTCCCCCCCGCCACCTTTCCTCCAAAAGGAAGGAAATTGCATTTTTGGGCATTATTGAAATTGTGTATTTTCAAACATGATTTTCATAGTCGTGTCATTTTTGTGCTAAGCTTGCTTTACAGATGGTAAATATTTACTGCTGTAATTGGAATTTTCCTTTTCTCCCTCCCCCTTTCCCCAAGAAGGGGATTAATTTATTGATATAGATTATAACCATAGCACATTAGCAGCATTTACTTGCCACAGTGTTGACCATTTCTTTTTCACAGACTTTGGACTTTGATGTGGAAGAAAAGGTGAACCTTGCAGAACTAACCAATGCACTTGACGATGAGTTGCTGGCCAGCAAAAATGGGATTCATCAGGCTGCGTTAGCCTGCTACAAGAATGAAATCAACTACCTTCAGTAAGCATCTCAATTTTAACTTCCCGTGCAACCAGTAATTATTTGAATTATTGACGAAAATGTCAGCTGTGGCTCAGTGGTAGCACTCTTGCCTCTGAGGCAGAAGGTTGTGGGTTGAAGCCCCACTCCAGAGACTTGATCTCAAAAGGCTGACACTTCAATGCAGTACCGAGGGAGTGCTGCACCGTCTGTCGGATGAGACGTTAAACCGAGACCCCGTCTGCCTCTCAGGTGGAGGTAAAAGATCCCATAATACTATTTTGAAGAAGAGCAGGGGAGTTCTCCTTGCGTCCTGGCCAATATTTATCCTTCAATCAACATCACTAAAACAGATTATCTGGTCATTATCACATTGCTGTTTGTGGGACTTTGCTGTGTGCAAATTGACTGCTGCGTTTCCTACATTACAACAGGGACTACACTTCAAAAAAGTACTTAATTGGCTGGAAAGTGCTTTGGGGTGTCCTGAGGTCGTGAATGGTGCTATATAAATGCAAGTTCTTTCTTTTTTGGTTCTGGAAATTTTGAACTGTTTTGCGTACAATGTCTCGCTAAACAGCTGGAGTCTTCAAAAGCTGCTGTTTCACGCCGCTTATGAAACAGCAACTTTCAAGACACTTGAAGTTTTAAAGTGTCCCCAATTCAACCTTTTTCGCATATGTATGGGTTAAAAAGACCGGCCTTTGCTGTTCCGTGTGCCATCTGTTGGCTGTTAAAAGTATTGCCGTAGGGTTGTAAGATCTAGTTTGCATACTCTATTTTGCTAGCAATAATTGAACTCCAGAGGAGCAGGACATTGGTTATCACCATGAGTACACAAACCATGTAGCACTAGAACCAATACTGTGCAAAAACATAAATAGCTTCCAAATTAATGGTAAAACTGGACACTTTTTTCAGAAACAGGTATCTGATAGCTTCTACACTCCATTGGTGTACTGAGGGAGTGCTGCACTGATGGAGGTGCCGTCTTTTGAATGAGATGTTAAACCGAGGCCCCATCTGCCCTCTAAGGTGGATGTAAAAGCTTCCACGGCACTATTTGAAGATGAGCAGGGGAGTTCTCCCTGGTGTCCTGGCCAATATTTATCCTTCGACCAACATTATTAAAACAGATTATCTGGTCATTATCACATTGCTGTTTGTGGGACCTTGCTGTGCGCAAATTGTTTGCTACGTTTCCTACATTACAACAGTGACTGCACTCCAAAAGTACCTCATTGGCTATAAAGGACTTTGCGACGCTGTGAGGTTGTGAAAGACGCTACATGAATGCAAGTTCTTTCTTCATTTAGGAACACAAAGTACTTCGAAAATGAGCATTGAACATTGGAATGTGGCTGTCCCAATATATTGGATAGATGTTGATATATTAAGTTAGAATTGCATCCCAAACAGGGGAGCATATTAGGATCCTTCCTTGGAATATTTATTTATTAAAATAGGAAACTTCTCATCCGAAATTACTACTTTTAAGGATTCCTATATGAATGATCTCATTTGTAAAACAAATGCAAAATGGTGTTGAATTGATGTAGAATTGATGTTGCATACACCCTGTTTTTGCAGAGGGCAAATTCAACAGATGTGCAAGGAGAGAGACAAAGTGAAAGCAGACTTGGATAGAGCAGAGAAGCGAAATGTGCAGCTGGCCAAGGAGGTTGACGATCGACATGCTACAATGGAACTGCTCAATGAGACCAAAATCAAGTCAGTGGGAGATGATGTTTGAATTTTTTTTATTATTATTCGTTCTCTGGATATGGGCATCGCTGGCAAGACTGGCATTTATTGCCCATCCCAGGATGCAGTAAAGAGAAAAAATGTTCCACTTCCCAGAATTTGTTTTTGTGGGATGTGGGTGTCACTGGCAAGGTCGGCATTTATTGCCCATCCCTAGTTGCCCTTGAGAAGGTGGTGGTGAGCCTTCATCTTGAATTGCTGTAGTCCAGGAGGTGAAGGTGCTGTTGGGTAGGGAGTTCCAGTATTTTGACCCAGCGACGATGAAGGAAGGGTAACATATGCCCAAGCCGGGTGGTGTGAGACTCAGAGGGGAACTTGGAGGTGATGGTGTTCCCATGCACCTGCTGCCATTGTCCTTCTAAGTGGTGGAGTTCGTCGGTTTGGGAGGACATGTCCAATTGGGTCCATCTTGTAGGCTACCTCCATGCTCAACAATTCATTGATAGGTTTCCTGTAAAATGTCTATTGTTAGCTATTTGATGCATTGCAATCCTGTCATTAGATTTTCTCATCAATTTTCTCCCTTACCTCTCTTTTTCTTGATGTTGACTCCTTCTTGGAGTTTGGTTCCATGAGTTTTGGGTGCTCTCCAATGCTTCAACCAAGCGGTCATTACTCCTGACAATGAGTATCGGCAGCCAGTGTGACAACCGGAGACACCACAGTGAAACCTGACCCTGTTCCCCAACCTGACGTCCTACACACCTCCTCATTCCCTTCAGTGGGATTTGCTGGATATAAATCAGGAGGAGGAACCTTAGCCAACTTTCCCCTCTCCAAGTCATAGGCCCTGAGGCCCTGTTGTGTCTCTGGCTTAGATTAGATGGCTGGATACAGATCAAGGGTCCAACTTGGCACCTTCCTGGTTTCAACAACTGTGAACTTTCTGGGCCATTGGAGCACTCGTGTTGTAATTTTAACCCACTGAATGGTATTGCTCAAATAATGAATTTTTTTTTGTTAGTCTTATTGAAGTACTGTATATTAGTTGTTATACAGATCTATAGATTTTAATTAAACTTGAATCAGTACTAAAACGGTGTGTTCCTCCAGTGGTGCAGTGGGTAAATGGATTGCTTTATATGTCACTGAGGCATAAAGACCAGGAAGCCCGCTTGCTTTGATACTTGGACGTTGTTGAGTTAGCTCATAGAAATAGGGGTAGGCGAATTAGCCCCTCGAGCCTGTTCCATAATTCAATCAGATTGCAACAACTTACATTTATATAGCGCCTTTAACGTGGTAAAACGTCCCAAGGCACCGAGCCACATAGAGATATTAGGACTGGTGACCAAAAGCTTGGTCAAAAAGGTAGGTTTTAATATCCCTTGATACCCTTACCTAACAAAGTTCATCTCAAGTGACATAACATTGGTAACACTAGCTGGATCTAGGGAAGGGAAACAATGACCAATGTTTCCCACCCCGCTGCCCCAATCTGATCACTATATCCTGTTGTAAAGAGCATGGACGTAGGATGATGACAGACTTGGCTATGGTGTTCCTCACAGTTGAATAGTTTACACTCATTGTCTGTACTGATATGAGTGACCATTTGGGTAAGGGTTCTGGTTGGCTGTGGAATCTTATTCCAACACCAGTCGTAGCCTGTAGGGGAAGACAAGAGATAAAGTTATGCCCAGCAACCTTTGCAGCTGTGATAGAAACAGCATAATACTGTTGCATACAATTATGTAGACTGTATAGCACAGAAACAGGCCGTCCGGGGCCCATCTGGTCTATTCCAGTGTTCATGCTCAACACAAGTATCCTCCCACCCTACTTCATCTCACCCTATCAACATATCCTTCTATTCCTTTCTCCCGCATGTACTTATCTAGCTTCCCCTTAAATGCATCTATGCTAATCATCTCAACCACCCCATGTCATCCATATCAGTGATTTGATGAGGGGACCAAATGCAATATTTCCAAGTTTGCTGATGACACAAAACTAGGTGGGAATGTGAGTTGTGAGGAGGATGCAAAGAGGCTTCAAGGGGATACAGACAGGCTAAGTGAGTGGGCAAGAACATGGCAGATGGAATATAATGTGGAAAAATATGAAGTTATCCACTTTGGAAAAACTGAAATGTAGAGTATTTTTTAAATGGTGAGAGATTGGGAAATATTGATGCTCAGAGGGACCTGGATGTCCTTGTGCATGAGTCACTGAATGCTAACATGCAGGTGCAGGAAGTAATTAGGAAGGCAAATGTTATGTTGGCCTTTATTACAAGAGGATTTGAGTACAGGAGTAAAGATGTCTTACTGCAATTATATAGGGTCTTGGTGAGACCGCACCTGGAATATTGTGTACAATTTTAGTCTCCTTACCTAAGAAAGGATATACTTGCCATAGAGGGAGTGCACCGATGGTTCACCAGACTGATTCCTGGTATGGCGGGATTGTCGTATGAGGAGAGATTGAGTGGACTAGGCCTCTATTCTCTAGAGTTTAGAGTTTAGAAGAATGAGACGTGATCTCGTTGAAACATACAAAATTCTTACAGGGCTCAACAGGGTAGATGCAGGGAGGATACTTCCCCTGGCTGGTGAGTCTAGAACCAAGGGTCACTGTCTCAGAATAAGGGGTAGGCCATTTAGGACTGAGATGAGGAGAAATTTCTTCACTCAGAGGGTGGTGAATCTTTGGAATTCTCCACCCTAGAGGACTATGGTGGCTCAGTCATTGAGTACATTCAGAACAAAGATTGATAAATTTCTAGATATTAAAGGCATCGAGGGATATGGGGATAGTGCAGGAAAATGGAGTTGAGGTAGAAGATCGGCCATGATCTTGTTGAATGGCGGAGCAGGCTCGAGGGGCCGGATGGCCTACTCCTGTTCCTATTTATGTTCTTACGTAGCAAATTCCACATTCTAACCACTCTCTGGGTAAACAAGTTTCTCCTGAATTCCTTATTGTTATAGCCAAATGTTTTGTAAAATTACCTTTTATGGTGAGATTGCTATAATATTCAACCATTCCTTGCAATGCAATTGTAGTAAATTATTTGCTCACCTTTTTCTCCCTCCCCTTCCTCAGACACCTGGACCAAGGGTACAAGGAAAAGATGGCAGCAGTTAAAATCGAGATGGACAGGGAACGGGAGCTGATTGTACAACAGGTGAACACGCAGCGGGCAAAACTGGAACACGAAATAGATTCCCTCCGATCAGAGGAGATCCATTTCCGAGAAAAGCTGAACCTAGCAATGAAGGTAAGCTGAACCTAGCAATGAAGGTAAGCTAAATAATAACTTGGTATTTAACCCTTTGGGGGAGGATAATTTTATTTTCTTCAGTGTGCGGTGCACACCTTTCCTAGCTGGGAAGGGTAGGCAGGTGAAATGACAGTTTGTGGAGGAATGCTTTGATCCTTCCCATTGTAGGTGACCAGGCTGAGATCATGTACTCATACGCCGTGTTCTCCCACCGTTCTGGCTCAGTTTACATGTTGCAGGGACTGGGTGCTTCTGGCGTTCAGTCCCCCACCATGTATAGCAGGCGTGCTGGTGTGAAGGCGATTTGCCTTCTCTACATGGTGGCCGGTGTAAACAAGGAATATTTAAAAAGCACGGAGGGAATCCTCATCCTCCGTCTCTGCACTTGCCGCTCTGTCTAAATGCTCCAGAAATGATCCAAACGAGACGGAGACGGAGACGGAGACGGAGACGGAGACGGAGACGGAGACGGAGACGGCAGTCTGGTCAGTCAACCTGTAGTGTTGGAGAGCTTATGTACATAGTGGCACTTTAACAAGGTGCGAACAGTTGCTTGAACTGCCCAAAATAGCCAACGCACTTAATACGGTTTAAGCCTTTGTAATTGACTTCTATGGTAACGGCAAATCGCTAGTGCATTTGCCTGATATACATGGCTGTACAGGATAAGCAGGGATGGTGAAAGTGGTGGGGACTGTAATATCAAATGGAAAATATAGTTATTTTGCTGGATGCAAAGCACAGTCGTTTTTCTAGTTTTTTATTACGTAATAATCAGCTTTGCGTAATTATAGAGGAAAACTGAATTGTATAATAACTTAAAATACTCTTTAGCAGATAGAATGCATGCAATTACAGTGGAAATGAGATCTCAAAATTTTGGTAATGTTTATAAAATTTGTGTTCCATTACGTTTCTGGCAGTATTTTCCAATATGACCAAGTTATTTTTGCCCCCCCACCCCCCTCCCATAAAACTTGGCCTGTGCACGATATCCTTGACTGTCAATGGATCAGATTGGGTCATAGACATCAAGAAGTGGTTTTGACAGTAGCCATGTTTGGGAGGGTGGGCGGGGAAGAGGAGAGAGGGTGTCAGGTCACAGATGGGACACTAGAGAAATATGAGGAGAGGGGGTTGAAATTCATCTGGAGTGGCAATACAAAACGGGCGATAGCGAATCGGCAACCCGTTTTACGTCCCACCCAATTTTCTTTGGAAGAAGAAAAAAAAAGTGAGGGAATCCGTAAACATAAGAACATAAGAACATAAGAAATTGGAGCAGGAGTAGGCCAATCGGCCCCTCGAGCCTGCTCCGCCATTCAATAAGATCATGGCTGATCTGATCCCAACCACAAATCTAAAGAACACAAGAAGTCGGAGCAGGACCCGGCCACATAGCCCCTGGGCCCTCTCCGCCACCCACAGGGCATTGACCGATCCGAACTCAGCTTCATGTCCAATTTCCTGCCCGCTCCCCATAACCCCTAATTCCCTTTACTTCTAGGAAACTGTCTATTTCTGTTTTAAATTTATCTAATGATGTAGCTTCCACAGCTTCCTGGGGCAGCAAATTCCACAGACCTACCACCCTCTGAGTGAAGAAGTTTCTCCTCATCTCAGTTTTGAAAGAGCAGCCCCTTATTCTAAGATTATGCCCCCTAGTTCTAGTTTCACCCATCTTTGGGAACATCCTTACTGCATCCACCCGATCAAGACCCTTCACAATCTTATATGTTTCAATAAGATCGCCTCTCATTCTTCTGAACTCCAATGAGTAGAGTCCCAATCTACTCAACCTCTCCTCATATGTCCGCCCCCTCATCCCCGGGATTAACCAAGTGAACCTTCTTTGTACTGCCTCGAGAGCAAGTATGTCTTTTCTTAAGTATGGAGACCAAAACTGTATGCAGTATTCCAGGTGCGGTCTCACCAATACCTTATATAACTGCAGCAATACCTCCTTGTTTTTATATTCTATCCCCCTAGCAATAAAAGCCAACATTCCGTTGGCTTTCTTGATCACCTGCTGCACCTGCATACCAACTTTTTGATTTTCTTGCACTAGGACCCCCAGATCCCTTTGTACTGCAGTACTTTCCAGTCTCTCGCCATTAAGAAAATAACTTGCTCTCTGATTTTTCCTGCCAAAGTGCATAACCTCACATTTTCCAATATTATATTGCATCTGCCAAATCTCCGCCCACTCACCCAGCCTGTCTATATCCCCTTGCAGGTTTTTTATGTCCTCCTCACTCTCTACTTTCCCTCCCATCTTTGTATCATCTGCAAATTTTGATATGTTGCACTCGGTCCCCTCCTCCAAATCGTTAATATAGATTGTAAAGAGTTGGGGACCCAGCACCGACCCCTGTGGAACACCACTGGTTACTGGTTGCCAGTCCGAAAATGAACCATTTATCCCAACTCTCTGCTTCCTGTTTGATAACCAATCCTCCACCCATGCCAGAATATTACTCCCAATCCCGTGATTTTTTATCTTAAGTAATAATCTTTTATGTGGCACCTTGTCGAATGCCTTCTGGAAGTCTAAATACACTACGTCCACTGGTTCCCCTTTATCCACCCTATACGTTATATCCTCGAAGAACTCAAGCAAATTTGTCAGACATGACTTCCCCTTCATAAAGCCATGCTGACTTTGTCCTATTAAATTATGCTTATCTAAATGTTCCGTTACTGTCTCCTTAATAATAGACTCCAAAATTTTACCCACCACAGATGTTAAGCTAACTGGCCTATAATTTCCAGCCTTCTGCCTACTACCCTTTTTAAATAACGGTGTTACATTAGCAGTTTTCCAATCTGCCGGGACCTCTCCTGAGTCCAGGGAATTTTGGAAAACTATCACCAAAGCATCCACAATCCCTACTGCCACTTCCCTCAAGACCCTAGGATGGAAGCCATCAGGTCCAGGGGATTTATCCGCCTTGAGTCCCATTATTTTACTGAGTACCATCTCTTGAGTGATTTTAATCGTATTTAGCTCCTCCCCCCCGAGAGTCCCCTGTTTGTCCAGTGTTGGGATATTCTTAGTGTCCTCTACTGTAAAGACTGAAACAAAATATTTGTTCAGCATTTTTGCCATCTCCATGTTTCCCACCATTAATTTCCCGGTCTCATCCTCTAAGGGACCTATGTTTGCCTTAGCCACCCTTTTTCGTTTTATATAACTATAGAAACTCTTGCTATCTGTTTTTATATTTTTTGCTAATTTCTTTTCATAATCTAACTTCCCTTTCTTAATCAATCCTTTAGTTACTTTTTGCTGTCTTTTGAAGAATTCCCAATCTTCTATCCTCCCACTAACTTTGGCTACCTTATATGTCCTTGTTTTTAGTCGGATACTATCCTTGATTTCTTTACTTAGCCACGGGTGGCTGTCATTTCTTTTACACCCTTTTTTCCTCAGTGGAATATATTTATTTTGAAAGTTGTAAAATAACTCCCTAAATGAACACCACTGCTCATGTACCGTCTTACCCTTTAATCTATTTTCCCAGTCCACTTTAATCAATTCCGCTCTCATACCATCATAGTCTCCTTTATTCAAGCTCAGTACGCTTGTTTGAGAATCAACCTTCTCACCCTCTAATTGGATATGGAATTCAACCATGTTGTGGTCGCTCGTTCCAAGGGGATCCTTAACTAGGACATTATTAATTAATCCTGACTCATTACACAGGACCAGGTCCAAGGTTGCCTGCCCCCTTGTAGGATCAGTTACATACTGCTCAAGAAATCCATCCCTGATGCACTCAATGAACTCGTCCTCAAGGCTGCTCTGCCCAATTTGATTTGTCCAGTTAATATGATAATTAAAATCCCCCATAATTATGGCTGTTCCCTTATTACATGCCCCGACTATCTCCTGATTAATACTTCTTCCAGCAGAGTTGCAACTATTAGGAGGCCTATATACTACGCCCACTAATGTTTTTTTTCCCTTATTATTCCTTATCTCCACCCAAACTGTTTCATTATCTTGATGCTTTGTCCCAATATCATTTCTCTGTATTACAGTGATTCCTTCCTTTATTAACATAGCCACCCCACCTCCCCTTCCTTCCTGCCTGTCCTTCCTGATTGTTAAATACCCTGGCATATTTAATTCCCAGTCGTTGTCACCCTGCAGCCATGTTTCTGTAATGGCCACAAGATCATACCCATACGTAGTTATTTGTGCCGTTAACTCGTCCATTTTATTACGAATGCTACGTGCATTCAGATAAAGAACTTTCAAATCTGTTTTGTGACGCTTAGTTCCTGCTTTTTCCTTTTTTAACACTTTACCTATTACTCCATACCTTCTGTCCCTTCCTGTTACGCTTTCCTCTCTCTCCCTGCTCAGGTTCCCAACCCCCTGCCACTTTAGTTTAAACCCTCCCCAACAGCACTAGCAAACACTCCTCCTAGGACAGCGGTCCCGGCCCTGCCCAGGTGCAGACCGTCCGGTTTGTACTGGTCCCACCTCCCCCAGAACCGTTTCCAGTGTCCCAGGAATTTGAATCCCTCCCCCTTGCACCATTCCTCTAGCCACGTATTCATTTGAAATATCCTCCTATTTCTACTCTGACTAGCACGTGGCACTGGCAGCAATCCTGAGATTACTACCTTTGAGGTCCTATTTTTTAATTTACCTCCTAACTCCCTATATTCTGCTTTTAGGACCTCATCCCCTTTTTTACCTATATCGTTGGTGCCTATGTGCACCACGACAGCTGGCTGTTCGCCCTCCCCCTCCAAAATGTTCTGTAGCCGCTCCGAGACATCCTTGATCCTTGCACCAGGGAGGCAACACACCATCCTGGAGTCTCGGTTGCGGCCGCAGAAACGCCTGTCTATTCCCCTTACAATTGAGTCCCCTATCACTATAGCTCTGCCACTCTTTTTCCTCCCAGCCTGTGCAGCAGAGCTACCCGTGGTGCCAGGAAGTTGGCTGCTGCTGCCTTCCCCTGATAAGTCATCCCCCCCAACAGCATCCAAAGTGGCATATCTGTTTGAGAGGGGGATGGACACAGGGGACCCCTGCACTACCTGCCTGCATCTCTTACTCTTCCTGGTGGTCACCCATTCACTTCCTGCCTGTATACCCTTTACCTGCGGTGTGACCAACTCGCTAAACGTGCTATCCACGAGTTTCTCTGCATCGCGGATGCTCCACAGTGAGTCCACCCGCAGCTCCAGCTCCGAGATACGATCGGTCAGTAGCTGCAGGTGGACACACTTCCCGCACACATGGTCGGCAGGGACACTGGTAGTGTCCATGACTTCCCACATCTTGCAGGAGGAGCATATCACGGGTGCGAGGTCTGCTGCCATGACTTGCCTTAGCTGAGTTACCCCTTTTAAATTACGTTGAAATTAGAAAATGTTAACTATACTAGGGACCTAGGTTCACTAAAAAAAAAACACTATCTGCTATAAAACCTGCAGATCTTCCCTTTCTTATTACTTTACTTACAGTAAAATGGTAGAAATACTCACCTGAACCTACTCACCAATCAGCTGCCTCCCCTGTGCCGCGTCACTTTCTGACTGGTGACGTCACCCCGAACTGCCGCTGGTCTCAGAGTCTCGCTCTCAGAGTAAGCTCTGGTCTCGCTCTCTCCGCGCTGTTTATATCTCCGCTCTGGTCTCGCTCTCTCCCGCCGCTCACCGACTGGACTCTCGCTCTCTCTGCGCTGTTTATATCTCCGCTCTGGTCTCGCTCTCTCCGCGCTGTTTTTATCCCCGCTCTGGTCTCGCTCTCTCGCGCCGCTCACCGCTCTCAGGTCCACTACCGCTCTGCAGGAAAAGCAAGGCAAAGCAGCACCTCCTTCCCCCACTTCACCTAACTCCCACACGTACCGAACTCTCAGCACACCGTGTAATATCCGCACACCGTGAAGCTTTTTATTTCAAATTCTGATTCTAAACACAGATAAAGAAAGATTTGCATTTATATAGCGCCTATCACAATCTCAGGACATCCTAAAGTGCTTTACAATCAATGAAGTACTTTTGAAGTGTAGTCACTGTTGTAATGTAGGAAACGCAGCAGCCAATTTGCGCACAGCAAACTTCCACAAACAGCAATGTGATAATGACCAGACAATCTGTTTTAGTGATGTTGGTTGAGGGATGAATATTGACCAGGACACCAGAGAGAATTCCCCTGCTCATCTTCGAAAAGTGCTGTGGGAGCTTTTACATCCACCCTCTCAAACAGATATGCCTCGGTTTAACATCTCATCCGAAAGACGACGCCTCCGACCATGCAGCACTCCCTCAGTACTACACTGGAGTGTAGGAACTAACAGATACCTGCTTTGAAAAAAAGGATCCAGTTTTACCATTAACTGGGATGCTATTTATGTTTTTGCAGTGTTTGTTCTAGAGCTACGTGGTTTGTGTAGTCATGGTGATAACCAACATCCTGCTCCCCGGGAGTATGACTATTCCTAACAAAAACAATGGAGCGTGCAAACTAGATCTTACAACCCTACTACAATACTTTTAACAGCCAACAAATGGTACACGGGGCCTTAATTTAACTTCTCATCTGAAGGACGGCACCTCTGACAGTGCAGCACTCCCTCAGTACTGCACAGGGAGTGTCAGCCTAGATTTTGTGCTCAAGTCTCAGGAGTGGGACTTGAACCCACAACCTTCTGACTGAGGTGAAACTCCTACCAACTAAGCCACGGCTGACATTTAATCTACATCTAATTAATAGTTATCCAATGACACAGTTTTTCTTTTCAACAGGAGAGCAGTCGGTTGACGAAAGAACTGGTGGAAACGGTGGAAAAATTGGCCGAATCTGAGAAATTGGTTTGCAGATTACAGAAGGACCTTGACTACATACTGAAAGAAAAAGCGAGTTTCACAGTGATGGCATGCAATATGTTTGAATGTTGCTTTTCTCAGCAGGACTGTTTGTTAAATGCAGGCAGAGTGCAACCTTGAAATTGGGTTTTTGGAAACTACTGAGTGACGCACAGTAACATTGGACCTGTGCTCTGCGTTGCACGGGTAACTGCACAGTGGGCAGTGTTCCTTCGAGACCAAGGACACTTTTCAGGTCAAGCAGGGTTAGAGGGCAGGAGGATAATTAGACCGAGGGGGAAGGGAGGAAAGGCGGAGAGGGAGAGTGAGGGAACAAAGGAAAAATGGGGTAGAGGGAGATAGGAGCAGAGGAGGGAAGAGTAGGAAGGGAAGCTGGAAATTGGGGCAAAGGGATGGAGGAGAGGGAGGAAAGAGGTGCAGACAGTCAAAGTTGAATAATATATTGACCAGCGGAGGGGGAAGCTATGGGGTGATTTGCTCTGGAGGTTGGGGGGCTGTGTGGAGTGGAACTCAAGTCACTTTCTTCTTTTCTGAGGTGGGGGGGTGGGGTTATTCCAGGTTATTTTCTGCTGGTGAGGGGGGAGCTCACAGTCATTTCTGCAACATTGAGGGGAGGGTGGGGGAGGCTGAACGATTCGTTGTGCGGATTGGGGATTTCTTTCTCTTTTATACGGCTGGGTTCTTTTTGTTTGGATTGGCAGTATCTTATCAGCTCTCACTCAGTTTATGGATAATCTGTGGTGTTCGGGTTTTTTTCATGTGCCCTGAATTTGAACCTTTCAATTCTCACTTCGTTGGGAGGTCCATTTTCTGGATTGCCGAATTCAAACTCTATTGTTTTCTGGTTCTCTCTAATTCTCAAGCATTGGATGCTGCTCCTGAAGAACACAATCTTTTTTCTCCCCTCACCTTGCAATTTGCTGTCGTGTTCTCGCTGTTCTCTTGCTGTTGGGTGGTTGGGAGGTCTTTAATTTTTCAGAGTCTTGTTTCTATGTTCCTCCCAATTCCATTTGAGGGTCTTCAGGGTAGGCTTATCACATAAAGTTATATCCTGCAAACCAAGATGTGTTAATTTGAGGGACTTCAGGCTGGGCTTGTCACATAATGTTATGTCGTGTCACATTGTGCTGACAGCGGCTCCTACACGCACAATGTCTTTGGAATATTGCGACTACGCACCATTTTTAATGCATAAGGTATGTGTGTTCTGCTTTTGGAGCAGTTTCTAGTGATAAGGAATCACTTTACTTAAGAAAATACTTTTTACATTTCTTTCTTCTTCCCTTAAAGGTGCTGCCTCATGTTACACAGGCCACAACTGCCCTCTAGTACCTTATCCAAATGATCATTCTTTTTGTGTGAGCTTAGAAATCATAGAGTATGAGCAAGCTACTTGACTATAGAAGGCACCGTGGCTGAGTTCAAACCCTGTCCTCCTCTCGATATCCACATGTGCAGTTTCCAGTAGCGGTCACTTGATAGCGGTCAGAAACAGGACATCTGGCATGTGGCTCAGTACCGCAGGAGGGAGGAGGCTGCTGGTGAGTATGGAGCTTGCCATGGCTTCTTCGGCAGCAACCCCTCAAACCCACAACATCCACCACCTGGAAGGGCAAGGTCAGCAGGTGCATGGGAACACCATCACCTCCAAGTCCCCCTCCAAGTCACACACCATTCTGACTTGGATATATATTGCCGTTCCTTCATTGTCACTGGGTCAAAATCCTGGAACTCCCTACCTAACAGCACTGTGGGAGCACCTCCACCACACTGATTTCAGTGGTTCAAGAGGAAGGCCCACCACCACCTTCTCGAGGGCAATTAGGGATGGGCAATAAATGCTGGCCTTGCCAGCGATGCCCACATCCCACAAAAAAAGTGCTGGGAACTGGAACATTTTTTGCCATTCCTGCATCCTGGAAAGAGAGCATTAAGCAGCCGCCCTGCCCCTCGCAGCCCATGTCCAAGGTATCACTCCCCATACAATACCTCCACCCTGTCATCCAAGAGAATCCGAGATCAAGTGGGGAAACAGAATTATGGTGAGATGAAAAGAAAACGTGTGACCATTCGAAATGCACAGTGGCTGAGAAAAAGGACAGGTCAGCAGGTTATAGTTTCAGCTTCATCAGGTACGATGAGTTCTGTACCCCTCCACCCCACCAGTGACGCGAAACTATCTAAATGCGGGACAGCTGTGGCTTTTTTTTTGTCTAATTTGTGCTCTCTCTCTTTCTCTCTCCCCCTCACCCCCCCCCGCCCCCCACATGTTCAGTTAGGAGCACTGGATCATCCGGGTATGGAGATCTTTGCCCAGGAGCAGCGGTTCACTGAGATTATAATGGAGTATGAGCAGCAATGCAGGGTTGGTATTGGTCAAAAAAGCTTTTTAAATACATTACATTTTAAGTTTGGGCAAGATGATTGACCTCAGCACTAGGGAGGGGGAATGGGACTGCTGCTTTTTCCTGATCGCTACCCAGTGATGCTGCAGGAATGTCGGTGTGGACTGGCTCAGGCTTGGGTGCCACTCGAGCACAGTAGTGGAAGACTGCGGGTGTCTGTGGAGCTGTACCCCAGCAAGTGTTGGGAGAAAACTGGAATTGGGGGTGAAATCTGGTTTGTTTTAATTTTTTTGCACGTTTCTAACATTTCAATTTTCAATGTTGCTTACAAACTCCCTTGGACTAAATTTCTTTGGTTTTCTTTTTAATTTATTTCTGTCTATTTTAATTTCTACAATTCCACTTTCTTTTTAATTAACTGGCAGTTTTGAGTATAACACACTGGATTGTGTATCCAGGAACATAGGAACAGGAGTAGGCCATTCAGCCCCTTGAACCTGTTCTGTCATTGAATTAGATCATGGCTGATCTGTATCTTAACTCCATTTACCTTCCTTGGATCCATACCTTAATACCCTTGCCTAATAAAAAATATATCCATCTCAGTTTTGAAATTTTCAATTAACTTAGCCTCAACAGCTTTTTGGGGACAGTATTCCAGATTTCCGCTACCCTTTGTGTGAAGAAGTGCTTTCTGACATCATCTCAGAACGGCCTAGCTCTAATTTTAAGATTATGCCCCCTTGTTCTGGACTCCCTCACCAGATGAAATAGTTTCTCTGTATCTACCCTATCAAATCCATTAATCATCTTAAACACCACTAGACATCTGGTGGACCAGTCTAATTTTATAGTAATAAGTATGTGAAGATAGGAGATGAGTGGTGAGAATGTGGAACTCGCTACCACATGGAGTTGTTGAGGTGAATAGCATAGATGCATTTAAGAGGAAGCGAGATAAATACCGGAGGGAGAAAGAAATAGAAGGATATGTTGATAGTATGTGATGAAGTAAAGTGAGAGGAGGCTCATTTGGGGCATAAACACCGGCATAGACCAGTTGGGTTGAATGGCCGGTTTCTATGCTGTAAAATTTGATGTAATGTGATTGGATTGGTAAATATTGCATAACCGAAAAGCAATTCTTGCTCATTTCTGGAGCACTTTGAGTTGGGCATTTGAAAGATATTAATCTAAATATACGTATGTATGATGCAAGTCTTAATGGTAATTTGAAAATTCTACTTGTCATTACAGATATCTGTCTGTCCCGTTTGCCTTTTTTTTCTCTTTTCAGAATCTGTGCTTTTTAACCTCTGTTTTCCAACCCTGTAATAAGGGTACTGGCCAAATACCTCGCAACACAGCATTAGAAAATGAATGCCGGTGCTCACTGCTGCTAGAGTGTTGATTGGAATCAAAAACGTTCAAGTCTGTCAGTGGCAATGGTGACCTCCTATTTGGGGGAGGTGAAGCTGCTCAAGGAGAGTTCTGGTTCATCATTTTGACAATTTTGTTATTGATGAAGCCTATCTAGAAAGTGGCCGTTCCTAGTGTTTGATTTGTCAAGACATTTTATTTTTTTTAAAAAAGCTTTAGAAAACCATTCAACCTATGTTGGATTTTTTTTTTCCTTTTTTTTTGTAACCAAAAATAATTCTGCTTAAAGCTCTGGGAACACAGTGGGTAGATCCTGCAGTCAAGGGAACTTGAAGGTGTTACTGATCTCGTCAAGTGACGATACTGTTGTCAATGGAAAAAAGTTCCTTATTGTTGACATTCACTCTTAAATCTCTCTTATTTCCTGTCTGACCAGGGAAAGGATTAATTTGTACTTTGTACTAACTCCACAACAAAAATGATGTCTTTGTAAAAGTAGGCAAAACCTGTACTTACTTTGTGCACTGTCTCTCTTTATTCTAATGCCTTCCTTTTGGAATTACTAGAGGGTGAAGGTGAGCATTCATCAAATCAATTTAAAAAAAAAGTGATTCCAGTTTTATCTGCATTTTTAAAAGTGCAAATCTATTTTAACTCTCAAAGTATGGTCTTGAACTTATTTTATTTGTTGATTCTAGTCTTCCCATTTCTAGCACCCCTCGCAAAAATCAGGTGATGAGGCAAACCCATGCCAATTTGAGGTGAGCATCTTCACTCTACCTCACTCTTGCCTTGAACCTGAACACCGGGTAAACTCTCAAACCTCCTTCATCTTCAACTTGACGCATCAACAATATGCTTCAGTTGACCTTCATCCCTTTTAAATTTCATGATCATGAGCTTTAGCATACATTCATTTCCTGCATCAAAGGAGCCATCTTTCTTATTCTTGCCAACATATACTTCAAAAACAAGGGATGGGTCAGTTGATCGTGGTAACTTTCAGTTGTCGCGAAGAGGACAGAGAGAGAGGATAGAATATCCAGTTTCTTGTAACTTTATTAAGACTGGTCCTAGTGTTAGCTGTAGATCTACAAAGTACTAATTTAAGAATCCTCTCTGGTTTTGTATCAACGCTTGAAACAGTCTCAGATTTTAATGTTTAATTAGTCAGAATTGGCATTGATGGACCTTGAGTCTGTCCAATTAACTGTTGAGCGGTGTGTTTGTCCACACTTCCTGTTCCTTCACTTTTTTTCACCCCTGACTCTACTTGCAGACTGGATGATGGAGCTCGGAACATTTTATAGCACTAGTCTGAATTTGAGCACTGATTACTGTTCAGTCAAGAAAAATAACCATTACTATGTTCTTGAAAATGCTGATGCATCTCCTCCCCCATTCCCCAGCCCTCCATCAGACCCTTCCTGTGCCCTCAACCCTTACTGACTCAACTCCTCATCACACAATTACTCCTTGATCCAATACTCACTGACAGCATCCATACCTCACTCTCTTTAAGATTGGCCTCATCTTTTAAAAAAAATTAAAAACGTTATCCCTCTAACCTCTCTAACTGCTCTCCTATTTCCAACATCTCCTTGTCTAAAGTTCTGCAATGTGTAGTTGCCACCCAGTCTGTGCCCACATCTCCCAACTTAAGAGTACTGTGCACAGTTGTGATATCCCCATTACATTGGAGAAAGTGCAAAAAAAATTTACAAGGATGATACCAGAAATGAGAGTGTGCAATTTTCAGGAAAGACTGAACAGACTTGGGGCTCTTTTCTCTAGAAAAGAGAAGATTGAGAGGTCTCCTGATGGAGGTCTTTAACATTATGATGGGATTTGATAGGGTAGATGTAGAGAAGATATTTGTACTTGTGGGGAGTCCAAAACTAGAGGCCATAAATATTAGATTTATTATTGACTATCTTATAAGAAATTCAGGAGAAACTTCTTTACCCAGAGAGAGGTGAGAATGTGAAACTAGCTACCACATGGAGTGGTTGAGGCGATTAACATAGATGCATTTAAGGGGAAGCGAGATAAATACATGAGGGAGAAAGGAATAGAAGGCTATGTTGATGGGGTTAGATGAAGTAGGGTGGGAGGAGACTTGTGTGGATCATAAGCACTGGCACAAACCAGTTAGGCTGAATGCTGTATATTCTGTGTAATTCTATGTAATTATCTGGTCATTATTACATTGCTGTTTGTGGGATCTTGCTATGCGTTAATTGGCTTCTACATTTCCTACTTTACAACAGTAACTACACTTCAAAATTACTTCATTGGCTATAAAGCGCTTTGAGACGTCCTGCGGTCGTGAAAGGCACTATTCATATGCGAGTTCTTTCTTTGTGCAGTGAGACAAATGCAGTCTCCTCCAGAGGGCGCAATGCATCCAGGTTGCGCTGCCCAGCACTGAGCTCTGGCAGCTCCTTCACCTGCGTGACCTTCGGGCTGAGGAGATAGCAAGGGGGTGGGAATAGATGGCTTGATATATTATGTGGTTCCCAAGTAAATCTAAAATCAGAGGGACTTTCAATATAACTGCATTGTAAGTAAATTCTTGCTACAGAAATACCAAAGGCAGGAGTTTTAGCTTCGAATAATTAGAAATTGCAGTCTGACATTAATACGTGCAAACTGAAGCCATACTCATCATAAGAAATTGCCATAATTTTCATAAGAATGCTCTGGGGAGAGGCTTAATGTTCCAGATACAATCTACTGGTAGTTCAGTCAATTTGTTTTTGTGCTTTTAAAAAAAATTATTCAATAATTTGAATTAGGTAATGTTAATAACACAACAACAGGAATTTGGTGCTTGAAAAATTGAATTAACAGATAATTTGAATTGGGTGACTAGTGTCCTACAGTTTTCAATCGGGACAGTAAAAGAGTGTGAATTGAGTTTATGGTTTTAAGTGTAGTCTCTCTCGGAAGGGGAAACTCAGGCAAGGTTCCTGCTCCTGATTCCTTGCTGGTGATCCCTGCTGGAAAATGGGTCTTTGTGGAAGTTCAGTGAGGACTTGGGTGTGACACAAACTGCCTGCACTCACCAATGCTAAGCAGCCAGTTCACACTCACTCACTCACTTTCGAGGAAACTCTTACCTGGGTTGAGGTAGCAGAGGGCTATCCATTGCTTGTGAGTTTGTGCCTCATTGGGAGTCATGCGTTTAGGAGCGGAGGGAAAGAATACTGGGAGGGAGGGGGTTGAAGAAGGGGGCAGTGATAGCTTAAATGTAAGTATTAAGGTCTGGAGTTTTTTCCTTGGGTGCACTGCGGAAATTGCACCCGAATCTGTGCCCATTTTGCCAATGTCAAGTTATGCCCAAGTGTCCTCCCAATCTCAATAGAATACACCAGAACTTAAAATGGGCGTAAATCAGTGTAAACAATCGGGGCCCAGGGAAACATCAAACCCATACTAGAATATTTCTTTGAGTCTTAAAATTAAAAGTTTCAACTCATTTCACCATCATTCGTGCACATCAGGTACAGCATATTTAAGAACCTGCAATCGGGGAAGCTTTCCAGATTTTAATGTAACTCATACTTTGCCCTAAAAATCCATTCAAAGAAACAGAAAATACAGAGTGGGTCTCAGAGCATAAATTTTTTTAAGTATTCAAGTTGCAATTAAAAGACCAGAAAAATTACTTTGTTTCCTGCTGCGCCTGAAAATTTGGTCGCAATGTTGAGCAACCCCTCCCCCGAACAAGCGCAATTGGAGGATACTCTCGTTTGAGAGTCGAGGGGACGGGGGGCGCGGTGCGGCCGGTTTTGTGGGCGGAGATTAGTTCAGACAGAAAGTTTGATGGACGGCCGCAAAAGATGAAGGAGTCTTGGGGTGTATTGTAGTTAGGTGTGTATCTCAATTATGCCCAAAATTCCGCCATCTTTTAAGCCACATGATTGGTTTGTGCCCAGATTACTGGTGTGTCTGGTCGTAAATGCAGAGGAAGCTCCCAGCCCAGCTGCTTTCGCGTGTACTCGCAGCAAGAAACCGCATTTGCTTCTTAGCGACCACTTTTTTTCCCCGGAGTAAATATTGACACCATTGTGTTGGCCAGTGAGTTGGAGGTGGGGGTGGAACTTGAGTCATCAAACTCGTGACCGAAACTACAGCAAAGAGTCTCCCGAGTACAGCAGGATTGTTTCTCCAGCAAAACGCAGTAAGTGGAGGATAGTCACATAATACAATTTATGTGCGTAAGATCAACCCCGTTTACTTACAGCAGTGTGGTCTCCGGGTGCGATTGATGGGGGAATTACCCAATCATGTCTCTTCTGGCTGGGACTTGTGACACAATATGCAGTCATTTTGTTTTATTATTTAAGGTTGTTGTGTTAATTTCCACAGGAGTTGCGTGACCGGAATGACGAGCTGCAGTCTGAAATGGAGGTGCTCCGCTCACAACTGCATGACAGGAAGCACCGCCGTGTGGGTAATAAGAAGGAGAATAATTCCATTTATATAGGATCTGATGGCAGGGTCATCAGGTGCGAGTCTGATCCTGGTAAGTGATGGCAGGTCTAACATTACCCCCCACCCCCACAATATTTCCTAAGGTTATCCGACAGGGGAATCATGTGCGAAACGCAAAATCTTTTATGGGTCATTGTTCAGGTTGAAAATGGATTTGGGAGATGTGTAGTCCAGGGTAGTTGCTGTATTATCTATGTTGCTCAAGGGATAATTATTGGAAAGGAAAGGATGTAAAGGAAGAATTTGCATTTATATAGCACTTTTCACAACCTCAGGGTGTCCCAAAGCGCTTTATAGCCAATGAAGTACTTTTGAAGTGCAGCCACTGTTTAAATGTGGGGAAACGGGACAGTCAATTTGTGCACAGCAAGGTCCCACAAACGGCAATGAGGTAACGATGAGGTATCTGTTTTTGGTGGTGTTGGTTGAAGGATAAATATTGGCCAGAACGCCGGAGGGAACTCACTTGCAGTTCTTCAAAATAGTGCCGTGGGATCTTTTACGTCGACCTGAGAGGGCAGATGGGGCCTCGATTTAACGTCTCATCCGAAAGACTCCGACAGTGCAGCACTCCCTCAGTACTGTATTGGAGTGTCAGCCTAGATTTTTGTGTTCAAGTCACTAGGGTGGGACTTGAACCTACGGCCTTCTGACTCAGAGGGGAGTGTGCTACCACTGACCCACAGCTGACACAATATAGAGGAATTTTAAAATATTTTCCAGTGTGGGGTGTTGTTTTATTTTTTTGCTGGGAGATGAATTCTTTTCAAAAGCAACTTGCAAGCAGCCAGTCATCATGCGTGAGCCCGGGCAGTGAGTGTGGGCAGGCTATTTAACTGTAGGAGGGAGGCATTGCAGCTCCACTGTTATCCACCCACACTCACTTTGCAGCCTGGGCCGAAGAGATCAGAAACCTGGAGTGGAGTTTTTTTTTCCTTCTCTGGCCTGCGAATCGCCAGGACATCATCGTTCTCCCTCACTGTCCAACCTCCTTGTGTTTGTGACATTCGATTTGCCACTGAATGGAGTTTTTCAAACAGTGTCAGCCTTGGCTCAGTGGATAGCACTCTCGCCTCTGAGTCAGAAGGTTGTGGGTCCAAGTCCCACTCTAGAGACTTGAGCACAGAATCTTGGCGGACACTCCAGCGCAGTAATGAGGGAGCGCTGCAGTGTCGGAGGTGCCGTCTTTAAGATGAGATGTTAAACCGAAGCCCGTAACATTCTAGACGTAAACGATCCCACGGCGCTATTTTGAAGAAGACCAAGGGAGTTCTCCCTGATGTCCTGGCCAATATTTACCTCTCAACCAACATCGCTAAAACAGATTATCTGGTCATTGTCTCATTGCTGATAGTGGGACTTTGCTGTGCGCAAATTATCTGCAGCGTATCCTACATTACAAAGGCGACTACATTTCAAAAAAGTACTTCATTGGCTGTAAAGTGCTTTGGGACGCCCTGTGGTTGTGCAAAGCGCTGTATAAATGCAAGTCTTTTTTTTTCTTTTTTAATGACTTAAAATCCTGTGCTGTGGGTATGGTCCCAATATCTGGCTGCATCAATGTTATCGACTCCCAACTCATGCCTATTACTAGTTACATGGTTTTCCTATTCTGTTTTTGTTCCCTCAAAGATGGAGAAATGGTAAAGAGTGAACTGCAATTGAAAGTAAAGAGGAAGTTGTCTATCCTAATGCGTAATGGTAAGGATAACTGATACCCTACTACAGCCTATGGTAAATAAAATATAAGAATACCAAACTTAGTTTACTCTTTATAGAATCTTATAGCACAGAAGGAAGCGATTTGGCCCATCGTGCCTGTGCCGGCTGTTTGAAAGAACTATCCAATTAGTCCCACTCTCCCACTCTTTCCCCATAGCCCTCAAATTTTTTTATTTTTCAAATATACATCTAATTCCCTTTTGAAAGTTACTATTGAATCTGCTTTCACTACCCTTTCAGGCAGTGCATTCCAGATCTTAACACATGGCTGTGTAAAAACAAATTCTCCTCATTTCCCCCCTGGTTCTTTTGCCAATTATCTTAAACCTGTGTCCTCTGGTCACCGACCCTCCCGCCAGTGGAAACAGTTTCTCCTTATTTATTCTATCAAAACCATTCAGATTTTGAACACCCTATTAACTCTCCCCTTAACCTATGCTGCTCTTGAGAACAATCCCAGCCTCTCTAGTCTCTAAACACAAGTCCCTCACCCCTGGTATCATTCTAGTAAATCCCCTCTTATTGTGAATTACTTTTCTTCTTATGCTTGCATCCGATGAATTAGCGACAGTATTTTTTAAGAAGCCACAAAGTATATTTAACAGCAGAGTTACATACAATAGAATGGCATAGAATTTACAGCACAAAAACAGACTATTTGGCCCAACTGGTCTGTATCGGCTTTTATGTTCCACACGAGCCTCCTCCCACCCTACTTCATTTAACCCTATCAGCATAACTTCTATTCCTTTCTCCCTCGTGTGTATCTAGCTTTCCATTAAATGCACCTATGCTATTCGCCTCAACCACTCCATGTGGTAGAAAGTTCCACATTCTAACCACTTTCTGGGTAAAGAAGTTTCTCCTAAATTCCATTTATTAGTAAATATCTCATATTTATGACCTCTAGTTTTGGACTCCCCCACAAGTGGAAACATCTTCTCCATGTCTACCCTACCAAACCCCCTTCATAATTTTAAAGACCTCTATTAGGTCACCCCTCAGCCTTCTCTTTTCTAGAGAAAAGAGCCCCAGCACATTCAATCTTTCCTGATAGCTATAACCTCTCAGTTCTGGTATCATTCTTGTAAATCTTTTTTGCACCTTCCTCAGTGCCTTTATATCATTTTTGTAATATGGAGACCAGAACTGTGCACAGTAAATGTGATCTAACCAAGATTCTACATAAGTTGAACATAACTTCTCTACTTTTCAATTCTATTCCTCTAGAAATGAACCCCGGTGCTTTGTTTGCAGAATTTTGAGCTTTATTATTATTTTTTGAACAGATAAGATTTTCCCAGAAGGTGAATGTGCCAACGTGAGCATAGAAGCAGAGATGGCAATGGAACAACTGAAAGGGCAGCACCTACAGGAAGTGCAAGACCTTAAGATACAATTGGAAACAAAGGCAAGAATTTTCTGTGCCTTTTTACACCTTTTTATTTCTCCCTCTTCCCAGTAGGGTTATCGTGCATTATCTTTAGCACAGAGGGCAGCATCATGACCTGCCCTTAAGCAGCTGCTGGTACAGACCTAGTTCATGAACAAAATGAGAATGAGTTTACCATGTGTCGTTGTTTGCAGGTTCTGGTTTCAACAACAACAACTTGCATTTATATAGCGCTTTTAACGTAGTAGAAATGTCCCAAGGCGCAACACAGGAGCATTATCAGACAAAATTTGACACCGAGGCACATAAGGAGATATTAGGACAGGTAACCAAAAGCTCAGTCAAAGAGGTAGGTTTTAAGGAGCGTCTTTAAGGAAGAGAAGTAGAGAAGTAGAGAGGTAGAGAGGCGAGAGGTTTAGGAAGGAAAGTTCAGAACTTGGGGCCTAGGCAGCTCAAGGCGCGGCCGCCAAGGAAATCGGGGATGTGCAAGAGGCCCGAATTGAAAGAACGCAGAGTTCTCGCAGGGTTGTAGGAGGATGTTATAGAGATGGGGAGGGGCGAAGCCATGGAGGGATTTGAACACCAGGATGAGAATTTTAAATTTGAGGTATCAGGGTTTCATTATGTTAGGGCTATGATGTTAGCTGGCTGATTGCAGATCCACTGGAACAGCTTGGGGACAGCTCCTCCTCGCCCATCTTTTGCTCTTCCCATGTAGGGAAACGCCTGACCTTCATTCACTGTCTCACCATGTTGCCATAGATGTCCTTGGGAAATCAGGCTGGGGCTCTCAAGAAAAGAGAAGGCTGAGGGGTGACCTAATAGAGGTCTTCAAAATTATGAAGGGGTTCGATAGGATAAACGTAGAGAAGCTGTGGGTTAAATTGGATAACCCCCGAAACCAGGCGTGGGAGTTGCGATGCACGATTAACCCCTGCCCAGTTGTTGAGATGCAGGCAGAACATAACATTTGTGCTGCCTTGTCATTTACCCGGTATCTGCGAGCAGCCAGGCCTAGCTGCGCTGTTGAGTGGCTGCTCACTAGCAGGGAGACCCCGATATTGCGTGAGTGGCTAGCATCTCTTAAAGGCAGCCTGCACCTGTTATTTGCAAAATATAAGATACGGGTCCACATGGAGTCTGACTGGAGATCAGACATCGCACACATAAAACACAGATGCAGGTCCCATCCCTATGTTTACAAACTGTTGAGTTATGTTAAAACACTGAATAAAGGTTGCACACTACTAAATCCCACATCCTCCAATCTGCACAGCAAAGCTCACCAATCTGCCAATCTGAGTTCGTATCAGGCTTGCGAGAGAGCGTCCACCAATGTTCTCTGCTGATGCACTAGAGGCCTTGGTGCAAGAGGTGGACAGAAGGAGGGGCATCCAAAACTGCAGGGGTGCAAGAGGCCCTCCTTCAGACATATGCTGAAGAGTCAGTGGGTGGCAGTAGGGGATGAAGTCAATGCCAGGCGCATTGCACCGCGAACATGGATGCAGTGCAGGAAGAAGTTCAATGCTTTGACACGAGTGGTCAAGGTGAGCGAGGTCAACTGTCAAGTGGCATCTCCTACCAACTGCACCACTAGCCGTATCCACTGCTGCACGCACCACACCCCCCATCACCCACATACCAACAAGCTCTTTCAATCGGTACTCAACTCTTCCAATCAGATGCTTCCTTTCACTCTCACACATTACTACTGTTGCAACCCACAACTCACAGGTTACACAGACTGGCAGCTATTCAACCACAACAGGCACAACACCCAGACATCCTGCAGGACGATGACCGACACACGTCCTGCTTTCTTGCAGGAGAAGGTGGCGCATAACAGGAGGCAGCAATGGCAGTGGCTCCATGAAACATGAACCTGCTGTCCTCTCCCAGGAGAACAGCATTCCTGTCCCACCCCTGCCCCCCTCTGTCAGTGTCCTTGTTGTTGCCAGTCAGTTAGCCAGCCCACTCCTTGTAGAGAATTGAAACTTTATTATCGGAACATAAGAACAGGAGTAGGCCATTTAGCCCCTTGAGCTTGTTCCACCATTCAATGAGATCATGGTTGATCTGTGACCTAACGCCATGTACCTGCCTTAGCCCGATATCCCTTAATAACTTTGGTTAACAAAAACCTATGAATCTCCGTTTTAAAATGAACAATTGAGCTAGCATCAACTGCTGTTTCCAGAAGAGCGTTCCAAACTTCTACCACCCTTTGCGTATGGAAGCATTTCCTAACTTCACTCCTGCAAGTCATGGCTCTAATTTTTAGGCTATGCGCCCTAGTCCTAGTATTCATGTATAGGAAATCTCCAAAAACAGGTACAAATGCATCAGCAGCCAGAAGCAATAATCCAGCAACTAACCTGTAACTCCTGCACGATCCCTTCAAATAGCGCTGATCGGGGGTCCTCCCATGCTGTTTATGACCTGTTCACCTGTGCCCGGTTAAGACATGCGTTGGCTGGAGCATTGAGTTCCAAAATTGCTTCTGTCCCCTCAAATCAGCGTTGCACACTGATCTCGTGCATATTCTTCCTACTTTACCTGCTGCCGGCGCTCGCTATCTGCACATGCGTGAAAGCCTTTACCAATAAGGCATCTGGCGCACGTCACACTAGAAATGTGCGTGCGCATACCGGATGCCATTTTGGGTCCTTAGGAGGCTGCGTAGCGCCTACAAAACAGGCGCTACACGGCCCAATCGATAGCCCGATGTTTCCACTTGTGGGGGAGACCAAAACTAGGGGCCAGAAATATAAGATTGTCAATAATAAATCCAATAACGAATGCAAGAGAAACATCTTTACCCAGAGAGTGCTTGGAATGTGGAACTTGCTACCACATGGGGTAGTTGAGGCGAATAGCATAGATGCATTTAAGGGGAAGCTAGATAAGTACATGAGGGAGAAAGGAATAGAAGGATATGTTGATAGGGTTAGATGAGGTAGGGTGGGAAGAGGCTCATATGCAGCATAAACACTAGCACAGACCAGTTGGTCCAAATGGCCTGTTCCTGTGCTGTAAATTCTATGTAAAAATCAGCATGTAGAGGATAGTGAGCACAAAGCCATGAATTACTAATCCATGGTACAACACACTTGAAATTTTCTGTCACTGGGTATTTTTCTCTCTACAAGTCGCTTTATGTTGTTTCACACATTGCTGGTCACATGTTCAGCAAATACCTGCATCCTGTGACCCTTCACCTCCTTGACGCTTATTCAATAATTTCATAGAAGGTCATTCGGCCCATCATGCCTGTGACTTAAAGCTTGAAGCGGCTGTCAATGTATATATTATGTGCCAAAGTTGAACGTATTCTAGTGGCCAGCAATGTACACTTTTGCGCCCAGTTTCTAGTTGCTCTGAGAATGTTGAGGGTGTTGTGTGCTTCTACACTGAAGACATGCTCATTGGTTCCAGGGTAATTGGCCGTTAATGAGCTAGCGCAGCAAACTGAAATCTCCACTCAGTGCATGTGCAACATGCTCCTACTGACCATGTGAGATGGGCGTTACTGCTGACATGGGTTCTGGTCTGAAGTCTTTAATTCAGGAAGAGACTGTATGCACAATGTTTTTGCTTACAGAAAGTTTGCCACAATGAGGGTTTGCTTTTGTTGCTTTAAGTGTCGGCCTTGGCTCAGTTGGTAGTACTCTTGCCTTGGAGACAGAAGGTTGGGGCTTCAAACCTCACTCCAGAGACTTGAGCACATGATCTAGTGTGCGACTTTAGTGCAGTGCTGAGGGAGTGCTGCACTGTTGGAGATGCCGTCTTTTGGACAAGACTTTAATCCAAGGCCCCGTCTGCCCGTACAGGTGAAAGTAAAAGATCCCATGGAAATATTCGAAGACGAGCAGTGGAATTCTTCCCGGTGTCTAGCCAATATTTATATCTCAACCAAGACAAATAAAGCAGATTATCTCGTCATTTTCATGTTGCTGTTTGTGGGACCTTGCTGTGTGCCAATCGTCTGCCGTGTCTCCTACATTACAACAATGACTGCACTTCAAAAGTACTTAATTGGCTGTAAAGCGCTTTGGGAAGTCCTGAGGTCAAGAAAGGCCCTGTATAAATGCAAGTTCTTTCTTTCTACACTAAGCGCTTCTGGACAGGGTGCCCTTCACTTCCATAGAGAACTGCCCTTCTGATCCTTGTGACCTAGATGTGTGACCCAAGCACATGACCATCGAAGTAACTGGTGAGCTGTAGGCACCTGCAATTTCCAGCAATATTGCAGAATAAATCTCCATGTCCATTTCCCGCTGTACAAATCCAGGTGTTTAAATGCTTCCTCAATTCAGTCATCAGGTGCTCATCCTTGTTAATACATCTGCTACAGCGCACAATTTACTCCTGCTACTGAAACCAGCAATATCAAGAAAGAAAAAAAGGAAAGTCTTGCATTTATATAATGCCTCTCACAACCATAGAACATCCCAAAGTGCTTTACAACTCATGAAGCACATTTTGAAGTGTAGTCAATGTTGTAATGTAGGAAACACGGCAGCCAATTTGTGCACAGCAAGATTCCCACAAACAGCAATGTGATAACCAAACAATCTGTTTTTTAGTGATGTTGGTTGAGGGATAAATATTGGCCAGGACACCGAAGAGAACTCCTGCTCTTCTTCGAAAAGTGCCAGGGGATCTTATATGTCCACCTGAAAGAGTAGACAGGGACTCAGATTTAACACACAATTTACTCCCACTACTGAAACCAGCAATATCGAGGGTTAATGGGACGGCCCCCATAAAAACTTTTTTGTAACTCAGAGTTAGCGGACAAACTGCAATTTCTAGGCATTGGTTACTTATTTAATTTAATTCCGCCAGGGTGTTTTGCAAACTGCACTTGTGCGCAGTACTTTGAAGTGCAACACCCTTTACCACTGAAATACAAAGTGGGATAACGTTGCTGTTATTTTGCAGGTAAATTATTACGAGAGAGAAATTGAACTGATGAAGAGGAGCTTTGAGAAAGAGAGGAAGTATGTAGAACAAAACTTTAAGATTGAGATCAGCGAACTGGAGGATCAGCGGACGGACAAGGAGCAGGAGGTGGAGAGACTTCAAAGTGTAGTAAACGAGCTCCGTGTTCAACAGCAAGGAACAGAAGCAAGGCAGGATGAGGTGATCACCGATCTACTAAGGAAACACGAAATGGCCAAGGCAAACCTGCAAGATGAGCTGATGAAAGAGCAGGCGGAGAGTTTGAAATCCAAAATGGAGGAGCTCAAGAAGGAAGGAGAGCTGTCCAAAAGATTTGAGGCGCGGGCTGAAACAAATTTGACATTACAAAGGCAGGAACTGGAAAAGAGGTTTGAGCGGGAGAGAACAGACCAGCAGCAGGCCTTTGCCAAGGAGAGATCTGAGTTGGGGCAGCGATTATTGAAGGAGAAGCTCCAACTGGAGAAGGAGCTAAAGCTCCAACATCAGAAGGAGCTGCAGCAACTGAGGTAGGTCATGCTGAACAGTGTCGCTTACAATGGTCACAGGAGCATCATTGGGTGGAAATGGAAGCAGGGGTTTAAGATGTATATCTGTGTAGGTATTCGGTGTGGCTCAGTTGGTAGCATTCTTGCATCTGAGTCAGCATCTTCCAAACCTGCGACCTCCACCACCTAGAAGGATAAGGGCAACAGGGGCAAAGGAATAACAAGTTCCCCTCCCAAGTTACACATCACCCTGACTTTGACATATCGCCTTTCCTTCATTGTCACTGAATCAAAATCCTGGAACTCCCTACCTTCACCGTATGGACTGCAGCGGTTCAAGAAGAAGGCTCACCACCACCTTCTCAAGGGGCAATTAGGGATGGGCAATAAATGCTAGCCTTGCTAGTGACGCCCACATCCAGAGAATGAATGAAAAAAAATTATACGCATATATCGCTGCTTGCTACAGATCTACCAGTCAGACATTTTTTTTGTAGTTTTGTAATTGTGGTTGTGAATCTGCTTTATGCTGATTCTATTGTGCAAGCCAAGTCACCTCCGGTGTCAGCTGTGGTTCAGTTGGTAGCACTCTTGCCTCTGAGTCAGAAGGTTGTGGGTTTAAGACCCACTCAAGGGACTTGAGCACAAAATCTAGGCTGACACTCCAATGCAGTACTGAGGGAGTGCTGCACTGTCGGAGGTGCTGTCTTTCAGATGAGATGCCAAACCGAGGCCCCGTCTGCCCTCGCAGTTGGATGTAAAAGATCCCACGGCACTATTTTGAAGAAGAGCAGGGGAGTTCTCAAATATTGGGCTATATTTATCCCTCAACTAATACCTAAAACACATCATCTGGTCATTATCTCATTGCTGTTTGTGGGACCTTGCTGTGTGCAAATTGGCTGCCATGTCTCCTACATGACAACAGCGACGACACTTCAAAAGTACATAATTGGCTGTAAAGCGCTTTGGGATGTCCTGAGGTCGTGAAAGACGCTATATAAATGTAAGTCTTTTTCCTTTTTATAACCAAGGTGATGTTGGGGTTGGGGGGGTGGTTGGGGAGCTGGTCAGGGCAGTAAGGTGAATCTGAACCTGAATCCTACTGCTGCAAGGCAAATAGGTAGGAGGGCAGATGTTGAGTCACTGCTCTATTTGTAATTGCATTATTCCCAATATGCTTTGTGAGATTATGCAAATATTTATTTTAAGAATTGTTTCAATTAGTTTAATGAAAAGTATTTAAATATCTTTAGGAAGGCAACACAAGATGAATTTAACCTGAGGTTATCACTTTTGGAAGTCGAACATGTTGCTTTAACACAGAAGTATCAGTCTGAGAATACAGAGCTGACCCAAAGATACGAGCTGAAAATTGAGGAGCTGTTGAGACAGCAGAGTCGAGAGAGAAGTCAGTGGGAATCCCAAGTTCAGGTGATGTGCAACGAGGCCAAGAAAGAGAAACTAAACCTACAAGAAAAGATGCATGAGGAACAAGCTGAGATCTGCAGCACATTTGCAATAGAGAGGGAAGAAATGGAAACCAAGTACAAAGAGCAGATATGTGGTCTAGGCTGCGAAATTGAAAGTTTAAAGGCACGGATAAAAGAGGTAAGGAGTGTGAATGATGCAGGGGATCTGACCCATCAGAATGAAAAACTCCTCGAGGACAACCCAAGCTTCTGTCGAGGGATCCGTGCCCATTCCTTCACCGCTCCGATGAAGAAGAAAGAAGAGGAGATATTGGACTGGCAACAGCAGAGAGATGAGATGGAAATAAAACTGAGGCAAGTAATGAAGGAGTCTGAAAGAAAGGAGCAGGAGCTTGAAAATGAGATCAGGAAGCTGCAGAGCTTTGTGACTAAGCTGGAGGCAGGGACTGAAGCTGAGAAGTACAGGTTTGTCATAATTATCTTCGAATCGCTAATAATCATCTTACTACTGCTACTAATCACAAGAATTGCATCCTAATTCCTGAATTGACAACTAACCTCCCATTAATTAAAACCAAGCATGCAAAACCTTTTTCTCTTTGTCAACGGTTAAACTGAATTCTTCATCTTTGGGCAATGCAACCGATCAAGAATTAAATCTGCAATATCGCAAGGTTTGTCTTTTCTGTGGCGATTGTTCTTTGCCGTATTTGATTTACAGATTTCCACCTAATCACTTCCTACCTTTGCCAACTGTACTCTGGACCTATTTATCTATGTCCATTGCTCTCACTGTGGACTAGGAGGGGAGGAGGTTAATCATACTGTGATCAGAAACTCTGCCTGTGAAAAGCAAGCCGCTCAGATCCAAGAAGAAAATGCAGCTCGAAGAGAATGTGTTACGGAATTTGAAGAAACCCTTGCTTGGATGCTGTGATGTGCTTCTGCATCAACTGCTCCAGTCCACGAGCATCATCTACTAACCTCTGATTCAGAATTTATTGAAGCTTCGATTATTTTCAGGCCCTTTGCATTGTCCGATCAGCCTGGCTAACCATCTCAGTGGGTTGATATTGATATCAGCAAAGGAGCGCGTTAATGCAGTCGTATGAAAGTCTTCTGTCCGCTATTTTAAAGAAGGCATCGACCTAGTAAAATAAGTGGGTAAACTTAGAATTGTACAGCACAGAAGGAGGCCATTTGACCCATCATGCGCCTGCTGGCTCTTTGAAAGAGCTATCCAATTAGTCCCATTCCCCGGCTCTTTCCCAGTAGCCTTGCAAATGTTTCCTTTTCAAGTATATATCCAATTCCCTTTTGAAAGTTACTGTTGATTCTGCTTCCGCCCTGTGTGTGTAAAAAAAAAAAAAAATTCTTATCTCCCCTCTAGTTCTTTTGCCAGTTATCTTAAATCTGTGTCTTCTGGTTACCGACCCTCCTACCAGCAGAAACAGTCTCTCCCTACCTACTCTTTCAAAACACTTCATAATTTTGAACACCTATTAAATCTCCCTTTAACTTTCTCTGCTGTAAGGAGAACAATCCAAGATTCTCCAGTCTCTCCACATAACTGAAGTCCCTCATCCCTGGTACCATTCAAGTAAATCTCCTCTGCACCCTCTCTAAGACCTTTTTTAAGTCCATCTTTTAAAAATAATGAACAAAGGAACTTCACCCAAACGCGCCAGCGTACTTTGTTGTTATTAACACGCAGCATGATTTCAACCAAATGGTGCTGGAATTATCGTGTTTTAACTTGATTTATGGAACTGCTCTGTTAGTCTTGGTGATGGTGGTAAGCATACTAACAGCATGGAAAATACTCCTGTGTGTCTGATACGATCACTAGATCTTTCACTTATTTGGAATCCTTGCATTCTGTGTTCATGTTGCGATGATCAATGCTGGGGGGCAATTAGAAATGACTGCAACCTAAAGGCAAGCATGTGCTTTAGTTACTCAAAAATCCCTTACTTGAAGCGCTTCCTGAAATTCTGTAGAGAATAGCTGTAGTTATTTGACGAGAATAATATATTCCTCAGATATGAGTCTGAAATGCTTTCTGACGAAAACTCTTCCTTGAAAAGAAAAGTGGCGAGGTTTCATCAGGAGATCCAGAATCTGGAAGGAAAAGTTAATGAACAAAGGTAAGTCAGGCAGTGCATTAAAGGTTTTGTGGAATGCATAGTTTTTTTTAATTGCTTTTTGTGACTCCTTTTTTAAAAATATCCACATTTGCCTTGTACAGAAAACAAGTGGAACAGTTGAAAGATGAAAGAGAATGCAGACAGAGGGAATTCGAGGAACTTCAGAAACGCGTAAGGCTTTGAACTTGGGAGGGTTGGTTAGAAATGCTATTGTGGGCTAGATCTGTCACCAAAGTCTGGCTCCACCAAGGTGATTTGGTGGTGAAGAATGCCTTTTATTGAATGAATATGGCTTGGTTAACCCAGTATCAGAGTTTGTTGCTTTGACGAAATGAGATAACTGGTCTGGGATTCAGAGGTGCATTGAGTTACAGCTCTGCTCTTTTGCCTATTAGGGTGTAGTTTTAAATTCAACCCACGCCGATATTACAGCTGTACAGAGTTCTGGTTATCCATCTGGAATACTGCATTCAGTTCTGGAAGGATATATTGGCCTTGGAGGGGGTTAAAAGGATTAAATTATAAGGACAGGTTGCATAGACTAGGCTTATATTCCCTTGAGTATAGATGATAAATGGGTGATCTTAATAGGTGTTTAAGATGATTAAAGGATTTGATGTGGTACATAGAGAGAAGCTATTTCCTGTGGTGGGAGAGTCCAGAACAAAGGGGCATAACCTTAAAATTGGAGCTGGGTCATTCAGGGGTGATGTCAGAAAGCATTTCTTCACACACACGGTAATGGAAATCTGGAACTCTCTTTCCCCCAAAAAGCTGTTGAGGCTAGATCAATTGAAAATTTCAAGACTGAGATTGATAGATTTTTGTTAGCTAAGGGAATTGAGGGATATGGAACCAAGGCAGGTAAATGGAGTTAAGATACAGATCAACCATGATCTAATGGAATGGCAGAACAGGCTCGAGGGGCTCAATGACCTCCTCCTATTCCTATGTTTCTGTGGCAGTCCAGGAGATCAATGTAGCAGCCAGCCAAACATTAGGAGGACAGTATAAGAACTGCTGCCACTTCTTTAGTGGCAAAAGTTACTGCTCGCTTCATCCATAGTTATCATGTGATCTCTTTTTTTTTGAATGAAGAAGAGCAATGGAAGGAGGATGAGCAGCATTCATAGATACATAACTGGCAGGGCAGCTGTAGGAATAAAGAGGTGGCACTGTTCAGTTTGTGTTGCCTGCAATTCCCAACAGCTATCGCCTGTGTTCCAAAAGACACTGTGCCTTATCTACAGCTGTGGAGTGGAAGGCAATGCTGCTGTCCATTGGCCCATGCCTGTTGGCCATCTTTCCCGCAACTCCATGTTTGAACCTCTCCGATCAGGTTTCAGCCCTAATTAAAGTCAATAGTGACATCCACTGTGACTGTGGCTGTGGTACACTACCCCTCCTCATCTTTATTTCAGTGGTTTTTAAACATGGTTAGCCTTACCATCCTTCAATGCCTCTCCTCTGTCGTCCAACTGAATAGGAATGCCCTTTGTTCCATTATTACCTATCCAGTCGTAGCCAGGGAATCTCTTGCAAGGCCTTCTCTTCCTGTCTATCACCGTTACCTCTGGATTTCCCCGAGGATCTAGCCTTGGCCCCATCCTATTTCACATCTACTTGCTGCCTCTTGGCAACATCGTCCAAAGACATGACGCCAGAATCCACATGTATACTGACGACACCCAGCTCTACCTCTGCCCCACCACCTCTCTTTCGACTGCTTCTGTGTTGTCAGGCTGCTTATCCAACATCCAGTCTTGGATGAACTGCAAAGTCCCTCAATTAAACAGTGGGAAGACCAAAGACATTGTCTTCGGTCCCCGCCACAAAACTCCCTTCCCTCGCTACTGATTCCACCCCCCTCCCTGGCCACTGTTCACAATCTTGGCATCCTAATTGACCCTGAGCTCAGCTTCCAACCCCATATCTTCTCCATCACAAAGACTACCTACTTCCACCTCCACAACATCACCCATCTCAGCCCCTGCCACAGCCCATCTGCTGCTGAAAGCCTCATGTTACTTGCGGACTCGACTATTCCAATGCTCTCCTGGCCGGCCTCCCATCTTCCACCCTAAATATAGTTAAGCTCATCCAAAACTCTGCTGCACATTTCCTAACTCGTTGCAAGTCTTGTTCACCCATCACCCCTGTACTTGCTGACCTACATTGGCTCCCGATCCACCAACACCTTGATTTTAAAATTCTCATCCTCATGTTGAAATCTCTCTAGGGCCTCACCCCTTCCTATCTGAACCCGGCGGTGTCGGCGCCGTGCGTTCCCTGAACCCGGCGGTGTCGGCGCCGTGCGTTCCCTGAACCCGGCGGTGTCGGCGCCGTGCGTTCCCTGAACCCGGCGGTGTCGGCGCCGTGCGTTCCCTGAACCCGGCGGTGTCGGCGCCGTGCGTTCCCTGAACCCGGCGGTGTCGGCGCCGTGCGTTCCCTGAACCCGGCGGTGTCGGCGCCGTGCGTTCCCTGAACCCGGCGGTGTCGGCGCCGTGCGTTCCCTGAACCCGGCGGTGTCGGCGCCGTGCGTTCCCTGAACCCGGCGGTGTCGGCGCCGTGCGTTCCCTGAACCCGGCGGTGTCGGCGCCGTGCGTTCCCTGAACCCGGCGGTGTCGGCGCCGTGCGTTCCCTGAACCCGGCGGTGTCGGCGCCGTGTGTTCCCTGAACCCATAGCCTGCCTGACAATGACTGGATGAAATTACACATTCCAGACAAAGGGTTGGGTGAGTATTGTCCTCCCACTTCCTGTTGGTGACACTAGCGAATTATCTTAGTCCCACCACAGTGGTGGTAATAGATGCGACTTTTATTTTGAGCATACTCACCAGTTCAAATCTCGTTGAGGTGCACTAAATGCAAGAACAAACAGAAAGAAATTACGCCTTGTTAATGTTGAATTACCTTTTGTGTACTAAACCCATTTAATCCTCTTTAAATTGTGTGGGGTTACAGTTTGTACTAAGCACTGACTGCCGATTAGATAGAGCTGCAGGTCAGAGTGGAGCTCGAAACAACTGGGCAAAAGGTCACGACACAGAAGGAACATTATTGTTATAAGTAGCGCACTGTAATAGCGCTACCATGTTATAGCGGCCAGCGTGTATAGCGGGCAAATCGCATTTGCACGAACGTGCCCGCTATAAAGGGTGGGAACTGTACAAATATTCAACAAACTTTACATCAGTTTGGTTTATTTTATCCATTTCTATAGGTCAAATGTTTTTGACTTGTAGCAGTTATATTTATTTAATACCAGTAGGCACGTGCTATTCTATGTCCAAATGTTCATTCTAAAGAGAATAAATCATGTGTGAAAACCTGCTTCCGTAAAATGATACCACCTAGATAAATATTGTCAGTTTTTTGCCTCCATCTTGTCTAGAACAAACAGTACACGACTCAAATTGCCCAGCTCGATAGCAAGAATCTACAGTTGAACGATCAGAACTCCCAATTCAGTGCCAAGGTAGATGCCAATCAGAACAGTATCCAATTGCTCAGTACAAGACTAGTTGAACTTTCCCAGCAGAAGGAAGAGGTGGCCAGGATTACCTGGCAACTACAGGAGACCTCCAGCAGATTGGAGAAGGAGCATTTCCATCAGCAATCTGTATGGGAAAGGGAGAAAGAGCTCATGCAAAAGGAACTGGAGGCAACTAAGGAAAAGGTATAGCACGTTTCTTCGTCATTTCTAATGGTTGTTTTGAGATGGTAAGAAAGAACTTGCATTTATATAGTGCCTTTCATGATCTCAGGACATCCCAAAGCACTTTACAGCCAATTAAATACTTTTGAAATGTAGTCACTGTTGTAACGTAGGGGAAACGTGACTGCCAGTTTGTGCACAGCAAGGTCCCCACAAACAACAACAATGAAATAAATGACCAGATCATATGTTTTTAGTGATGTTGGTTGAGGGATAAATCTTGGCCGGGGCACTGGTTTAACATTTCATCCGAAAGATGGCACCTCCGACAGTGCAGCACTCAGGACTACACAGAAGTGTCAGCATAGATTTTTTTTTTGATTCATTCATGGGATGTGGGCGTCGTTAGTAAAGCCAGCATTTATTGCCCATCCCTGATTGCCCTCGACAAGGTGGCGGTGAGCCGCCGCCGCCTTGAACCGCTGCAATCCGGGTGGTGAAGGTGCTCCCACAGTGTCGCTAGGTAGGGAGTTCCAGGATTTTGACCCAGAGGCGATGAAGGAACGGTGATATATTTCCAAGTCAGGATGGTATATGACTTGGAGGGGAACATGCAGGTGATGGTGTTCCCATGAGCTTGCTGCCCTTGTCCTTCTCGGTGGTAGAGGTCGCAGATTTGGGAGGTGCTGTCGAAGAAGCCTTGGCGAGTTGCTGCAGTGCATCCTGTGGATGGTACACACTGCAGCCACGGTGCTCCGGTGGTGGAGGGAGTGATTGTTTAAGGTGATGGATGGGGTGCCAATCAAGTGGGCTGCTTTGTCCTGAATTGTGTCGAGCTTCTTGAGTGTTGTTGGAGTTGCACTCATCCAGGCAAGTGGAGAGTATTCCATCACACTCCTGACTTGTGCCTTGTAGATGGTGGAAAGGCTTTGGGGAGTCAGGAGGTGAGTCACTTGCTGCAGAATACCCAGCCTCTGACCTGCTCTTGTAGCCACAGTATTTATGTGGCTGGTCCAGTTAAGTTTTTGGTCAGTGGTGACCCCCAGGATGTTAATGGCAGGGGATTCTGCGATGGTAATGCCGTTGAATATCAAGGGGAAGTGGTTAGACTCTCTCTTGTTGGAGATGGTCATTGCTTGGCACTTGTCTGGTGTGAATGTTACTTGCCACTTATGAGCCCAAGCCTGGATGTTGTCCAGGTCTTGCTGCATGCGGGCACGGACTGCTTTTATCTGAGGGGTTGCAAATGGAACTGAACACACTGCAATCATCGGTGAACATCCCCACTTCTGACCTCATGATGGAGGGAAGGTCATTGACGAAGCAGCTAAAGATGGTTGGGCCAAGGACACTGCCCTGAGGAAATCCTGCAGTGATGTCCTGCGGCTGAGATGATTGGCCTCCAACAACCACTACCATCTCCATTTGTGCTAAGTCTGACTCCAGCCGTTGGAGATTTTTCCCCCCTGATTCCCATTGAGTTCAATTTTACTAGGGCTACTTGATGCCACACTCGGTCATATGCTGCCTTGATGTCAAGGGCGGATCATGTGCTCGAGTCTCTGGAGTGAGACTTGAACCCACAATCTTCCTTTCTGCCTAAGAATGATTTGTGGTGTGGACTAATCCACATTTTTGCTGAGTCTTGTATCATGCACCATGAGAAGGTGGATACAAGGCCTGCTCCTAAGCCTCAACCAATGCTGCACTTGATCTGGATACTGCCAGGCATGGATAACATTTTTTTCTTCTCCTTTTGAGAGAAAGTACTAAAGAGGACATAAATAGTTGGCATTCTGATTATCGAAATGCTTCGTAATGTTCCTGCATGAAGCTGTTATTGGATTAGACCTCTCATGAGTTTGGCTATTCATAATTCATCTGGAAAAGAGGATTGCAATTACGTATTGGATAAAATGGCAAAACAGAAAATTTCTGATTAGATTTTCGTACATACATTATTACACCCCATATTCATCTACTCATCTAACGATACTTCATTTCCCTACTTCATCTCACCCTATCAGGATACCCTCTTTTCCTTTCTCCCTCATGTACTTATCTAGCTTCCTCTTAAATGCATCTATGCTATTTGCCTCAACTACTCCTTGTGGTAGCGCGTTCCACATTCTTACCACTCTTTGGGTAAAGAGGTTTCTCCTGAATTCCCTATTGGATTTATTAGTAACTATTTTATATTTATTACCTCTAGTTTTGGACTCCCCCACAAGTGGGAACATTTTCTCTATGTCTAGCCTATCAAACTCTTTCATTATCTTAAAGACCTCTATCAGGTCTAGAGAAGAGCCCCAGGCTGTTCAGCCTTTCCTGATAAGTATATCCCCTCAGTTCTGGTATCACCCTTGTGGATCTCTTTTGCACCCCCTCCAATGCCTCTATAACCTTTATAATATGGAGACCAGAACTGTGCACAATACTCCAAGTGTGCTCTAACAAGGGTTCTATACAAGTTTAATGTAACTTCTTTGCTTTTCAATTCTGTCCCTCTAGAAATGAACCCTAGTGCTTGATTTGCTTTTTTTTTGGCTTTGTTAACCTGCATCCCAACTTTTAGTAATTTGTGTATCTGTACCTCTAGATCCCTTTGCTCCTCTATCCCGTTTAGACACTTATTATCCACGTAGTATATGGCCTCCTTATTCTTCCTACCAAAATGCACCATCTCACACTTATCTATATTGATTCTGATCCTGCTATTACATGAAGATTCACATTTTCTTCAAGTGGTGCTCACGTAAACGTTCTCAGCTGTGGCTTGATGTTCATGCACTTGCCTCTGAATCAGAAGATTGTAGGTTCAAGTCACACTCCAGAGACTTGAACACAAAATCAAGGCTGACACTTCAGTGCAGAACTGAGGGAGTGCTACATTGTTGGAGGTGCCATTTTATGGACGTGACATTAAACCTCTTGGGTGGACGTGAAAGATCCCATGGCATTTTCGAAGAAGACTAGGGGAGTTCTCTCCGGTGTCCTGGCCAATATTTATCCCTCAACGAACATCACTAAAACAGATTATTGAGCAGTTAGATACTGTTCTGTTCTGGTCATTTTCTCATTGCTATTTGGGGGACCTTGCTGTGTGCAAATTGGCTGCTGTGTTTCCCTACATTACAATAGTGATGACACTTCAAAAGTACTTAATTGGCTGTAAAGCGCTTTGGGACGTCCTGAGGTCTTGAAAGACGTGATATAAATGCAATTTCTTTCTTTATGTTACTTAAAGTAGTTCTCCCCTGAATTCTGTTGGAATGTCCTCCGGTTCTTTTTAGCCTTTTCACAATAATTTTATTGTTTATGATTCACCAGACAATAGCTTTTACAATTCCTGGAACTTTTTTTACCTTCAATGGACTTTGGTGGTCTTGAGCATGTTGAAGGTTTTACACCATGCTCTATTTTTCTCTTCCGTGGAAGTCAATGGAAAAGAAACTCTGAGGGAGGGGGGCGTAAAAGGGGCTGCCGATTCGCTATCAGCCCGTTTTGCATTACTGGCAAAGAGCATTCTCCACCCCCCAACACCCTGTGTTTTCAATGCGCATAGAAAAGATAGAATAGGTTTACTAAAAATTACGACTGTGTGTGGACTGTGCTACGTTCTATCAAGGCCAATCTACATGTTGTGAAATAGATAAAACCCAACTTTTTTTTAAGTGATTTCAGAATTTGGCACCCCTTTTTACACTCTTCCATATTCCTTCCAGTTCTTTGATAGCGCTGAACAAGCTTAGATTCTATTGACGGGTACAACAACTTGCATTTATATAGCTCCTTTAAACATAGTAAAACGTCCCAATCACTAAAGGAGATGAGCAATCAGTTAACCTATCACAACGCTTTGCCACAAATTTGGGTCCACTTCCCCTGTTTCCACCCCCGCCCTTTCCCTCTCAGCCACTATGTAGTCTGTTTACATGTAGGTGGTGAAGTGGTTATGTTACTGGACTAGTAATCCAGAGACCTGGACTAATAATCCAGAAGATGTGAGTTCAAATCCCACCATGGCAGTTTGAGAATTTGAATTCAGTTTTTAAATTCTAGAACTAAAAAATTGGTATCAGTATAAGTGACCATGAAATTGTCAGATTGAGGCAAAAACCCAACTGGTTCACTCATGTCCTTTAGGGAAGGAAACCTGCTGTCCTTACCTGGTCTGGGCCTATATGTAACTCCAGTCCCACAACAACATGGTTGACTCTTAACTGCCCACTGAAGTAGTCTAGGAAGCCACTCAGTTGTATTACTACCTTTTCAGGGCAACCAGGGATGGGTAATAAATGCCGGTCTTGCCAGCAATGCCCACATCCCGAGAATAAGTAATAAAATCACATGTCTAGGAAAAGGAGTTGTTATGTAATTGTAGTTACAAATGTGCAGCATTGCTAACTGTTGCCGTTTCATTTTCCTGGTGGGTGACTCTGTTTCAAGAATGTACTTGCAGAAATGCTGATCTGATTCCAGTAAAGTAAACTTTCCCTATCAGAACTTTTTTTTAGCTAACCAGTTATCAGATGTGTACGGAAACCTATCGCCATGTTTGAGTTTCTAGCTCTAGCTGCTGAAAATTCCACACCTACTTGTGTAGTGATTACTCCAGAGGACGAGACTATCCAATCTTTCAGTGTCCTTGAACGGAACTTACTGTTCTTGATTCCCGAGTACAATCCACAGAGGTTTGCTGTGCTCCTGAACTAATTGCTGCTCTAAATATTTAGGCATGTCTTTGTTTTGAAAGTTATTGTATTTTTTGTGGATTAAGAGACCAATTGGGGGTCTGATAGATGCCGTATGATGGTAATGGTTTTTCTTGGGATTTGGGTCTCGCTGGCAAGGCCGACATTTATTGCCCATCATTAGTTGCCTTGAGAAGGTGATGGTGGGTCTTTTTCTTGAATAGTGTTTTTGATACAATCAAGTGGGCCACTTCTGAAGGCAATTAAGAATCAACCACGTTGGTGTGGGACTGGACTCGCATATAGACCAGACTGGGCAAGGACGATGAGTTACCTTCCCTAAAGGACATTAGTGAACCAGGTGGATTTTTATGACAATCTGACAGCTTCATGTTCACTTTTATTTCCACAATTGTTTTAAAGTGAATTTAAATTCCCAGCTGCCCAGGTTGGGATTTGATCTCATGTTCTCTGGATTTAGTCCAGGCCTCTGGATTCCTAGTCCAGTAATATAACCACTATACTACCGTACCCCTTTCGTGTGATTACTCAGTATATTGAATATATATAAGGAAACTGTTATGACTTGTAAGTCTCAGTATCCTATTCTCTTGATCGCAGAGGGATAACCTCGCAGTTTTTTTTCCCGCTGTTTTGTTCCCTGTCTCTTCCCTCCCTTCCTTGCAGATCGTTTGAGACGGGAGTCCAGGGTTAGTTCTGACTGCCAACTCATCTATGGCAGGTGTCAATGACCCAAGGTCAGTTGACCGCAGGTGAGTAAAGGCAGTGTCAATTTTACCTGCCTTCTCCCTCACTCCTCAAAAAAGGTTCACATTGAATACCTCGGCAATAATGTGACCCATAGTTAGTTAGCAACATGTCTATAGAATTACAGAATGCAGGACAAATTGAGGAGATAATTCTATTTATAGGAAACTAATTAGTCTCCACCGTTACATTTTTTTTTAAAAGGTTGGATCATTGTAACAGAATGGACTAATTACACTTAGAGTTGTTTCCTTTGTGTTTTATGCACTTGGATATCTGCATATAGTTTTTAATTGCTTTCATTCTAGAGAGGCTACGTCTTACTGCCATTAATGGTAATTATGGAAGATTGTCTCGCTGCAAATAGTTGGGTTTATCATCAAAAGCTCTAACCGTAAAAACTTCTTCACTATTTTTAGACCCCTTTCCCTTTCCTCGCTTTACCTCCACTGCAGTGATCCTCCTGACTAACATATATAAGGGTGAATTCAGTAATATCGTGGCTCCAGCAGGGAGCTTTGCTAGATGGGTGTGCAAGTTGGAGTTGGGGCTTTCATATTGTAGCCCTGATTCTGTGGCCCAAGCTCTAGCGAGGCTGTGCTCGGTGAGAGAATCCACACCATATTTGCCCTGCAGACAATACTCTTTTTTTCAAACTGAACAGTTGGTCATTTTCACACCTGAGTTGTATTTCTTTAACTGCTGTAGTAGCAACCAAGGAACCAAACTGCTTTCCTACTTTGGCTTTTAACGAATTAAAATTGCCTTCCCTTGCAAGTGTGCAAACAAAAAAGATTTTGAATCTCCTTCTGTCCTCCATGTACAATGTTAAAGGCCAAATCTGATAGAGCTGATAGAGGTCTTTATGAAGGGGTTTGATAGGGTAGACATAGTGAAGATGTTTCCACTTGGGGAGTCCAAAACTAGGGGTCGTAAATATAAGATAGTCATTAATAAATCCAATAAGGAATTCAGGTGAAGATTCTTTACTTAGAGAGTGGTGAGAATGTGGAACTCGCTACCATAAGGAATGGTTGAGAAGAATAGCATAGATGCATTTAAGGGCAAGCTAGATAAGTACATGAGGGAGAAAGGAATAGAAGGATATGCTGATAGCGTGAAATGAAGTAAGGTGAGAGGAGGCTCAGGTGGAGCATAAACACCAGCATAGACGTGTTGGGCCGAATGGCCTGTTTCTGTGCTGTTAATTCTATGTAAATCAGTTTGAAGCTTTTAAGATGAGGTCCAATTTGCAGACAATTGAAAGACTAGCAAAACCAAGGAAGGCTGACCTGTAACTATAATTTCCATGACCCACCCCAGTATCTACAAACGGTTAATTCGCATTTTCAAACTGTAATGTTCCATTTCAATGAGATACTTGTCTTTTTTGTTTTTTTAAAAAAAACTGTATTCAAACCTGTGTAACCTGTGCTCCATTGTACTTCATTGGCTGTAAAGCTTTGGGACATCCTGAGGTTTGTGAAAGGCGCAACATAAACACAAGTTCGTTCTTTTCTTTTGACCCGTCCTGTTTTCAATTTAAGGCATGATTTTTGAGCAGTTTATTTGCAATTTAGCAATGTTTTGTTGGGGTGCAGCACCAGATGTGGGACATTAGGGTCATTATAAAGGGAATTCAAGTTGAATTTCAAAGTATTTTGGGTTTTAAAAAAATTCATGCTGCAACAACATACTGGAAATTTTAAAATGCTGCACACACAAAGCTGATGAGTCTCAGCTACGAGTCCCCACCATCTGTTTTCAAACTCTTTCTTAATCTCAGTCCTTTTCTTTCTGTTCCTTTTAATTTACTTCATTCCTTACTGACATTTCTGTTCTCAGGAATTCTGTTGAGCCTCATGTTTTCAGTGTTTAATATGTTTTTAATTTTTCTCTTTCTCCCCCCACCCCCCCAGTTATTAGAGCTAGATTCACAGGCTAAAGAGACAAGTGCACTGAGGGCAGAGAAACAGAGCCTAGACATCCAATGCAAGACATTGTCACAACACTTCCAGGAGGCCAAAGAGAAGGTATTAACATTACTGTTTACAAACTGTATATTGTTCAGTAATTCTGGTCTGTGTACAAACTGTATATCGATCAGTAATTCTGGACTGTGTACAAACTGTATATTCAATAGTTCTGATCTGTGTACAAACTACATCAGTAATGCTGGACTGTGTAAAAACTATATCGTTCATTAATTCAGGTATGTGTACAGCTATATATCGTTCAGTAATTTTGATCTATGTACAAACTGTATATTCAATAATTCTGATGTGTACAAACTGTATATAGTCCACTAAGTCTGATCTGTATATGAACTTTGTATAGTTCAGTTGCTCTAGTCTAATATCTTCTGTTTTAAACTATAAACTCGGTGTGTTGTTCCAGTGGCTCAGTGAGTAGGTGCATGTACGAACTAGGAAAATCTCCATTTAAACCCCTGGTCTGTGAAATTAGTTGATCTCCGTTCTGGTGCTACAATCGGTCTCCTATTTCCTGCGTCAGGTAAGGAAAAATCGGCCAGCATTCTCGCTCTCGAATATCGTTGGAAGTGCCAGTGTGCAAAGGTCTGACGTGGGCAGAATCCGGTTTGGCCGTGACACCCTCGTAGTCAAATGGTCGGTCAACGCTCGCTGTCCGGGCTCACACGTGAAGAATACTCACTACCAAAGATTCAGCACCTTCAGGAGAGAAAGGGAGTAAATCCCACTTGCAGGTTTTCTTAAATAGAACAAATAAATGTAAATCGAGTCAAATGTAGCAATCTGGTTTGGGTAAAGGAAAAGACTGACTAAGCCGCTGGAGGAAATCCTATATATTTTTAAATCCTACGATACTTTGATTTACAGTTTAAACCACAGTGGCGGCGGGGGGGGGGCTGATTTGAGGAATAGTCACTCAGTTCAAAAACAGTTTTTTAAATGTCTTTGGATAATTGTCAAAAAAACAAAAAAAAAGGTTTTCTCTCCAGTGTTTCAACAAATCCTCCAATTCTTGTACACCGCAAATTGCAGTGAACACAAGTTTGAACTTTTTATGTGTGGGAAAAATAGCAAAAGTACAAGTTTTCTAATCCCAAATGCTGCCCCATATTCAGATGAAGAACCTAGAATCAAGTTTGGAGCGAGCGCATTCTGAGCTAGACCATCTGAAGCTTGAACTCCAAGGAAAGCAACAGGACCACTTGTCACTGGCGCAAGAGATGGGATCTGTTACAAATTCATTGCAGGAGGCAAATGACAAGGTAGTGTATGCACTTGTTAATTGGAGCGCTTATGGTGGCATTGAGCATTAAAAATAACCTTATCTTCTGCAATCGCAGCCGACCTTTTGGATTGCTTTAAGTAGGTAAATGTAAAAGTAAATGTTAGTGGTTGTGGGAGGCGCAAAGCTCCTTGGGATTTTTTTTTAACATTAAAGGGGCTATGGAAATGCTTTTTCTTTGTTGTTAAAGTACCCAGTGCTTGAATTGAGTGTTATATTTCAGTGTAGGTTAGAACACTTCAAATCACACTGCAACCATTTGGTTCCACACTGGAATCTCGCAGTCCATTAGGCAGCTGGAGGAGTCGATGAAGTTTATTTTTAAACTGAGTCACCCACAAATCCAGTTGGGAAAGTACATCAACTCCACTTACTTCCAAGTCAAGTCCGTACAATGCTTTATTCCTTAAGGAAATAGTACATCAAGTTACATCGAAACTACAGCACAGAAACAGGCCATTCATTTCCATTAGGAAAGATGTGAAGGCCTTAGAGAGGGTGCAGAAGAGATTTACTAGAATGATTCCAGGGATGAAGGACTTTAGTTACGTGGATAGACTGGAGAAACTGGGGTTGTTCTCCTTGGAACAGAGAAGATTGAGGAGATTTGACAGAAGTATCTAAAATCATGAAGGGTCTAGACAGAATAGATAGAGAGAAACTGTTCCCATTGGTGGAGAAACCAGAGGACATAGATGTAAGTTGATTGGCAAAAGAACCAAAGGTGACATGAAGAAAAACTTTTAGTGGTTAGGATCTGGAATGTACTGCCAGGGCAGGTGGTGGAGGCAGATTCAATTGTGGCTTTCAAAAGGGAACTGGATAAGTACTTGAAAGTAAAAATTTTGCGGGGTTACGGGGATAGGGCGGGGGAGTGAGACTAGCTGGACTGCTCTTGCGTAGAGCCAGCACAGACTCGATGGGCCGAATGGCTGCCTTCTGTGCTGTAACCATTCTATGATTTCTATGATTCATTTGGCCCAACTGGCCTATGCCAACGTTTATGCTCCACAGGAGCCTCCTCCCTCCCTACTTCATCTAACTCTATCAGAATACCATTCTATTCCTTTCTCAATCGTGCTTATCTAGCTTCCCCTTAAATGCATCTATGCAATTTGTCTCAACTGCTCTTTGTTAGCGTGTTACACATTCTTACCACTCTTTGGGTAAAGAAGTTTCTTCTTTTTAATTCCCTATTGGATTTATTAGTGACTATTTTATATTTATGACCTCTAGTTTTGGACTCCCCTACAAGCTGTTTCCAACATAAAATGAACTCGTAGAATTTACAGCAAGGGCTGTGTGCCTTTCTAAATGGAACAGTGATAAGTGATTAGGACACCGTGTGCAGATTGGTTGTGTGTTTTTAGCTAGAGTTTTGACACACTTTTAGCAACCAAATGATTGGGTATTGGTGAGGATAAGGTACGCAATGTTATGGGAATGTTTTATAGGCTGGACTAGCATTAGTCTATTGTAAAGCTGGTCTCAGTAGGACCTGTTTATGTTCTGATTCACTTGGGCTATGATGTCCCTCATCAGTATCACTGCAGTTTCCGTCCATTGTGCCACATCAGTTTACAGTGATCAATTTAGGTGTATTTAATGCTTTGGTTTAACTCAATGTGCTTTAATGTTCAATAATTCTCACCTGAAATTGTTTCTATCTGTCTCATCAACAGTAACATACCTGTAACTTCACCCTGGTATGTTACAGTTTAAAATTCTCTCTCCAGGCACAACCCAAGTTTGGAAGGACAAAATCTATTATTATCAAAGTAACTTTCAAAAGGGAATTGGATACATAGTTTAAAAAAAACAGGTTCTTGTGTATAATTAAAAACCTATACATACATTATTAAAATATTGTTGATGTGATTATAACAGATCGGCCAAATGCACATACTGGAGACCAAACTGGAGTCTATGAGAAAGGAATACCAAACTTTGCAAAACAAACAAGTAAAATTGGAAGCTGGCCTAGTGGAGACTCATGAACAGGTACGCCACTGATACTCCCTAAACTTCCCCGCTTCTCCCCTTCCTCTTCCTCTCCTTAAAATCCACCTCTTTGGCCAGCTGTTCTGATATCTCCTCCTTTGGCTCGGCATTCATTTTGTGTCTGAGTTACACTCCTGTGAAGCACCTTGGGACATTTTTCTATGTCAAAGAAGCTTTTTAAATGCAAGTTGTTGTTGATATAATACAGTATCAATGAACTAGTTTGCGTGTGTCCTGTCGAATGCAAGTTATGTATTTTATTTTGTGCCTTTTTTTTTAAAAGCTTAATTAAGAAAGGTATTCAGCATCTTAGATTTTAGAAGTCACAAAAAGTATGGGAATAAAAATCAAGACTCAAATTATAACACAGAATTCAAAAGGTTTTTCTTGCACAACGAGGACTAAATTAATCCAATAACAAATTTACATTTAATCATGCATTGTTCTTGGATGGCATCACATCAAACGGGTTTCTTGTTCTCCCGGCAACCTACCCAGTTTCTGTGACTTGCAGTCGATGTCTGATATGATGGGCTCCATTTCGTTTGGTTCTCAAACAGTTAACATTTGAGTTTGGTATCTGTTGCTCAGTTGATTGGCTAGTTGCCATGGCAATTCCAAATGATTTAAAGGAACCTTTGTTTTGAAGTGGTATTGAGGGTCAGTATATAGTAGAGCCATAGCCTTTACTTTTAACAGGGAAAGGAGATCCCAATTATATGATACCTATATTTAACTTAATAACCAAAGATTAATGTGAAGTAGGTTTGAATTTTTTTTTAAGTAAAACTCGTGTAACACATCTGAAAGGTAGTGTTCTTTTTGAAGATAAAATATAATTACTTAATAAAATTACATTTACGGCATTGAAATCAATTGACTTGTGACACAAGCTTGTAAATGCACCACGCAATCTGACATTGAACCATACAAATCAGGAGAATCTTAGGCTCTGTCCTTTGTGTCTGTGTCGAGAAGCTTATGCACTTCTGTCACTAAGCGCTTTGTTCAGCTGTTTCCGCCCTTCTCAACCCCTGCTTCAGCCTATCCAAGCTGTTGTCATTTCCACATGCGATTATTCCAATGTTCTCCTGGCCATGCTCATATCATACACCCTCTGTAAACTTACGGTCTTCCAAAACTTTGCTGCCATATCCTAATTCGCACCAAGTCCCATTCACCCATCATCCCTGCGCTCGCTGACCTACTTTGGCTCCCGGTCCCCCAACAGCTCATTTAAAATTGTCATCCTTGTGTTTAAATACATTCATGGGCTCGCCTCTCCCTATCTCTGTAACCTCCTCCAGCCCTACAACCCTCCCCCTAGAACTCTCCGACTCTGGCCTCTTAAGCATCCACCCTCCCTCTGTCCTACCATTGGCGACCGTGCCTTGAGCTGCCTGGAATTTCTACATTAAAGGCGCTATATAAATACAAGTTGTTACACTAAGTTGACCAATCTTAGCTCGATTGATGGCGGTGAGGGAGAATGGTGTAAGCATTATTCTAGCTGCTGGGCAATCCTTCGTTGGCCTTCTATCCTCCATAAACTTGAGTTCATCCAAAATTCTGCTGCCCGTATCCTAACTCGCACCATGTTCAGTTCCCCCATCACCCCTGTGCTCACTGACCTGCTTCCCAGTTCAGCAACACCTAGAGCTTAAAATTGTCATCTTTGTGTTCAAATCCCTCCATGGCATCGCCCCTCCCTATCTCTGTCACCTCTTCCAGCCCTACAATCCTCCAAGAACTCTGCATTCCTCCAATTCTAGCCTCTTGTGCATCATGGATTTTCTCAACCCCACATTTGGCGGCTGTGCCTTCAGCTGTCTAGGCCCTAAGCTCCAGAATTCCCTCCCTAAACCTCTTCACCGCTCTCTCCTCCTTTAAAACCTACCTCTACTGATAACACGCCTGTGAACCTTTTACTAATTTAAAGGCGCTATATAAATGCAAGTTATTGTTGCAATCCTGCCAGAATAATCATGTGACTATGATTTATGTTGATTTGTTGTGTGACTGTGAAAGGTACAAAAATTATTCTTTAACGAAGATGTTGCTCCTTTAATTGTGAGAAATCAAGTGGCAGTGTATGTGCCCACACTACAATCCCTCTGGCTTCTCTCCTGCTGCACTGACCAGTGCTGTTTTTTTTTACCCCTCCAGTTGTTGGAAGCCAACACCAGGCTGACTCTGGCCCAGTCTCAGCACCTGGGTGAAGTACAACACTTAAAGGAGCAGATTGGCAATGCTGTGCCCAAAGATCAGTTGGCGCAATTACAAGTGAAGCTAGCGGAGGGACAGCAGAGAGTGCAACACCTCCAGGAACAGCTCGATACCCAGAGTAAGGAAGCCAACAAATTGATGTGTGAACAACAGGTAAAGCACAAATCCCGTGCTTCTTGCAGGTTTTTTGTATCCTAATTAGATCCTGGTTTGCCTGTCCTTAAATGGTTTAAAAGGCCATCTCCATGAGTCCAGTTTCTAGTGGTTCTCCAAGCTCAGGAAGTGAGGTGTCAGCTTTATGTAGGGAACCAAAAGCGACACTGTGCTGGGATGTAAAACTCTTGCTGCCCGTTCCTAACTCACTGTTCACCCATCACCCCTTTGTTTGCTGACCTACAATGGCTATCGGTCCAGCAATGCCTCAGATTTAAAATTCTTACCCTCATGTTCAAATCCTTGCATGGCCTGGCCCCTCCCTATCTCTGTAACCTCCTTCAGACCTACAACCCTCCAAGAACTGAGTTCCTTCAATTCTGGCCTCTTGTGCATCGCCCACTTCCTTTGCTCCACCATTGGCGGCCCCAAGCTCTGGAATTCCCTCCTAAACCTCTCTGCCGCTCTCCTCCTTTAAGATGCTCCTTCTTTGACCAAGCTTTTGGTCACCTGACCTAATATCTCCTTATGTGGCTCAATGTCAACTTTTTGTTTGATAACATTCCTGTGAAGAGCCTTGGGATGTTTTACTATGTTAAAGATGCAATATAAATGCAAGTTGTTATTGTTGTAACTAATTTGGTTGTTGGATGTAGGTGGCAGCTCCAAGGAATAAATTGTCCAGTCACTGCATTGTGAAGCAGAGATGCCTTGTAGTACAAAGCAATAGCTCCTGCTCTGAGACAGATCTGATTCCTAGGGCTGTCAGTCAATCAATTCCACCTTTACCTGTTGGACAAGTTTTCACTGTTTTCAGTTGGGTTGCAGTGTAGAATAGAGATCAGAATGATACCACGGATGAGGGACTTCAGTTATGTGGACAGCCCAGAGAAGGGATTGTTCTCCTTCGAGCAGGGATGGTTAAGGGGATATTTAATAGAGGTGTTCAAAATCATGAAGGGTTTCGATAACAGTAGATAGGGAGAAACTGTTTCCATTGGCAGGAGGGTCAGTAAGCAGAGGGGACAGATTTAAGATAATTGGCAAAGGAACCAGGGAGTAGATTAGGAGAATTTTTTTATTATTACACATAGTGAGTTGTTATGATTTGGAATGCAGTGCCTGAAAGGGCGTTGAAAGCAGATTCAATAGTAACTTTCAAAAGGGAATTGGATATATACTTGAAAAGGAAAAATTTGCAGGGCTATGAGGAAAGTGCGGGGGAGTGGGACTAAGTGGCTAGCTCTTTCAAAGAACCGGTACAGGTACGATGGGCCGAACGGCCTGCTTCTGTGCTGTAAAATTGTGAATTGTCCAACTGCATTCCCTGTATCAGTTTCCGAAGTAAGAGTTTTTAAAATGTTTAACTCCGATGTTGCCCAGTCTCTCTACAAGCCGGGCTAGAAGGGAAATCACTGTACATTCCATTTCAGGAGGAGTATGAGAGACTTCTGAAGCGAATGAAGGAAAGGATGGAAGAGGTTGAACGGAAGCTGAAAAATGTGCGAATGATGCTTCAAGAGAAGGTGAACCAGCTCAAAGAACAGGTGAGTAATTGCAATGTATAGGGTTAACATGAAACAATATCATAAGCCACTGCCCTAGATCTCTCGAGATTTGTAACAGAAATAAGCAACTTCTAAGATAAGAGATGCATTTGTTTTCATGTGTGATGGCTGATATTTTTAAAAGCAGCATTTACAGGCTAAAATAAGCTTATTCACCATTCTCTCTTTTCCCCCCTGCGAAGGAACATAATGCAGGTCACTCATTCCGCCACTCAATTAGATCATGGCTGATCTGTACCTCAACTCCATTTACCTGCCTTTGCACTATTTTCCTTGATACCCTTACCTAACAAAAATCTGTTGATCTCAGTCTTGAAAGCTCCAATTGACCCCTAGCCTCCACAGTCTTTTGAGGGAGAGTATTTCCGATTTTCACTACTTTGTGTAAAAAAAAAAGTGCTTCCTAATTTCACTTTCGAATGGCCTAGCACTAATTTTAAGATTATGCCCCCTTATTCTGGATTCCCCCGCCAGAAAAAAATAGTTTCTCTGTATCTACCCTATCGAATCCCTTTATCATTTTAAAGACCTCAACTTCATTGACTTTGACTCTATAGAATGCCATGGGCATCAGTTGCCCTTGATTACCTTGCCCATGTCAGAACCTTCATTAAATGTTGGCAGCCTGTTCAACTGTGGGAGCATTGCAGTTATGCCCAATCCTGCCTCCTTCCACCATCCACACTTCCAGGAGAGGTCCCTGGGCAGCAATCAAGAATGGCAACCATAACCAATTTTTTTACCCTCCTTTGTCTAGGTGCACTGAGGCCTATGATGGTTCATTTCAGGAAGGGCAACAGCAGAGGCACGAACTCAGGACAGGCCAGGATCAAGTCATAGGCCTTCATGGTCTTTTTGACTCAGTTACAGACCGATGAACTTGCTGAGCCATCAGAGGGCTGCAGACAACACACAAGAAGATCAGCGCTAAAATGGGAGCATTTTTTAGTTTTAAATCGCATACATTAGGATGGCCCCTTACAAGGCAGAAGTGACCGAACTGAATTGGAATATTTTCACTTCCTATAAAATCGCTACAAAAATCCTAAAATACTAAATTTATAGAAAGTGAAAATATAATAGACAATATTATATTCAGAAAACAATCTTAAATGCCAAATATTATAAAAATAGGGTAAACAGGAAACTCAAAAGTACAATTTCAAAATTTGCTGACAACACCTAATTGGAGGGCGTAATTAATAGAAAGGAACAATGTGACAAAATACAAGAGGGTATTAATAAACTTGCAGAATGGGCATGTGACTAACATGAATTTCAATATTGATGTGTGAGGTGTCGCATTTTGGTAGGGAGAATAAGTAGGCATACTGCTTCGATAATAAGTCTAAATTGGGTAGAGGAGCAAAGGGATCTTGAGTTACAGATATACAAATCACAAAGTAGCGACGCAGGTTAATAAGGCCATAAAAAAAGGTAAACCAAGCACTGGGGTTCATTTCTAGAGGAATAAAATTGAAAAGCAGAGGAGTTATGTTAAACTTCTACAGAACCTTGGTTAGACCATACTGAGAGTACTATGGACAGTCCTGGCTTTGGTGCAGCTTTAAATTAAGGTTTGTTTCTAACCTTGTGTCGAGTTTGAGCTGTAATCCTTTGGGTGTTTATATATAATCTGGTTCAGGGAGCACAGTGCCACCTGAGGCTGCTAACAAGTTTGATACTTCTGTACCCAAATGTGAAACTATATATTTCTCATAACATTTATCGAAACTATCGAAGATTCTGCTATAATAAATTCAGGTATTTGTTTGGGTGGAGTGTGGTTTGTAATTGAGGTAGGTACACTTTTATTAAGGATTGCTTAAGGACCTACACTGGCTCCCGGTCCAGCAACGTCTTGATTTTAAAATTCCCTCATCCGTGTTTTCAAATCCCTCCATGGCCTCGCCTCTCCCAATCTCTAACCTCCTCCAGCCCTACAACCCGCTGAGATGTCTGCACTCCTCCAATTCTTGCCTCTTGCGCATCCCCAATTTTAATCACTCCACCATTGGTGGCTATATCTTCAGCTACGTAGGCCCTAAACCTCTGCTCCTTTTAAGATGCTCCTTAAAACCTACTTCTTTGTCCAAGCTTTTGGTCACCTGTCCTAATATTTCTTATGTGGCTTGGTGTCAAATTTTTTTTTATAATGTGCCTTGGGATGTTTTACTCTGTTAAAGGTGCTATATAAATGCAAATTGTTGATAATGAAGATTTGATTTGCCTCTTTTGCCTGCAGTTTGCTAAGAATGCCAAGTCTGACCTGATGTTGAAGGACCTGTATGTAGAGAACGCCCAGCTGATGAAGGCGTTGCAGATTACAGAGCAGCGGCAGAAAAGCGCCGAGAAGAAGAATTTCTTGCTGGATGAGAAAATTGCGGCTTTGAACAGACTGCTAAAAAAAATTGCTCCAGCCTCTCTTTCCTAATGGCTTTAGAAAGTTACTGTTCGGACAGCATTTCAAAGAACGTGTGCCTGTGGCACTTTTTTTTAATACAGTAATTTACCTCAATGTGATTACTGCTGGAAAGATCAGAATCAAAGTAACCAACTGAAAAATCAAGTTCTGACATGATATTCTGTTTTAAGATATGCTGCAATAGATTGTTCTTTTTCCCCAATCTTGTAATGCTAGCCCCAATCTTTTTAAAAAAGTGAACAGGGAAAGGACCTACAACAGTAGGGTCACACAGATTTGTACACATAGGTTGGGAGAAATGGATTATTCTCATTCCCTTTATCCCTTCTCTCCTGAAGTGATTCATGTGGGCTGGGAAGTATGAATACACTTCATATTAGCAATGCTGTTTCATTTTCTTGCTGCCAGGTTTTTCATTAAATAGAACACCGTTCAGTTTGACTTCACACTGGAAGCAGGAGGCTACTACTAGAATGATCATCAACACTGTTGCTACCCTGCCCACTCACTGCAGCCCTAGTGCAACTCCCTTTATCTCCCTGGGGTTTCAGAAACAGGAGATTAAGAAGGGAAAATGTGGGAAGTCAAGATGGAATGTGGATAGGAGGGAGAGAAATTAAGGGGGGAATGGAATGGGCCGAGCCACCAACTCCAAGGAGCATAACAGTCTGGGAGATGAACTTGCTCTTTAAGCATGATTCTACCTGACACGGAAGTGGTCCATTTGCTAGTTGTGAAACAAAAATACAACCCCTTGCTCTTGAATCAGGCCTGCCCAATGATTAAGGCACGTTACCAATAAATGTTTAGCTAATATATTGCAGAATCCCATGAGGGTTTAAGTACATTTGTGTGTCTGTATATAATGCAATATCTTGTTGCGCTACTTTAATTCTGATGTTTTTCCAAGGGAATAACATGACAGTAAATGGAAAAAGTTCTGGCATTGGTATTTATTTTCAAAAGTAGGTGATTGCTCCTGTATAATGTAAAAAAATGTACAGTTTTGATATGAAAGCTGTATGTATAAATGTTCACTGATTTTATTTGAAGATAAGATAATTTGTAAATGCTGACCCTGCTGTACCCAAACATTGACTTTGATACCAATTTGATGAAAATTTTTTACAAAATCTAAGAATATATTATGTACACTGATTATTTAAATTGATTTGGATTAAAATGTTTATCTAAAGCTACAATATTCACTAACTTCCTCCCCTGGTTTAAGTATGGGTGTCATGTGAGAAGTTCTAGATCTCTCCACAATCTCACCAAGTTATACACATCAGTAAATCCAACTACAGAAGACCATTGCTGAGCTAAGTGCTTCCTAGATATCCACATTACCTGTTCTTTTCATTGTAGTGACTGACAAAGACCAATTGGTCTGTGAAGCAACAGTTTTCCTTATTCCAATGCCTGATTTGTCTAAAACCTACAAGGCTTGTGACATTTCTCTGAGCTCATTTTAAACATGAAAACTAGTGTTGCTATTTATAAAGGTGAATCCATCTGATTTAAGGCAAAAGCTGAGGAATTTTTCAACTGGTGTCAAGCCAGCAAAGCTGCTGTTTACAGCTAAATCATATTTTAGCTTAAGTCTACAATATATATCAAAGCAACAGTCCAATCAAGATAAAGTAACCTACAAAAGGCAAAGGTTGCTTTCTTGAAACTGGTATTCTCAGGCCAGCACGTGTTCCAAGATTCCTTGACGAATTAACTGTTCACACTTCCACCTGGGCATAAAATGCTGAAAGAAAAGAAATATGATTTTAGGAATGTTTCCTCTTTCTCGCTTTCTCCAGCAGGAGCGAGAAAAAATGTGTACTACGGTTCATGTATGCAAACCAAATCCTTGCCTTTCCTCAATGTGAAGAATGTTTTGGTTCCTACCTCAGTGCAGCAACTGAGAAAGACAATCTACCTTTAATTGCTAAGCCACACCTGCTGGTGATTGTAGCCAATCAGGAACCAGAGATAGTGACAATAGACAGGTCACAGACACCAAGAATTGAGGAATCAAGAGAAAAGTAGACAGACATATTGGGACCTCTAGTGGTAAAGAGGGTGTAATTGAGTTTTTGCAATGAACAAAAAAATCCTAACAGATTGCCATCACAATGAAACAAATCTGTAATATTTTACAACATGGAGTTGTTAGAATGTAGAGGGACTACTGGCTGTAGTCAGAAATGGAAATCCTCACTATTGCAGTAGAGGATGTTCCTGTTAGATGGATGGTTAAGAAATGATGAGGTGGATTAGGAAGAGCTTCACTCTGATCTGCCCTATGAATATTTAATGTGGATACTGGGTGCCAGAAACAAAGATTTTCCATTCTCTGCACGGATGTATTTTAGTTACTTTTCCTGCTCATCAAGGTGACACATTTTCTACCACTTCACTGAAAATGTAAATAGCCATCGAACATGTTCTCTCACACACTGCCGAGCATTTGCCTTAATTATGTTCTAAACGCAGACCAAGGACCCTCTTATTCTGAGAACTGCCTGTGGGGGAAAAGGAATTTATAGAGCAAAATTTACAGAAAGCAGTCTCAAGTATTACCTGGCTGTTTTTTTTCAGAAGCACCGTAGTACCATCATCAATTTCATATTCACCGTAATCTTTCAAACACCTCACCTACGGGAGGAGAAAATCCACAATATATTACAACAACTTGCATTTATACAGCACCTTTAACGTAGTAAAATGTTCCAAGGTGCTTCACAGGAGTGAAGTGAGACAAATATTGACACCTTGCCACGTTAGGATAGGTAACCAAAAGCTTGGTCAAAGAGGTAGGTTTTAATGAGTGTCTGAAAAAGGAGGAGAGAATACCAGAGCTTAGGGCCAAGACAGGTAAAGGCATGACCGCCAATGGTGGGGCAAAGGAAATTGGATATGCACAAGAGGCCAGAGTTGGAGAAGGATTATAGGACTGGAGCTTATTACATAGACAGGGAAGGGCGATGCTATGGAAGGATTTGAACAGAAGGATTTGAACACAAGGATTCTGGACCAGGAGCCAATGTAGGTTAGCGAGTACGGGGGTAATGGGTGAATGTTAGTGTTCTGGATGTTTTCCTGTTCCTTGTTTATTGAAGTAGTTTTCGCTACAAAAAAAAGGCAAACAAATGTCAATTAATGGCTGCCTAAATCATTCTCCACCCTATATGCATAATGGCAATAAGGGTACGGTAGCATAGTGGTTATGTTACTGGGCTAGTAATCCAGAGACCTGGACTAAAATTCAGAGTCATGAGTTCAAATCCCGCCACGGCAGCTGGCGAATTTAAATTCAATTAATTAAATAAAAATCTGGAATTAAAATACTAGTATCAGTGATGATGGCCATGAAACTACCGGATTGTCGTAAAAACCCATCTGGTTCACTAATGTCCTTTAGGGAAGGAAACCTGCCGTCCTTACCCGGTCTGGCCTATATGTGACTCCAGACCCACAGCAATGTGGTTGATTCTTAATTGCCCTCTGAAATGGCCTAGCAAGCCACTCAGTTGTAAAATCTCGCTACGAAAAGTCATAATAAGAATAAAACCGGACGGACCACCCGGCACCGGACACGACAACGGCAAAACACCAAGCCCAGTCGACCCTGCAAGGTCCTCCTTACTAACATCTGGGGACTTGTGCCAAAATTGGGAGAGCTGTCCCACAGACTAGTCAAGCAACAGCCTGACTTCTACTCACAGAATCATATCTTTCAGCCAACGTCCCAGACTCTTCCATCACCATCCCTGGGTATGTCCTGTCCCACCGGCAGGACAGACCCACCAGAGGTGGCGGTACAGTGATATACAGTCAGGAGGGAGTGGCCCTGGGAGTCCTCAACATTGACTCTGGACCCCATGAAATCTCATGGCATCAGGTCAAACATGGGCAAGGAAACCTCCTGCTGATTACCACCGACCGTCCTCCCTCAGCTGATGAATCAGTCCTCCTCCATGTTGAGCACCACTTGGAGGAAGCACTGAGGGTAGCAAGGGCACAAAATGTACTCTGGGTGGGGGACTTCAATGTCCATCACCAAGAGTGGCTCGGTAGCACCACTACTGACCGAGCTGGCCGAGTCCTGAAGGACATAGCTGCTAGACTGGGCCTGCGGCAGGTGGTGAGCGAACCAACACGAGGGAAAAACTTACTTGACCTTGTCCGCACCAATCTCCCTGGCGCAAATGCATCTGTCCATGACAGTATTGGTAGGAGTGACCACCGCACAGTCCTCGTGGAGATGAAGTCCCGTCTTCGCACTGAGGACACCATCCAACGTGTTGTGTGGCACTACCACCGTGCTAAATGGGATAGATTCAGAACGGATCTAGCAGCGCAAAATTGGGCATCCATGAGGCGCTGTGGGCCATCAGCAGCAGCAGAATTGTATTCCACCACAATCTGTAACCTCATGGCCCGGCCTATTCCTCACTCTACCATTACCAACAAGCCAGGGGATCAACCCTGGTTCAATGAGGAGTGTAGAAGAGCATGCCAGGAGCAGCACCAGGCGTACCTAAAAATGAGGTACCAACCTGGTGAAGCTACAACTCAGGACTACATGCATGCTAAACAGCGGAAGCAACATGCTATAGACAGAGCTAAGCAATTCCACAACCAACGGATCAGATCAAAGCTCTGCAGTCCTGCCACATCCAGTCGTGAATGGTGGTGGACAATTAAACAACTAACGGGAGGAGGAGGCTCTGCAAACATCCCCATTCTCAATGATGGCGGAGTCCAGCACGTGAGTGCAAAAGACAAGGCTGAAGCGTTTGCAACCATCTTCAGCCAGAAGTGCCGAGTGGATGATCCATCTCAGCCTCCTCCCGATATCCCCACCATCACGGAAGCCAAACTTCGGCCAATTCGATTCATTCCACGTGATATCAAGAAACGGCTGAGTGCACTGGATACAGCAAAGGCTATGGGCCCCGACAACATCCCAGCTGTAGTGCTGAAGACTTGTGCTCCAGAACTAGCTGCGCCTCTAGCCAAGCTGTTCCAGTACAGCTACAACACTGGCATCTACCCGACAATGTGGAAAATTGCCCAGGTGTGTCCTGTCCACAAAAAGCAGGACAAATCCAATCCGGCCAATTACCGCCCCATCAGTCTACTCTCAATCATCAGCAAAGTGATGGAAGGTGTCGTCGACAGTGCTATCAAGCGGCACTTACTCACCAATAACCTGCTCACCGATGCTCAGTTTGGGTTCCGCCAGGACCACTCGGCTCCGGACCTCATTACAGCCTTGGTCCAAACATGGACAAAAGAGCTGAATTCCAGAGGTGAGGTGAGGTGAGAGTGACTGCCCTTGACATCAAGGCAGCATTTGACCGAGTGTGGCACCAAGGAGCCCTAGTAAAATTGAAGTCAATGGGAATCAGGGGGAAAACTCTCCAGTGGCTGGAGTCATACCTAGCACAAAGGAAGATGGTAGTGGTTGTTGGAGGCCAATCATCTCAGCCCCAGGGCATTGCTGCAGGAGTTCCTCAGGGCAGTGTCCTCGGCCCAACCATCTTCAGCTGCTTCATCAATGACCTTCCCTCCATCATAAGGTCAGAAATGGGGATGTTCGCTGATGACTGCACAGTGTTCAGTTCCATTCGCAACCCCTCAGATAATGAAGCAGTCCGAGCCCGCATGCAGCAAGACCTGGACAACATCCAGGCTTGGGCTCATAAGTGGCAAGTAACATTCGCGCCAGATGAGTGCCAGGCAATGACCATCTCCAATAAGAGAAAGTCTAACCACCTCCCCTTGACATTCAACGGCATTGCCATCGCCGAATCCCCCACCATCAACATCCTGGGGGTCACCATTGACCAGAAACTGAACTGGACCAGCCATATAAATACTGTGGCTACGAGAGCAGGTCAGAGGCTGGGTGTTCTGCGGCGAGTGACTCACCTCCTGACTCCCCAAAGCCTTTCCACCATCTACAAGGCACAAGTCAGGAGTGTGATGGAATACTCTCCACTTGCCTGGATGAGTGCAGCTCCAACAACACTCAAGAAGCTCGACACCATCCAAGATAAAGCAGCCCGCTTGATTGGCACCCCATCCATCACCCTAAACATTCACTCCCTTCACCACCGGCGCACTGTGGCTGCAGTGTGTACCATCCACAGGATGCACTGCAGCAACTCGCCAAGGCTTCTTCGACAGCACCTCCCAAACCCGCGACCTCTACCACCTAGAAGGACAAGGGCAGCAGGCGCATGGGAACAACACCACCTGCACGTTCCCCTCCAAGTCACACACTATCCCGACTTGGAAATATATCGCCGTTCCTTCATCGTCGCTGGGTCAAAATCCTGGAACTCCCTTCCTAACAGCACTGTGGGAGAACCGTCACCACACGGACTGCAGCGGTTCAAGAAGGCGGCTCACCACCACCTTCTCGAGGGCAATTAGGGATGGGCAATAAATGCTGGCCTCGCCAGCGACGCCCACATCCAGTGAATGAATAAAAATAAATAAATAAATAAATAAATTGTATAAAATTAAATATTCTGGCACCACACAGTACACAAGTTCACAGCTACACAGTGAGTTATCAATCTTGGGCATGCTATGGTAAGGAGACACTGAGCATAAGCCTGGCACTATGCATTGAGAAGGATACAAATAGCACAGCACTAGTCATAGATTGGCTTTAGCAAAGACCTGAGACTAAGTCATCTATGTAACCTAGCCATGCAAATAGATGACATGCAGAGGCCACAGGAGGGGGAGAAAGTTAACAATATGTGGTTTTGCTGCAAAATTTGAAGTATAATAGGTTGCCTGACATATTAAAGGATGTGACAGGAATACCACATGCTTTGAATTGAAACGGTTAATATGGGAGAGATATTGGTATTAGAGAAAAGTTTTTTGTTCCAGGAGGGAAGTGTAATTTTCAGTATCACATACAACTGACTAAACCATAAAATCAAAATGATTTGTCACTGCTCCACGTGCAGATTCATTCAAGAATTCTGATGAATCAGTTCACTCGACATCGCTCAATCTTATTCTAGTATTAGAAACGGATGTCCATCCAGTACTTCTTCAGGAGCCGAATGGACCAACATCTCTGTAAACATCCATGGTTGACCCGTGTGCACTGATCACTAATCCTTAAGTTACAATGCTTACCTCGATAAACAGACTTTTTGGGGGTTTCATATCTTGAGTTATGTCCAGTCCCTCATCTCCTCCAATGGACCTCATGTAAGTGGCAAGTGACTTTTTGTACTGGTTGAACCATTCTGTCTGCAGTAAAGAAAAAATGTCAAAGCTAATGCAAAGGAACTCCTAAAGCTGAATCATTCAAGGAATAGCAGTGCTGAGCTTAAAACTACAGGAAAACCAGCTGGCAAAGTGAAACCAAATCCAAAGATTTTGCTCCACTAGCTTTTAGCAATGGTCATTTAATTCATTCTCAGGATGTGGGTGTTGCTGGCAAGGCCTGCATTTATTGCCCATTCTTAGCTGCCCTCGAGAATAGTAGTGGGCCTTCTTGAACCACTGCAATTTTCTTTTTTTGTAGCAGTTTGAGTGGCTTGCTAGGGCACCTCAAAGGGCAGTTAAGAGTCAACCACGTCGGTGTGGGACTGGAGTCACATACAGGCCAGACTGGGTAAGGATGGCAGGTTTCCCTCCCTAATCACTCACATCAGAACTCACGTTCTCTGGATTGTTGGTCCCGGTCTCTGGATTACTACTTCAATAATGTAACTGCTACACTACTGTACTCTTTAATGTGGAATTATTAAAACCACCACCACCACCTTGCATTTATATAGTGCATTTAATGTGGTAAAATGTCCCAAGGCACTTCACAGGAGTGTTACCAAACAATTTAACACAAGCCACATAAGGAGATATTAGGGCAGGTGACCAAAAGCTTGGTCAAAGAGGTAGATTTTAAGGAGCGTCTTAAAGGAGAAAGAGGTAGAGGGGCAGAGAGGTTTAGGGAGGGAATTCCACAGCTTGGGGCCTAGGCAGCCAATGGTGGAGCGAAGGAAATTGGGGATGCGCAACATCAGTTGTGGGGAAGTCAGTAGAATCTGTTATTAGAGACAGAGTGACTGAGCATTTGAACAAATATGAGCTGATCAGAGAGCCAGTATGGATTTGTAATGGGCAAGTCATGTCCAATGGACCTAGTTGAATTTTTTGAAGAGGTAACTAACATGGTAAATAAGGGAGTGTCTATGGATGTTATTTTACAGACTTCCAGAAGGCATTCGACAAGGATCCACTTAAGAGACTTAACAAAAAATGAGAGCGCATGGAATTGGAGGCAACATATTGGCTTGGCTAGGAGGTAGGAGACAGAGTAGGGATAATGGGTATGTATTCAAATTGGCAGAATGGGTGTCCCCCCAGTGATCTGTACTGGGGCCGCAGTTTTTCACTATATTCATAAATCACATGGATGAAGGAATAGAGAGCCGTATTCTAAATTTGCTGATGACACTAAGTTAAGTGGCAAAGTAAATAGTGTAGATGGGAACAGAAAGTTGCAACGGTACATTGATAGATTAGGTGAGTGGGCAAAACTGTGGCAGATGGAATTCAACATGGGAAAGTGTGAAGTCATCCATTTCAGACTTAAGAAAGATAGATCAGAGTATTTTCTAAATGGCGAGAAGCTAGGAACTGTGGATGAGCAGAGAGATTTAGGGGTCCAAGTACAGAAATCACCAAAATCTAGTGGACAGTTACAAAAAATGATTAAAAAGGCTAATGGAATGTTGGCATTTATCTCAAGAGGGCTGATTACAAAGGGGTGGAAGTCATGTTACAGCTGCATAGAAAACTGGTTAAACTTCATCTGAAGTACTGCATTCAGTTCTGGGCACTGCACCTCAGGAGGGAGTGCAGCACAGATTCACCAGAATGGTACTAGGGCTACAAGGGTTAAATTATGAGGTCAGGATACATAGACTAGGCTTGTATTCCCTTGAATGTTGAAGATTAAGGGGTAATCTAATTGAGGTGTTTAAGTTGATTAAAAGATTTGATAGGGTCAATAGAGAGGAACCATTTCCTCTGGTGGGAGAGCCCAGATCAAGGGGGAATAACCTTAAAATTACAGCTAGGCCGTTCAGGGATGATGTCAGAAAGCACAAAGGATAGTGGAAATTTGAAACTCTCTCCCCCAAAAAGCCACTGAGTCTCGGTCAAGTGAAAATTTCAAAACTGGATTTCAGGAGGGTATAAACAGACTGGTGAAATGGGCAGACACATGGCAGATGAAATTTAATGCAGAGAAATGTGAAGTGATACATTTTGGTAGGAAGGATGAGGAGAGGCAATATAAACTAAATGGTACAATTTTAAAGGGAGTGCAGGAACAGAGAGACCTGGGGGGTGTATGTACACAAATGTAAACAAGGACGTTATGCTAAACCTTTATAAAACACTGGTTAGGGCTCAACTGGAGTATTGTGTTCAATTCTGGGCACCACACTTTAGGAAGAGGGACTTCAGTTATGTCTAGAGACTGGGGAAGCTGGGGTTGTTCTCCTTGGAGTGGAGAAGGTTAAGAGGAGATTTGATAGAGCTGTTCAAAATCATGAACTGTTTTGATAGTGTTGCCAGTGGCAGAAGGGTTGGTAACCAGAGGACACAAATTTAAGGTGATTGGCAGCAAAAGAACCAGAGGTGACATGAGGAAACATTTTTTTACACCGAGTTCTGATCTGGAATGCACTGCCTGAAAAGGTGGTGGAAACCAATTCAATTGCATCTTTCAAAAGGGAAATGGATGAATACTTGAAGGGAAAAAATTTACAGGGCTTTGGGGAAAGAGCAGGGGAGTGGGACTAATTGGATAGCTCTTTCAAAGAGCCGGCATAGGCACAATGGACCAAATGGCCTCCTTTTGTGCTGTACCATACTATGATACTTTGAATTGAACTGTTAAGGAGTCAGATTTCCTGTTTGCTGCAATGGCAGCAGATCGTCAGCAGGGTGCAATTCCCATCTGCCTCTTGCTTGTGCCCCCAGTCCATTTCCTGGGGTTGGGTTGATTTACAAGATTAGGGCAGGACCCAGGGCCACTTGCAATGTTGCTGTGGTGCCTGCCTCACATGGTGAATGAATGGCGGGAAATGGTTACAGTGCCTTGCCACAGGAAAGCAGGTCCGGCAGTGCTGGCTAAAGGGAGGGGGATGGAGGTGCCGCAAGTTTTAACAATTCCCACTTTGGTTAAGCCTCTGCATTTGATCGCCGTAGTCAAAGTGGCTATTTATTTTTTTCCAGGGCACACGTGGCAGGGAATACACTATGATATCATTTTATGGCCCATTATAATATGTTCACCTGTATTTGGGTAGTCATATTATACACCCAATGTCTCTAAAGTGGAAAATCCCAGAAGTGGTATTAGATGGAATGCTCCTTGCCTACCCAGGCCACTCTTGTTTACCAGCGTAATATCAGAGGGAAAATGGAAGGGAGTTTTTTACTCTCTTTTTTCCACCCCCCCCCCACCATCTAATTTTCACCTGGTTTAAATCTTTTAAAATAACAATGGGAAAACTCCTGGGAAATCAAAAAGAACCCTATTCATAATAATCACTGATCAGACAACATTTAAGAGGGATGGGGTAGATGTGGCTGTCCGAAATCTTTCCCCTCTGAAACAGCTCACAGAGCGCTCTGTAGTGATCAGGGAAGAATGAGTAAAATCTGCTGAATAAGAGCATTCAAGTGAAGGTTTATATCGACATTTCCTTGTTTTTGGTTCTACTGGAGACCAGTTCTGTGGATGCTACCATGGCTCTTTGGGTAGTGGTTTAGGCAATTCCTATATATTACACTACAAGTGTCACATTGTTAAAAGGTCTGATGGAAACCGGTAAGGCTGAACCAGACTGTTCGCAACCGTAGCATCCTATTTGACCCCGAGATGAACTTCCAACCCTATATATTCTCTCCACCATCTAATACCACTTCTGGGATTTTCCACTTTAGAGACATTGGGTGTATAATATGACTACCCAAATACAGGTGAACATATTATAATGGGCCATAAAATGATATCATAGTGTATTCCCTGCCACGTGTGCCCTGGAAAAAAATAAATAGCCACTTTGACTACGGCGATCAAATGCAGAGGCTTAACCAAAGTGGGAATTGTTAAAACTTGCGGCACCTCCATCCCCCTCCCTTTAGCCAGCACTGCCGGACCTGCTTTCCTGTGGCAAGGCACTGTAACCATTTCCCGCCATTCATTCACCATGTGAGGCAGGCACCACAGCAACATTGCAAGTGGCCCTGGGTCCTGCCCTAATCTTGTAAATCAACCCAACCCCAGGAAATGGACTGGGGGCACAAGCAAGAGGCAGATGGGAATTGCACCCTGCTGACGATCTGCTGCCATTGCAGCAAACAGGAAATCTGACTCCTTAACAGTTCAATTCAAAGTATCATAGTATGGTACAGCACAAAAGGAGGCCATTTGGTCCATTGTGCCTATGCCGGCTCTTTGAAAGAGCTATCCAATTAGTCCCACTCCCCTGCTCTTTCCCCAAAGCCCTGTAAATTTTTTCCCTTCAAGTATTCATCCATTTCCCTTTTGAAAGATGCAATTGAATTGGTTTCCACCACCTTTTCAGGCAGTGCATTCCAGATCAGAACTCGGTGTAAAAAAATGTTTCCTCATGTCACCTCTGGTTCTTTTGCTGCCAATCACCTTAAATTTGTGTCCTCTGGTTACCAACCCTTCTGCCACTGGCAACACTATCAAAACAGTTCATGATTTTGAACAGCTCTATCAAATCTCCTCTTAACCTTCTCCACTCCAAGGAGAACAACCCCAGCTTCCCCAGTCTCTAGACATAACTGAAGTCCCTCTTCCTAAAGTGTGGTGCCCAGAATTGAACACAATACTCCAGTTGAGCCCTAACCAGTGTTTTATAAAGGTTTAGCATAACGTCCTTGTTTACATTTGTGTACATACACCCCCCAGGTCTCTCTGTTCCTGCACTCCCTTTAAAATTGTACCATTTAGTTTATATTGCCTCTCCTCATCCTTCCTACCAAAATGTATCACTTCACATTTCTCTGCATTAAATTTCATCTGCCATGTGTCTGCCCATTTCACCAGTCTGTTTATACCCTCCTGAAATCTGTTACTATCCTCCACATTGTTTACTGCATTTCCAAGTTTCGTGTCATCTGTAAACTTTAAAATTATACCCTCTATATCCAAGTCCAGGTCATTAATATATATCAAAAAGAGCAATGGTCCCAATACCGACCCCTGGGGACCACAGTATACTTCCCTCCAGTCTGAAAAATAACCGGTCACCACTACTCTCTGCACATTAGCCAATTTTGTATCCATGCTGCTCCTATCCCTCTAATCCCATGAGCTTTAATTTTGCTAACAAGTCTTTTTTGTGGTACTTTATCAAATGCCTTTTGAAAGTCCATATACACATCAACTGCACTACCCTAATCAACCCTCTCCACAACCATTGTGGTTTTTCATTCACAATCTTGTACTTTTTAAAATGCTATTTTGTAATTTTACTTACATAGGTTACACAAATATATTTGGGCGAGTACTGGAGAGAAAAAACACTGAAGCCCTCCAGATATGTAGGTCAAAGAGGTGATCTGAACCAAACATCACGAAACTCATAGAAAGGGGCAGAATTATGGGAAATCATTTGTCAAGACTGCCAACTTTCACATCCTCGAGTCCCCCAAGGATCCATCTTTGGCCACCTCCTCTACATCTACATGCTGCCCCTTGGCAACGTCATCCGCAGACAAGGTTGGGGGGGGCGGGCAGGGGGTCAGCTTCCACATGTATGATGACGACACTCAGCTCCACCCCTCTCAACTCCTCCACCGCTTCTGTTGTCAGACAAGCTGCTTGTTGAACATCCATTCTCAGATGAGTCGCAACGTCTTCCAGCTAAACATTGGGAAGACCAAAGCAATCATCTTCAGTCCTGCCACAAACTCCACACCCTTGTCATTGTTTCAGGTTGAGCCAGACTGTACGCAACCTGGGTGTCCAGTTTGACCCCAAGCTGAGTGCTTGACCCCATATCCTCACCATCACAAAAGACCATCCACTTTTACGTGCACACCATTGCCCGCCTGTTCCCAGCTCATCCCCCGCTAAAACACTTTGCCATGCCTTTAATCACCGCCAGACTGGCTTTCATTCCTCAACCAATCGATAAACTTCACCGCATTGAAAACCGTGCTGCCTGTATCCTATTCCGTGTCAAGTCCCAGTCGCCCATCATTTCTGTCCCGTGTGACTGGCTCCTGGCTCCCCAATGCCTCAAATTCTCATCCTTGTGTTTAAATTCCTCCATGGCCTCGCCCGTCCCTATCTCTGTAACCTCCTCCAGCTCAACAATTCTCCCCTCTGATTCTGGCCTCTTGTGTGATCTCCATCCCCTTTGGAGGCTGCACCTCCAGCTGCCCAGATCCCACTTTCTCGAATTCCCTCCCTAAACCTCACCACCTCTCACTCCTTCTTTAAGATGCTCCTTGAATCCTACCTCTTCGACCAAGCTTTTGGTCACCTGTTCAAATATCTCTTTATATGCTCGACATCACCTCCCCCCACTCCCCCAAACACACACACCTCTGAAGCATCGTGGGATGTTTTTCTACATTAAACAAACAGTGCAGTATAATATAAATACAAATCATTGAGAAAGGAATATTGGAGCCATGGAAAAGGTGCAATGTGGAGTTACTAGGATGGTACCAGGCATGAAAGAATTGAAAAGCTAGTATTTGTAATTACTAGACTGAGAGGGATGGGTAAATGCCAAAAGAAGTGTTCAAAGTTTTGAAAGAGGTGGTAAATAGTGAAAGATTATTTCTACTGGTCAATGAATCACTCACAAAAGGGGCATGAATTTAAGATTAGCACAAAAACATTAAGGGGACAGAAGAAGACGACACATTTTCACATAAAGGTTTATTAGAATATGGAACATATTGATGTGAGCAGCTATTAGAGCTGAGTCTATCACAGCAGTTAAAAGGGAACACCTGAAGAGGAAAAATATTTTAAAAAGGTCCAGGGATAACAACAGGGAAATGGTACTAGAGTAAATAGCAATGACATGGAGTTAGTAGAGGCAGTTACGAATGGCTTCCTTCTATGCTGAAATTTCTATGGTTCTATGAAAAAGCAAAATTAAATCAACCAGGGCCACCCTAAAAGGGCCTAGGAGGACAGAGAGCTGGATGGGCTGAATGGCTTTTCCTCAATCCCACATTTTTATGTTCTTGATAATTTGTTTTAAAGCAACCGTACCTCCTCAGCAGCAAAATGGAACCGGATTCCTGACGGTAGAACGCTTCCATATTCCCACCGCAATGATCGAATCCGCAATAAACGGTCGTATCTGTTATGGGGAAAACAAGTTAATAATTTTTTTTAAAAAAAAAACTCGATCCCTTGCCTCTATTTTTTCTCCTTTACTGCTCCTCTCCAGAAGACATCTACTCATACTGGCTCTGCACAGACCTAGGCCCTCCATTATCTCGCTCATTCATCTGCGGTGGATATTGGCAGGCTATTTAACTGTGGGGGCTGATCCTGGGCTTGCCCGACATCAGCACAAATACCCCTAGGGCAGTCAGTGGATTGTAATCAATTACAACTCTGCGTTCCTCCAACTCTGGCCTCTTGTTCATCCTCCACTTCCTTCGGCCCACCATTGGTGGCCGTGCTTTCAGCTGTCTGGGCCCTAAGCTCTGGAATTCCCTCCGTAAACCTCTCAGTCTCACCCTCCTCCTTTAAGACGTTCCTTCCTCTTTGACCAAGCTAATGTTTCCTTCTTTGGCTTGGGGTCAACTTTTGTCCGATTATGCTCCTGTGAAGCACCTTGGGACGTTTTACTATGTTAAAGGCGTTATATAAGTGCAAGTTGTTGTTGGATTCTCTTGATCAGATTTTAAAATGGTAAAAACAATGGTACAGACAAACTTTTTAAAAAAGGCTTTCATTCAACAATGACACCTGAAAACAACATACAGATCAGGTTGGTTTTGTACCTTCACCTATTTCTGTTGAACGAACGTTAATTAATAAAATACTTAGCAATAGGTACTTGTAAAGATTGACTCTTTGTTGCTCATTGTATTTTTGATGGAGACAGTTTAATATATTACATTGAATATCTGGGAAGGGGAAGATTATGAGGCCCTCGCGCTGAAGTGGACAGGAGCCCAGCTACCGTATGCCAAGGAAATTTGGATGAAAAAGAAATCTATGATTCCCCTGGCAGAAGCTGCGAATGTCCCAGATTTAATAGTTAGTCTATGCTAAATTCACCGATGTCAGCTGCAGGTAGTCTCAGTGTCCCTTAAACTGAGGGATTGGGGGAAAAAAAAAAAAAATCAGAACAGGTTTCCATCCTCACTTCTTGAATGATAAAGCACAGAGGGAGCCCATTCAACCCATTGTGCCTGTGCCGGTTCTTTGAAAGAATTATCCAATTAACCCCACTCCCTTGTTCTTTCCCCACAGCCCTACTATCCAATGATTCCTGGTGGAATCCCTGTGGATATTGGGTGAGGATACCCTCATAGCATACTGTCCATCATTGCTGAAACCCTAATCCATACTCAAAGATTGATTTCTCAAACGCTCTTACTGGCCTCCACTTTCACCCTTCATTTGCGGCAATTAATCCAGAACTCTGGTCCATATCCTCTCCTGCACAATATCCAACCCCCCCCCCAATTCTTGCCACATTCCACTGGCGCCCTGTATCCCACTGAATCAATGGCAAGGTCCCTTCATTGCTTCGCTCCACCTCAATGGTCTCCTGCAGTCCACACTGTACATCCCTCCAAGTCAAGCTTAAGGCTTATTCCCTGCTCCACTGTTGGAGATTCATCTTTCAGTCACTACACTCCTGCTTTCTCAAATTCTCTCTTAAATCCACTCCACCTTGTTACTGCTTCTCCCCTCTTTCAAGTCTCGTAAAAATCCGTCTCTGACCAGGTCTTCAGTATACCCCCCCAAAACTCTCCTTTTTCCGGCTCAATGTTCATCTCAAAAACACTCAGATATTCCTTTTATAAGAGGGGCTGCTATAAAAATGTCATTTGTTGCTGTCTAGGCTTTTACATGGAAAATTGCTATTAGGATACGGTATCAGAGAATACCCAACACCTGTGGAACTGTATCTTAGCAAAAGCCACTTCCTTAAAAATAGGGGTTTCGGGGTTGAAAGAGAAATGATTTAAAAATCTGTTGGAGGATGGTCCCTTAGTCACTGGGCATATTCCATCTGCTCATAACGTCACACTAACAGTCACTAATCTAACCAAACTGCAGAGGGAATAAATTAACATTTAAACATGTTTGGCATTTATTGTGTATAACACAAATAAAGTCAAAATGGGAAGTGTTTGGACAGTGGCAGATGTTTTGCAGTGACTTTATATCTGGAAGTAAAGCAGCAAGTTGTCCCAAGGTGATTTCCTTATGACTACACATATTTACATTGGGGAACTGAAGATTAGAAAACCACTCTGATGCCAAGACTAAACGTAGACTACAAACCACAGCATCCCCCAGTATAAGTAACACACTGCGACATACAGGTATGCTAAAATGCAGCGCTTATTCCTCAGCAGACAGCAGTGACGAAACTTGATTGTTGGGATTAAGTCAGTCCTTCCATCAGATTTAGCCTCATTTCTGCAAAGAAAATGAAATAAATATTTTCACAGACTTGTTCATTTCTATCCTCATTTGCATTCCCATCAAATGGGAATTTTGAACATGATTATAATAGACAGCACAGAACTCCAAACAATTGCAGCCAGCAGAGTAAGACAATGATCTGGTGTCAAACTGCAACACCTAGATTCTCCACAGCAATTACCACCTACTCTCAATTAAGAAATTTATTACTTTGTATGTTCCCTTTCCCCAGCACCCCCACCCTCAGCACCCTGGCCACATGCCTAACCTGCCAACCATTGGCAATGCCACCATGGACACTCACCATCTCCTGCTATCTCGACCAGTGGAAATTCATCATCCAATTTTGCTCTCCATCTGACAGAGCTGAACATTGCACACAAGCTGGACCAGGTCAAAGTTGCTCATATATATCAAAGCTTTACTTCGATATAGTTAGTAAAATTCAGTACAATTTAATGCTAGGAATTGATACCAGGGCTGTACTTGATATTTTCAACACATCATAGAATTAATAGAATTTACAGCACAGAAAAACAGGCCATTCGGCCCAACAGGTCTATGCTCCAAACGAGCCTCCACCCACCTTACTTCATCTAACCCTAATCACCAAATCCTCCTATTCCTTTCTCCCTCATGTACTTATCTAGCTTCCCCTTAAATGCATCTATGTATTCGCCTCAACTACTCCATGTGGTAGCGAGTTCCACAGTCTAACCACTCTCTGATAAAAGAAGTTTCTCTTGAATTCCTTATTGATTTATTAGTGACCATCTTATATTTATGACTAGAGACATCAAGACTCTACTGTATTCATGTAGCTAACTGGGGTGGATAAAGAGCACAGAAAGATTTATGCAAGTAGGGTGGTTGATGGGGCATGGATTTATGTATTAATGGTTATTCCTTCTTTTTAAATGTTTATCCAGGGACACGTGCTATGCGAGCCCCTTGCCATATTTTTAAATAGCTCACTGCACTCTGGGACAGTTCCCATAGACTGGAAGAAGGCTAATGCAGTCCCCATCTTTAAAAAGGAGACAAGACTGACCCAGGTAACTATATGCCCACTAGTTTGACATAAGTAATAGGAAAGATCTCGAGGGAATCATTAGGGATGTAATATATGATTACTTGGATAGAGGGGGACATATTGGGGACACCCAATATGGCTTCAAAAAACAGGTCATGTCTAACAAATTTGATTATATTTTTTGAAGCAGTCACCAAGCTGGTGGACGAGGAAAGCCCAGTGGACATTGTCTACTTAGACTTCCAAAAAGCTTTCGACGAGGTACCGCACAAGAGGTTTCTGTACAAGATTGAAGCCTCCAGTATAAGTGGTAATATAGTGAGCTGGATTGTGAACTGGCTGGAAGGCCGTAGGCAGAAAGTAGTTATAGGTGGATTTGGATCTGTTTGGAGACCGGTCACCAGTAGTGCCCTGCAGGGATCGCTATTGGGACCGTTGTTAATTACTAATTTTTATTAATGATCTAGATGTAGGTGTTGGGGGCACGATCTGAAAATTTGCAGATGATACCAAAATCTGTGCAAGTGTCAGAACTGTAGACAAAATTGGATTGACGGCAGAAGACAGAGGGTGGTTGTAGAGGGTTGTTTTTCAAACTGGAGGCCTGTAACCAGCGGTGTGCCTCAGGGATCGGTGCTGGGTCCGCTGTTATTTGTTATTTATATTAATGATTTGGATGAGAATTTAGGAGGCATGGTTAGTAAGTTTGCAGATGACACCAAGATTGGTGGCGTTGTGGACAGTGAAGAAGGTTATCTAGGATTGCAACGGGATCTTGATAAATTGGGCCAGTGGGCCGATGAATGGCAGATGGAGTTTAATTTAGATAAATGTGAGGTGATGCATTTTGGTAGATCAAATTGGGCCAGGACCTACTCCATTAATGGTAGGGCGTTGGGGAGAGTTATAGAACAAAGATCTGGGAGTACAGGTTCATAGCTCCTTGAAAGTGGAGTCACAGGTGGATAGGGTAGTGAAGAAGGCATTCAGCATGCTTGGTTTCATTGATCAGAACATTGAATGCAGGAGTTGGGATGTCTTGTTGAAGTTGTACAAGACATTAGTAAGGCCACACTTGGAATACTGTGTACAGTTCTGGTCACCCTATTATAGAAAGGATATTATTAAACTAGAAAGAGTGCAGAAAAGATTTACTAGGATGCTACCGGGACTTGATGGTTTGACTTACAGGGAGAGGTTGGATAGGCTGAGACTTTTTTCCCCTGGAGAGTAGGAGGTTTCGGGGTGATCTTATAGAAGTCTATAAAATAATGAGGGGCATAGATAAGGTCGATAGTCAAAATCTTTTCCCAAAGGTAGGGGAGTCTATAACGAGGGGGCATAGATTTAAGGTGAGAGGGGAGAGATACAAAAGGGTCCAGAGGGGCAATTTTTTCACTCAAAGGGTGGTGAGTGTCTGGAATGAGCTGCCAGAGGCAGTAGTAGAGGCGGGTACAATTTTGTCTTTTAAAAAGCATTTGGACAGTTACATGGGTAAGATGGGTATAGAGGGATATGGGCCAAGTGCAGGCAATTGGGACTAGCTTAGTGGTATAAACTGGGTGACATGGACATGTTGGGCCGAAGGGCCTGTTTCCATGTTGTAAACTTCTATGATTCTAGACGATGCTTGACTGCTTCAGGTGGATTTTGATGTGTTGGGAGACTGGGCTCATGACTGGCAAATTATGTTTAATTTGGAGAAGTACAGTGTTATGCACGTGAGGAGGACAAATGCTCAACGTACATACATCCTTCAGGGAAAAGCATTAAATCAGGCGGAGAAAGAAAGATCTGGGCGTTCTAGTGCCTAGATCTCTAAAGGTTCATGAGTAATGCCATGATACAATAGCTACAGCAAATAGGGTGTTGGGGTGCATTTATAGAACAATTGACTATAAGGCAAAGCATACTATTCTGTCCTTGTACAACACCATCGACAGGCCTCATTTGGAATACAGTGTCCAGTTTTCGTCTCCTCACGTGGAGTGTGATATTGAAGCTTTGGAAAGGATGCAGAGGAGGGCCACTAGGCTAATTCTGGAGCTTGAAGCATCTTAGTTATCAAGATAGGCTAAAAGAGCTGGACGTCTACACTTTAGAGAAGTGTAGACTTAGGGGTGATCGGATTGAGGTTTACAAGATGTTGAAAGGAATAGACTGTGTTTGAGTTGACAGTTTGTTCCAATTTAATAGGTTAGGGAGGACCAGGGGTCACAATTTTAAGTTGTTCAAGGCCAGATCTAAGTTAAATGTCAGGAGGTGGTTCTTTTCCCCCCAGAGAATAGTGGACCTCTGGAACAGGTTGCCAGCTGGTGCGGTGGACACCAATTCGCTGAATTCCTTCAAGCGAGAGCTGGACCTGTCTCTGACTGGGGTGGTGATCACCTCTTAAAAAGGGTGGGTAGCATAATGCATAGAATTATCAGGGCCAGAGTAATCTCCTAGATTAGTTTCCATTGCCAGTGGGGTCAGAGAGGAATTGCCCAGATTTTTTCCTCCCAAATTGGTCTGGGTTTTTAAATCTGGTTTTTCACCTCTCCCAGGAGATCACATGGTGTGTGGTAGGGAGTGTATATATTGTGATACACAAGGTACCACAATTGTGTGGGGCAGGTTCGATGGACCAGAGGGATTTTTCCTGTCTGTCATTGTTCGTGTGAAACACCATGGGAACGCCACAAGTAAAAATAATTTTCAGCGTAGAACGTTTTGAACTGTTATTCAGAAGCGTCTGCATGCTTCAGAAATGTGTTTTAAGTGCTCAAGAGTCTTTACCAAATTAAAACACTGCCTGCTTTATACCCTGGTCTTGTCACAGGTATAATTGTTGCAGCAAGGTCTCCTCTCAATGACAGTGGCAGTTGACGGTCAGAGTGAAATATATTCCTGCCACGGTCTCAGTTAAACATTGCTGTAGTTAAACATTGGAGAATGGAAATGTCACTTACTATAGTGACTGCTCCTCAGCTAATGTGGAGCAAAGGCAAGCATTTTACTTACCCCTAAAAGTGAAGCTTCACAGAGTCTGGATTAAGCACTGCATTTGGACTGAGCGTTATAACCATTGGAATTAATTTCAGAACCAGCCCTTCAAAATACATGAGATTTAACTCCTTAAGAGAGGCTCAGAATGACTTTGCAGAAAATGTCAGACATAAAAATTCTGTCAAACTACAGTAAGGAACTATTGGAAGGAAGCACAATGAGAGGCAATATAAACTAAATGGTACAATTTTAAAGGAGGTGCAGGAACAGAGAGACCGGGGGGGTATACCTGCACAAGTCTTTGAAGGTGGCAGAACAAGTTGAGAAGGCTGTTAAAAAGGCATATAGGATCCTTGGCTTTATAAATAAAGGCACAGAGTACAAAAGCAAGGAAATTATGCTAAACTTTTATAAAACACTGGTTCGGCCTCAGCTGGAGTACTGTGGTCAATTCTGGGCATCATATTTTAAGAAGGATATCAAGGCCATAGAGGGCGCAGAAGAGATTTACTAGAATGGTACCAGAGACGAAAGACTTTAGTTACGTGGAGAGGCTAGAGAAACTGGAGTTGTTTTCCTTAGAGCAGAGAAGGTTAAGGGGAGATTTGATAGAAGTGTTCAAAATCATGAAGGGTTTTGATAGAATATACAAGGAGAAACTGTTTCCAGTGGCAGAAGGGTGGGTAACCAGAGGACACAGATGGAAGGTAATTGGCAAAAGAGCCAGAGGTGATACGAGGAAAAAAAAACTTATGCAGCAAGTTATGATGATCTGGAATGCACTGTCTGAAAGGGTGGTGGAAGCAGATTCAATAACTTTCAAAAGGGAATTGGATAAATACTTGAAGGGGAAAACTTTGCAGGCCTACGGGGAACGAGCAGGGGAGTGAGACTAATTGGATAGCTCTTCTAAACAGGCGGCACAGGCACAATTGGCCTCCTTTTGTGCTGTATCATTCTATGATTCTAGGAGCTAGTAAGCAAGGACCAATGGTTGAACAATTCAAATTCTGTTTTTATTACAGGGGTGGAGGGGCGGAGGATTTTTTACTGATGTTTTGGGGGACCAAATCCAACCATTTTTTGACAAAAACATTAGCTGCCTTGGCAATAAAGTAAATTGTAGATTTAAAGCTAAAGGAAACTATTCCCAGACTCTGCTGGAACATTCACAATGCTCAATTACTGCCCCCAGTAACACAAACTATTGAGAAGGTAGATACTGAGCAGCTACATTCTGTCTCGTGACCAGAATATTTTGACCTTGCCTGAAAAATAAATTGTTCGATCTGCGCATACAAACCACGAGACACAATTGTTACGAGAAACAAGTATTCATCATCACAAATTAACCTGACCTGTGAACAGTTTGGGAGCAGATTTTAATTAAAAATCAGACCAGATACATTGAGGAAATAGCACCAATTTCTCAGCATCCGACATTACATTATGGCAATAACATTGTTTCAATGATGACAGCACGGTCTTTCAGAAAGATTCCAGTTTGTATGTCTCATGGATATGGAGATAGCATTTGTGGTAGGTTTGTAAACTGAGATTTAAGTTTAAAAAAAATCAAAATGCTGGCTGGTGCTGAGAAATAAGGTGATACTGCAGATTTTAAGGCTTAGATGCGCTATATTCTGTAAAACTGGTTCCCTTTGTTCATTGTTAAACTTTGTCACCGCTCACTAATAATTTTGTACGTTTGGATATTTGTACAAGAAAAGAATCAGAAATGGATGTTTTTATGGTGTGGACCTTGCCTCTCAGACTCCAATCTGTTCCTGCTGACCAATTCATGTGAACTTCTGTTAAGCTAACAATTACATACGCATCAAATCATTGAACGGATCCTTTTGAATCTATGAATTTTAATAGTCTCTTGTCTGATTAACTTAAAAGGAATTTTAATGTGTAAAACCAGGACACTAAAGAGTTATGGAGATTCAAACAGTTCATGCTGATTAGAGGAAGTTCTCAATGATGGGAAAGTGCGACGCTGGAGAAAGAGAGGCCACAGTTGCTGTGCATTATTAAGGATTTTGTTTAACAAAATTGACAGATGATTCCATTTCTTCAGACAGTGAAAAGGATAATTAACCCCTTATTAACATTACTCATTACATTGACTTTTAATATTTGGTCTTGATAGCGTTACCAAATTTATTTCTCCATGCAACTGTAGGTATTTCCGTTCCCTTCACTTTCAAATAAAACTCTGGTCTAGGTTTACATCCTGTCAATTTGCAGAATGGTTTTATAGTATGAAATGCATCAATCCAACAAGCAGATTACTGAAAGTACAGGTAATTGGTAATCCTTCAGGTCACACAAACTCCGCCGGGATAGATTTCTGAAAAAGTATAGGTTCTAATTTGTAGGGGACATGAAGCTACTGTTAAATTTGTTGTGAACCAGTTGCACAGTCATTTTCATGGATTATCCTCAGCGGTACATTCAGAAAATGAATCTGTTCTCCAGCAGGTAAACCAACACATGAAACACATACAAAATAAACTTACACATCAGTTTGGTTCTGTTCATACAAGGCTTTCATCTCTTCAAGGACTTGTCGGATACCATCCTCCTACAAGATATAGATTTCATTCAAATAAAGCAGAGGTTTCTACAAGGTTAGATACATTTTACATACTTTAACCAGATGCCACATATCCTAACAAGGACACGAGATACAAAGAATTTATAGCATCGAAACAGGTCATTCGATCCAACTGGTCTGTGCCAATGTTTTTGCTCCACACAAGCCTCCTCCCACCCTATCAGCATATCCTTCTATTCCTTTCTCCCTCAAGCACTTCTAGCTTCATCTTAAATACAAACAGGCAAGAAAAGACCAGCTGGTCCACCAAGCCTGCCCCACACCATGATGGCCGGATCCTGATCCTCCTCCTCCTGCAGTCATGTAACGTTCTGGCAGAGGCAAAAAGCAGAAAAAACCCAGGGCCAATAAGGGATAAAGTACTCTGTAAAATTCCTCTCCGACCCCCTCAGGCAATCGCATGGACCCAGTGTTATCTATAAAGACACTTACCTTCTATATGATGCAATCTCTGCCCTAGTCAGGAACCGGTCCAACTCCCTCTTAAAGGCAGAGAGTCAGCTCCCACGATACCAGCCAGCAATGTATTCCAGAGGCTCACAATTCTCTGGGAAAAGAATCACCGCCTAACATCCAGTATATTCCTACACTGCCAATAGTTTAAACACGTGTCTCCTGGTCCTCCCCAATCTGTTAAACTGGAATAATCTATCAATAGGGATGCTATCCAGTCCTTTAATTATTTTATAGACCTCAAGGTCTACGCTGCTTTAAAGTAAATAGACCAAGGTCCCTAGCTGAGCAGATGAGGTTCTTTAAGCTAGAAATCATTCTTGTAGCCCTCCTCTGGACCTTATTCAAGGCCACTATATGACCCACCACGTGGTGGGGACCAAAACTAGGCACAGTATGCCAGGTGCGGTCTGACCAGTGACCTGTATAGTGTCCTTTGATATACACTGAATGGTTCTATTAATACAATCCAACTACCCTGTTAGCTTTAGCTACAGTTTCTCTACATTGGTCATGAACCTTTAGTGATCTGTGCATAACAACACTAAGATTGTTTTGTCACTCAACCTCTTTCAGTATTGTTCCCCGCAAATGATACGTGTATTCTGTGTTGGCCCTACCAACTTGCATGACACTACATTTATCTAAATTAAACGCCTTTTGCCAATGTGTGGCAAACTCCCCTAGCGCATCGAAATCTTTTTGGATTTGACTGCACTCTACCACCGTCTTAACCCTTGCAGATTTTGGTGTCATCGGCAAACTTACCTACCATACTCCCAACACCACTGTCCAGATCATTAATAAAGATTGTGAAGAGTAGTGGGCCTAGGACCGATCCCTGGGGGACACCACTAGTAACATGTCTCCAAGCTGAACCACATCCGTTAACTACAACTTCTTGGCTGTGTGATTGGAGCCAATTCCTAATCTGGTGTTTCAAATTTCTACTAATAACACAATCTTGTAAAGTAAGGTCAAATTCTCAAACTGCCACGGTGGGATTTGAACTCACATTCTCTGGATTACTAGTCCAATAACATGACCACTACACTATTGTAACCCTAAAATTGTAGCTGTTTATTAATTCCTCTCTTTGCCCCTTCCCCAACATTTTTCATTACTATTTCTTCATGTTTAGAGGCCATGGCAGGCCAGTTTATTATGTCATGGCAACAGCTGAAAAGGTAAAGGACATTGGAATGAAATAGGTCTCAGGCGGTAATGCAGAACGTGCGATAGTGAATAGTCAGCCTGTTTTATACCTCCCCCCACCCCGCCACCTGGAGTTTCTTTTCCACTGAAGTCAATGAAAAAAATTGCGCAGGCTGCCATTTCACTAATGGGGCAGGGTGCAAAACAGGCTGCCGATTCACTATCGCCCAAAACCCATTTCATCCCCATTGAGTGAAAAAGCACCAAGTTCTAGGTGACTATACAGTGGGGAAAGAGCTCACGTACAAATCATTTTCATCCCTCCTCATCACCAAGTGGTGACTCCTTACTGGGGTAGAGCTCCACAGGCATTACGCGGCCTCTCATTAATTCACCCAAGTGGCCATTATTAATATCGGACTCAACAGCGGGTGTTTGCAAAGACACTCACAACCATGCCTGATCCTGTCTGCATCCTAAATCCATAAGCACACTTCCAGCAGAGGTCACTAGATTCTGATTAGGATTAAGTATCCTGGCTGATTTTACTTTCCCTAACCTAGGGATGCTGAGGGCAATTTTAGCCTCCCTGCTGCCACTTTTGACTGATCAGGTCACTCAGCACAGACCAGGGATCTTCCTGGTCTGCACGGCACAGCTGTATAGTGGATAAATTCACCAAACCATTGACTGATTAATCACAACAACAACTTGCATTCATATAGCACCTTTAACATAATAAAATGTCCCACCCCAGCGCTTCACAGGAGCATTATCAAACAAAATTCGACACCAAGCCATATTAAGTGAGGTGACCAAAAGCTTGGTCAAAGAGGGAGGTTTTAAAGAGTGTCTTAAAGGAGGAGAGAGGTGGAGAGGTTTAGGGAGGGAGTTCTAGTGCTTAGGGCCCAGGCAACTGAAGGCACGGCTGCCAATGGTGGAGTGAATAAAATCAGGGAGGCAAGAGGCAAAAATTGGAGGAGCACAAAGATCCCAGAGGGTTGTAGGACTAGAGGAGGTTACAGAGATAGGGAGGGGCGAGGCCATGGAGGGATTTGATAACAAGGATGAGAATTTTAAAGCTGAGGTATTTCCGGACAAGGAGCCAATGTGGGTCAGCGAGCACAGGGGTGATAGATGAACGGAACTTGGTGCAAGTTAGGTACGGACAGCAGAGTTTTGGATGAGCTCAAGTTTATGGAGGCTGGAAGATGGGAGGCCAGCCAGGAGAGCATTGGAATAAGCGAGTCTAGAGGTAACAAAGCCATGGCTGAGGGTTCCAGCAGCAGATGAGCTGAGACGGGGCAGAGACGGGCGATGCTACGGAGGTGGAAGTCTTGGTGATGGAGTGGATATGTGGTCGGAAGCTCATCTCTGGGTTAAATAAGATGCCACGATTGCGAATGGTCTGGATCAGCCTCAGACAGTGGCCAGGGAGAGGGATGGAGTCAGCGGTAGGGAACGGAGCTTGTGGTGGGGGCCAAAGACAATGGCTTCAGTCTTCCTAATATTTAGTTGGAGGGAATGTTTGCTCATTCAGTACTGGATGTCGGACAAGCAGTGTGACAAATGAGAGACAGTGGAAGTGATCGAGGGAGGTGTGCTGAGGTAGGGCTGGGTGTTGTCAGAGTACATGTGGAACCTGATGTGTGTTCGGATGATGTCGCAAGGGGCAGCATGTAGATGGGAAATAGGAGGGGGCCAACAACAGATCCTTGGGGGACGCCAGGGGCAACGGTGAGAGAGCCATTGCAAGTCATTTTCTAGCTACAACTGGATAGATAAGAATGGAACCAGAAGAGCGCAGTCCCACCCAGATGGACAACGGAGAAGAGGTGTTGGAGGAAGATGATGTGATCAACCGTGTCAAAGGCTACAAAACAGATCGAAAAGGATGAGGAGGGATTGTTTACCACAGTCACAATCACATAGGATGTAATTTGTAACTTTGATAAGGGCCGTTTCAGTATTGTGGCAGGGGCGGAAACCTGATTGGAGGGACTCAAACAGAGTTGCGGGAAAGATGGGCATGGATTTGGGAGGCGACAACACGTTCAAGGACTTGAGAGGAAAGAGAAGTTGGAGATGAGGCTGTAGTTTGCAAGGACAGAGGGGTCAAGGGTAGGTTCTTTGAGGAGGGGGTGATGATGGCAGATTTGAAGGAACTTAGCCTCGATTGATGGGACGAAAATCTTTTATGCTGCAGATGCAATACTCTGCAGTATCTAGCTGTGATTCACAGGATAGTTATTGGGGGAGAAAGACTAATCAGCCCATTTTAGTTCATCCATCCAGAAAGACCCTACTGCAGCATCCAATTGCTTTTAAAATAATTCTATGGTTTTCACCTCAACTACTCTAATTGGAAGCCCATTCCATGTCGCGATGACTCAACATGTCCAGCCAATGCAGCACAACAATCAACAAAGCTAATAAAACAGTAACACTATTCTACTATTTTGGCTATATGGCACAGGAAGTCACATTCAAACTGTGGAGTAGTGATTACACTATATCTTGAGTACTATGTCCACTTTTGGTCACTGAGACACAAGAGACATTCCAATCTACTGGAGTGCAAATATGAGTCACAAAGCTGGTCACCAGTGTTAGGGTTCAGAGTTATGAGGAAAGACAGGAGAATTTTTTTTTGAAAAAACATTTCTGTGTAGACATTCAAGAGGTAATGTTATAAAGCTATACAAGATACTTACCGGTGTTTAAAAAAGGAGTCCAGAAAATTAAGTAAAATTAATTTTTTAAAATTATTCATCCATGGGATGTGGGCGAAGCTGCAAGGCCAATATTTATTGCCCGTCCCTAATTGTCCTAGAGAAGGTGGTGGTGAGCTACTTTCTTGAACTGCTGCAGTCCGTGTGGTGAAGGTTTTCCCACAGTGCTGTTAGGTAGGGAGTTCTAGGATTTTGACCCAGTGATGTTGAAGGAGTGACGATATATTTCCAAGTCAGGATGGTGTGTGACTTGGAGGGGAACGTGCCGGTGGTGGTGTTCCCATGCGTCTGCTACCCTTGTCCTCCTAGGTGGTAGAGATCGCGGGTCTGGGAGGTGCTGTCAAAGAAGCCTTGGCGAGTTGCTACAGTCCATCTTGTAGATGGTACACACTCAAGCCATGGTGGTGGAGGGAGTGAATGTTTAAGGTCTAAGGTAGAGTAGGAAAAGGTAAATTTAGGATGGATATCAGGAAGTTCTTCCCACGCACACAGTGATCAACACACAGAATGGACTTCCAGATATAGCAGTAGAGGTAAGGACACTGGAATCATTTAACAAACAGTTGAATATTGCAGTGCGGGGGGACTGTATCTTTCTGGATGGATGAACTAAAATAGGCCAAATGATCTTCATCTGTACTGATCTTGTTAGGAAGTTATTCACACAACGAGTAACATCAGTCTTAAGTATGCCTTTAACCAGTCCTACTGTCACAATTTAGTTAGAAGAAATTTTATGGATTATCTTTGCCATACCATTTACTATCTTACTATCAATCTTCTGTGGCACTGCACAACTGCAGTCTAGGCCAAAACTTAGGGCAATTTGGGAAGCAGAGAAGTAGAATTGGTTGGACCATAGGAGTTTCTCTGCAATACGAGCTGAGGAGTTGGGAGATCCACAGCGTCACCACTGGCAGAAGGATGTAATTAGAGTGACAAGTTTACATTGTCAAGTTTCCATTATAACTGTGACTATAGAAATTTATAAAAGGTGAAATGTTGACAAAATTGAGACAAGAACATAATAGGAAGTGAAGTTTTGTGGACAGGAACAGTGCACAGATGTAAAATATTAAATAAGATACATAGATAGGATATTTCTCTACAGTCACTTCTCAGTTGCTTCTTTTCCAGGCTGGAAAGCCCAAATTACTCCAGTCATTCCTCATACGTCAGTCCTTTGATACTGGGGAACAACCTTGTGGCTCTTTTCTGAAATTTCTCTAGTATGTGAATGTGTCCCTTGTGTCTAGGTGACAACAGCTAGGCACAGTGCTTTGGTCAGACCACAGTTTGAACATGACTTCCTTTGTACTATGTCTCAGAATTTGAGCTCCCCCCACCCCATCATACAAATTGAAGTGTTGTGTTTTAAAACAATGAATTTGCAAATTTTTTTTTTAAAAAAGGCAAAGACTGCAAGCATTGAAGAGGTGCATTAAAGCCAGACACACCAGTTTGTGGGCTGTCACAGCTAAATCTATTTCAAACTGCTACAATGAAGGACCATTCTCTGATCCCAGGCCCAACAGCCAGAATGAATGGTATGTTAAGCAATTAATTATCCTGTCTCAAGTGGCCAACAATTATTCATTTCCAATGTGGTGAGGAAGATTTTATTCATGTGGACGCCTCCTTCTCTTTCCCTTCTGCTTTTAGGGATCAGAATTTACAACTAGCAAGAAAATAAAACCATGTTCGGGGCAGTCAAGTTTTAAACAAAAGACTGCAAGATGTGTACCTGGGTATCAGACATTCAGAGCTCCAAGCTAAGATGCAAGGGGTCAGTTTTTGCAGTTAGAAGTAGTTTAGAAAGAAAGACAATGCCAAAAAAAACTCAGCCGAAAGGGACAGAGTACATGGTTTATTATTTTTTTTCCTGTTTCTTTGCGAGAAGTGAGATTGAGTGAAGTGGAATTTACTTTGACTGTTACTCTATACATCCACTTACTGTGTGCTTAAAGCTGCTTAAATGATTCATATATGGCATCGTCTCAAGGTATTTCTCAGCACCCCTTCAAAAAAATTGACAAAGTGCATGTGAGGACATGTGGAAAAGACACAATAACCAATTCAGATCACACTCTTGGTTTACGCTGACGTATAATTTGATATTGGACAACATGGACACACTCGAGTGTAAAACTCTCGGACCACTGAGTATGGAGTATCTCTATCCCTAGAGGGCTGTGGACACTCATTGAGTATATTCAAGGCTGGGATAGATTGATTTTTGGACTCGAGGGATATGGGGATAGGGCAAGAAACTGGAGTTGAGGTCGAAGATCAGCCATGATCTCAATGTGAGGAATCTTACAACACCAGGTTATAGTCCAACAGTTTTATTTGAAAATCATAAGCTTTCGGAGGCTTTCTCCTTCGTCGGGTGACGTCGCCTGACGAAGGAGGTAAGCTCCGAAAGCTTGTGATTTAAAATAAAACTGTTGGACTATAACCTGGTGTTGTGCAATTCCTTACATTTGTATTTTACTGTTTTGCCTTCTTGTTCAGGCTTTGATTTGTTATGTTAATTGCTACTCTGCAGTATTTAGGCACAAGCAGATTCCAGGACTCCTCGATTTCTCTCAGCTCCATCCTTAGCCATTACCATTCATGGAGTACCTGTTTTGCCGATTAACTCCCCTATGTGCAGTACTTTACACTTGCTCCTATTAACATTCATCTGCCTTTTACCTACCCACTTACATATTTGGTCCAAGTCATTCTGTATTTCCCAAGCTGCCTCCTCACAATCAAATGCCTCTGCTAATTTGGAACCATCTACAAACATATTCCACAAGTGCAGCCCAATGGAGATACACACATCTCCCTCCACACTACAAAGTGTGCAGCTATCTGGGACGAGATACCTCAGTATAACCTGCACCTAAATGAAAGAAAGCAGGAGACTGTTTTCCCTGAACAGGTGCAGTGGGAAATCAGCTGTGCAAAAGTACCTTAACTTTTCTTATCTTGGGTACCTGCAGATAGGAGCATAAGAGGGGGCCATTCAGCCCATTGAACCTGTTCCACCATTCAATTAGATAATGGTTGATCTGTATCTTAACTCCATTTACCTGCCTTGGTTCTGTAACCTTTAATACCCTTGCCCAATAAAAACCTATCAATCTCAGTTTTGAAATTTTCAATTGACCAAGCCTAAACAGCTTTTTGAGGGATGAGTGTTCCACATTTTCACTACCCTTTATGCAAAGAACTGTTTTCTGACATCACCCATGAATGGCTCTAATTTTGAAGTTATGCCCCTTTGTTTTAGACTCTCACACCAGAGGAAATAGTTTCTCTCTATGTGCCCTATCAAATCATTTAATCATTGTATACACCTCAATTAGATCACTCCATGGTTTTCTGTACTCAAGGGAATACAACCTGTCCTCATAATTCAACCCTTTTAGCCCCAGTTTTATTCTGGTGAATCTGCACTGCACCCCCTCCAAGGACAATATATCTTTCGTGAGGTGCAGTGCCCAGAACTGCACGCAGTACTCCAGAGAACCCCCCCCCCCCCAAGCCACTCCAGAATTTCATGTTGTGGGAGAAATGAATAAGGGGGAAGGGGAGCTGTGTGTTGTCACAGGTTACAGGTGTGGATACTTGTTTCAACGAGACTGACTACTAACACCGCACGATTTAGCGTTAAGGGTTAGTGGATTTGGGGGGGGGGGGGGGCTACTGATTAGGGTTAGAAGCCTTGTTTTTTTATTGACAGCGCGTTGTCACTGGAGGCGTCCTTTTTGGGGGGAAATTATCGCTATTGTACCCAAGCAGTAAGATTGAGTGCCTTTTAACTAAATCTATCTAGAAAATACTCACATTAAAAGCGGGTAACTGTCCGTCCGCAGCTCTTTGCAGCTCCCGGATCAGTTCTATGGCTTTTTCACAAAACATTAGTTCCAAAAGTCCCACCACTACCGTTTTCAACCGAACGCTTCTACAAAAACCCCAACCGGTGACTATTACACGGACATTTACACCCGAACCTCCCGCCAAAACCGACCAATCAGGGGTCGCGGCCTCCTCCGGTTCCCCAGACCAATCAAGCGACCGCGAGCCGTCAGTCACGTCACTTCTCCAGGAGGTCGGTTTTACTGCAATTTATAAGCAGCGAGCAATGTTTCCCCAGTGTTCCCAGAAGAGGTACTTGTGGCTGTGTGATTTTTAAAAAAAAATGTGTAATTAATGCCCGTTGCTCCTCCCCTTCCGCTTGTATGGATTTACGGTTTGATTTTCTTTCCCCACTCCCACCGGCTCGAGCTGCTGCTGCTTTCAACCGGCGAGTAGCGGGGGCGCGCATGCGCTCTAACCTTCCCCTGTCCCCCCCACCACCGACAAACATAAGGAATCTTACAACACCAGGTTATAGAGGAAGCCAACGAGGCCTGTGGATTGGGAAACATAAGAAATAGAAGCAGGAGTAGGCCATGTGGCCTCTCGAGCCTGTTCCTCCATTCAAGATCATGGCTACTCAGCATCAGGGAAAACGATATCTCCTTTAAACTCATTTATTGTAAAAAAAATAAGATCATGGCTGATCTTGGACCTCAACTCCAGTTTCTTGCCCTATCCCTATATCGCTTGATTCCCTTAGAATCCAAAAATCTATTGATCTCAGCCTTGAATATACTCATGATGTGGAGATGCCGGTGATGGACTGGGGTTAACAATTGTAAACAATTTTACAACACCAAGTTATAGTCCAACAATTTTATTTTTAATCCCACACCGCCTGAGGAAGGGGAAAGCCCCCGAAAGCTTGTGGGATTAAAAATAAAATCGTTGGACTATAACTTGGTGTTGTAAAATTGTTTACAATTGAATATACTCAACCACTGAGCATCCACAGCCCTCTAGGGGTAGAGAATTCCAATATTCACGACCCTCTTGAGTGAAGAAACTCCTCATCTCATTCCTAAAGCTCTGACCTCTTATCCTGAGACTATGTCCCCTAGTTCTAGACTCTCCAGCAAGGGGAAACATCTCAGCATCTACCCTGTCAAGCTCTCTTAGAATCTTACATGTTTCAATGAGATCATCTCTCATTCTTCTAAACTCCAGAGAGTATAGGCCCATTCTACTCAATCTTTCCTCATAGGACAACCCCCTTATCCCAAGAATCAGTGCCTGTAAGGCAAGTATATCCTTCCTTAGATATGGAGACCAAAACTGCACACACTACTCCAAGTGTCATCTCACCAAAGCTCTGTACAGTTGCAGCAAGCCTCCCTTACTCTGGTACTCCAACTCCCTTGCAATGAAGGATCCCCGGACTGTTGTTTGGGCTAACCAGCTTCTCTGAGGAGAGAAAGGGTTGCAGAATATGCCTACTTTTAATAAATCAATAAGGGTGGCACTGGGTTTGCCCCAGTGTCACTAACAGAAAACCAGCACTACAAATGCCACTCTTGTCTGAGGACGCACCACTAATAATTTAAAAATACAGTCTAATTAAACTAAAAGAAACTTGTGATGCTAACTCATAATATTATTTATGTCAATTAGACCCTCTATGCCCTGAGGTGCCCACCGGTCACAGAAGTCCCTGAGTATTACAACATGCCATCTTGTTGCTGTGCATCTTAGAATGAGACCGATTTATGAGCTGGGAGTTAATGGTATACAGCCTGATAGCTTTTGCCACTGCTATATTTCTGGGCTAATCTTTTATAAGGAAGTATTATATAATTAAATTAAACCAATTGTATTTTGCAGCTTCATCTTCATTGTAATTTCTCAGTCTGGTCTTTGGGCATTTTTGTAGGCGAGGAAATTCAAGTATTTCGCATTTCAGTGGTTAAAACTAACAACTATATACCATTTAGGAGAACTTCCCAAATTCTAAATGAAAGATCTGCACAATAAGGTTGATGTAAGATTAGATGATGACCTGTCACCTTTTAAAGGGAAAGGATGCAGTATGGTTAAATATTCATAACGCAAAGCACTTTCCCCTTATGGGTTTTTAATTAAATACTTGATGGTGAATCTTTTGCTTGGCCTTGTGAGGGAGAATGGGAGACTTTTTAATTTTGGCTATGTAGCATCAGTATCAAACATTCCCAAGTTGTGTACAGCACAGGTGAGATACAAAGTAAATGCTAGCTGTGCTTTGCTCCAACCTCAGAAATGCTCCTGTACCAGTATGAAGTATTCATTTACCACATCAATCTTTTTTTGGTTCTGTGGCTTCTCTGGGTGATATTGGTAAATTCTGAGGAGTTCTGTGCTGTGAACTCACCCATCAGGAACTGGCTAAGACAGTCAATGGAGAGAAGAGACATCCGGACCATGATTCTAGTTGAGCCAGAAATTAAAGGTCAGTGTGCTAATTGACTTCCACCCACTGCAATTTAATCTTGTTTAAATCATCTTAAATGATGGGAATGGTGTTGATATGTGCACAGCATTTCATATCATGGGGACCTGAATTTAGGGATTTAAGATGATTTAGCTGATGTCAACTGGTGCAGAGGTTTTAATGGCTGGCTATTTTGATTAGAAGAAAGAGCATACCAATACTGCTAAATCAGTACAACTACTTGCATAATCTGCGACTAATGTTAGTTGAATGTTTGACAGCCTCTGTATGACCAACTTGATTGATGCTTTACATGTTACAAGGTGCCACATAATTTTTAATTAATTCTTGGAATGTGGGCGTTACTGGCAAGGCCGGGATTTATTGCTTATCCCTAATTACCCTGAGAAGGTGGTAGTGGGTGTTCTTCTTGAACTGCGTTCTTTGTAGCGGTATTATACAACTGTGTGGCTTGTGAGGCTACTTCAGAGGGCAGTTAAGAGTCAACCACATTGGTGTGGGACTGGAGTCACATATAGACCAGAAAGGGTAAGGACGGTAGGTTTCCTTCCCTAAAGGACGGTACTGAACCAGTTAGGTTTTTACGACAATCTGAACGCTTCATGGTCTCTTGCCTGTTGTATGCCCTGAACAAATGTAATATTTTGCATTATTATCAAATGGTCAAACCAATGGAAAGTACACAATAAAATATGGTGTATTTCCAGGTAATCTACTTCCCCTGCCACACAATGTCATTTCTTTTCATATTTAGTTCACTAGTATGACACACTACCTCAAACATTCTGATTGTGCACTCAATTATGGCTAAGAAAAACAGAAAACAACAGCTTGCAATTACGGTGCCTTTAAATAATGAAACTTCTCAAGGAGCTTTACAAAGGAGGGATTGGATACAGCAGCAGTTTGGGAGGAAGGTTACTAAAATGGACAAGGAGGCAAATTTTAACAGCTTTTGAATTTGGGGAATGATGTAACACGGCAGAATGGTTTAGGGAGGAAATCTAGAGCATGGGGTCGCGATGACAAAAAGCTCTGCTACTGATGTTAAATTTTTCTTTTTGTTTAGGTTTTTTTTTGTGTTTTAGGTCCCCGCTTTTATAAGAAGGGGGGGTTTAGGGTGTGTTTTATTTAAAATAAATCAAACCAATAACAGTGTCAAATTATAATTTTATTTTGAGGATCCAGGATGCACTCCAGCCCCTGCGGTGCCCACCGGTCGCGGAAAGCCTCAAGCGTACCGGCAGACACCGCGTGCTCTCTCTCCAGGGCCACCCAGGCGTGGAGAATGCCGCGGAAGAGAGGCAGACAGTCAGATCGACCGCCCCCACGGGCTGCGTCTAACCTGGACCTGTGGATAATTGATGTTAATTTGATGTGGGGTGGAAGGAGGGGGGAAGGGATGCACAGAGTAGGTGTTAGAAGAGCAGAAGTTGAAAACTGGGACATAGGACTGGAGGAGGTTCCAGAGGTTTACACTTACGTATCCAGGATGAGAAAAGACCTCTATCCACCAGCTGGTTTGATCTCCATTCAACAAACATCTCCCCCTCATCCCCCACCCCCAACCTCCTGGGAGACCATAAGCTGATTCAGAAATGCTCTCTGACCTCTCCTAGGCAATCAGGTAAGTACAAGCAGGCTCCAGACCCAAAAGCTACTATCCAGAAATAATTTACCATCCACATGTTGTGACCACCTTATTTTCCAGAAATCTACCTAACGTCTTCTCGATGATATTCAGTCTCCATCACCTCCTCCAGAATCCTGTTCCACGGGGTAGATCACCCTGTGGGAGAATTAAAAACTTTCAGCCATTCAACCTCAACCACCGTTTTGAGGTAGGGTGGAGTAAGGCCTCTGAGGTATTTGTAAACAAGGTTGAGGATTTGTAGTCTGTGTCTGGGATGGGGAGCCAGTGGAGGTTGGCAAGGATGGGGGATGAAAGGTCATGCAGGACTTAGAACAGGATCATAGAACAGGATAGGATGAGTTGGAGTTTGTCTAAGGTGGAAATCTGCAACAAGCGTTTAGGAGGGCAAGCGGATGAGGGTTTCGGTGCCAGTGAGCTGCAGCAGGCGATATCGCAGAGGTAGAAATAGGCATTTTGGATGATGAATTTGACATGAAGTTAGAAGCTCGACTCAATCAAACCAGACACCGAGATTATGTGCCATTGAGCTCCACCTGAGTGAGCAGCAGGAAAAGGGGATGAAATCAGATTCTAAGGTGTGAAGTTTCTGGTGGGGGAGGCTCAACAGGATGGTTTCAGACTTGCTGTGATGCATACGGAATTTTGGTCATGTTTCTAATAATAAGGAAGTCTCCACGTAGTTTAATATCTCTGCACAGGGTTTGGTAGTCATTTTACGTGTTAGATACTGCTACCTGCTTCCTCAAGTTGATGGGAATACACATTATGGTCTGGTACGCAAAAGGTCACTTCAAAGACATTATTTCTAAGAAGCATTTCTTGACACTCATCTGCCTAGATGTATTAAATTTAGTCAGCTTGACATTGCCTGACTGATGTCTTTCAATCCTATTGTAAGTGACATCTTAATTGTGTGGGCAATCACTGTTTTGAATCCTATGACTAGCTGATCACTTAATATCACTTAATAAGAGGTACATTTTATCAATTCCTTTGTGTATCATTAAAAGGGATTTTGAATGATATATCTGAGCTTAGCTTTTTCCTGATCAGCTGCCATTCAGATGCTGACAGCGACATAGCAGGCCAGAGACTACCTGGTAGCAAACAACCACATAATACATAAGAAACTGGGTTAGGAGGTCAGGTTGAGTGTTAATGCAGCTTTGTTTTTGATAATCCAAGGAAAATCCGCCTTTCGGATGAGACATTAAATCGAGGCCCCGTCTGCCCTCTCAGGTGGATGTAAAAGATCCCATGGCATTATTCGAAGAAGAGCTGAGGAGTTCTCTCTGTGGCCTGGCCAATGTTTGTCCCTCAACCAACATGTAAAACTGATGATCTGATCATTTACTTCACTGCTGTTTGTGGGACCTTGCTGTGTGCAAATTGGCTGCTGCATTTCCTATATTACAACAGTGACTACATTTCATAAAGTACCTCATTGGCTGTAAAGTGCTTCAGGACGCCCTGAGGTTGTGAAAGGCACTATAAAAATGCAAGTTTGTTCGAATAGTCAAGTCTGCAAATTACTGTAAATCTACTGTTTGTATTTAATGCTGTTAAATCAGGCATGGGAGCAGAAGCCAATTGAAAGATGTTCTAGTTCCCTGTGTTTTAAAAAAACAAATAGCTGTCATAGAATCACACAGCACAAGAGGCCATTGGGCCAGTGCCAGCTATTTGAAAGAGCTATCCAATTAGTCCCACTCCCTTCGCTCTTACTCCATAACCCTAAACATTTTTCCTTTTCAAGTACGTGTCCAATACCCTTTTGAAAGTTACTATTGAATCTGCTTTCACCACCCTTTCAGGCAGTGCATTCCAGATCATAGCAACTCACAGAGTAAAACAAATTCTCCTCATCTCCCCTCTTTTTTTGCCAATTACCTTAATCTGTGACCTCTGTTTTCCGACCCTCCTGCCAGTGGAGACAGGCAGGAGTAATTCATTCTGTGTTGCACATATTTTTTATTAAACACTTGTGCTACATTCTCAATTGAATTACTGACTTGCAACTTGCTGCGAGACAGCTCATTCTTTATATTTCTGATATTCACACAAAAAAATGGTATATATTGGGAGAAGTTTTTTTAAAACGTTAATGTTACAAGTTCAATTATTTAGTGATTTTTTTCCCCCTTCCTGCCTGTCTGAAAAATGGATGCCGAATTCAACACTTTGATTCTTAAAATGTGGGCGGTGTTTGTACTACAAACGGTTGAGAGGTTGGAGGTTGTGACTGATCAGCTGATTCGAAGCTGTGGGAGTCGCTGCAAACAATGTACCAAACTGGGCGCCTTTAGAAAAACCAAAATACTGGGAGGCTGGAGTCTGTATGGTCTGCTTTAGCACGGCTCATCCCCACCGGTTCCTTTAACCTCCCCTCCCAGCGCCTGCTCTTCTATTTTTTCCCTCCCTTTTCCCTAAATAAAGGTGGCTCTTGGCGTTTTTTTTTCTAGTAATGCGAAGGAGGAATAATTCCCTGACAATAGAACATGACACGACCGTCACGACCCTGCATAAGGACTCGGCACAGTCTGCACCGAGATTGAAGCACAGCCACAAGGCAGCAGCCAGCAAAATCAGGGACAACGACCTCGGCACAGATGCAAAGACAGGAATGAGAACTGGTTGTCGGAGGTAAGACCAGTCTTTCTCTGCGTGGGCTAGTACTGTAGTACAAAATACATAGCACCAGAGCACTTAGTAGTTGTAATAACGAGTTCGAAATGTGCCTGGTCAAATCCGGTGAAATATTAAAGGATCAGTTTCTTATATATAAAACTCTCGTTTCCTTCGAGTTTCAAGTGTAGCGCTACAAAACGCATTAAATATAACCATTGATTACAGAAACAGACCTGGTCGTAGGTTTCACTTGTATTTGAACGTTGAGTCAGCTTTCTTCAAAGACGGGAGAGGTCATTTGAAAAAGGAAAAAGTTTTTTTTCAACTAAGGAAATTGCCAGAATATAATTTAACAATTGTGTAAATAATTCAACTGCGTATAAAAGGATAAACTTGGTTCATTTCAAAAGGATTCAACCAACCATCAATGAGATCGAGGATTCAATGCCTGAGACTATAAATATCCAAACCTCGTTTACTACAATGGCATTGTCATTTATAGTATACACAGTGTTACAGTTCCTGGTTAACCTTTAAGTAACTATATTTATTGCAATACACATTTGTTTGTATACTTGAAAAGATATTTAGAGCATCTCTGCAATCATTCAGCTATCTACGCAAACTAAAATTCTGAAAGTTTCAATTTAATGGTAGAAAAAGGCCTCATCACCCTTCTCCATACGCCAATTAAATTGTTTTCATTGCTTCTTTTGGTCCTTTTGTGATGTGTCATTCCCAGAAGAACAGCTTGTATAGAGGTTAATGTCACATGGATTAGTTTTATCTTTGTTTCCTCCACCCTCTGCCTCCCCCCCCTTACCCCTTTTTGTTGCCCCCCCCCCTTACCCCTTTTTGTTGTCCCCCCCTTACCCCTTTTTGTTGTCCCCCCCCTTACCCCTTTTTGTTGTCCCCCCCCCTTACCCCTTTTTGTTGTCCCCCCCCCTTACCCCTTTTTGTTGTTCCCCCCCCCTTACCCCTTTTTGTTGTCCCCCCCCCTTACCCCTTTTTGTTGTTCCCCCCCCCTTACCCCTTTTTGTTGTTCCCCCCCCTTACCCCTTTTTGTTGTCCCCCCCCCTTACCCCTTTTTGTTGTCCCCCCCCTTACCCCTTTTTGTTGTTCCCCCCCCTTACCCCTTTTTGTTGTCCCCCCCCCTTACCCCTTTTTGTTGTCCCCCCCCCCTTACCCCTTTTTGTTGTCCCCCCCCCCTTACCCCTTTTTGTTGTCCCCCCCCTTACCCCTTTTTGTTGTCCCCCCCTTACCCCTTTTTGTTGTCCCCCCCCCTTACCCCTTTTTGTTGTCCCCCCCCCTTACCCCTTTTTGTTGTCCCCCCCCTTACCCCTTTTTGTTGTCCCCCCCCCTTACCCCTTTTTGTTGTCCCCCCCCCCTTACCCCTTTTTGTTGTCCCCCCCCCCTTACCCCTTTTTGTTGTCCCCCCCCCCTTACCCCTTTTTGTTGTCCCCCCCCCCTTACCCCTTTTTGTTGTCCCCCCCCCCTTACCCCTTTTTGTTGTCCCCCCCCCCTTACCCCTTTTTGTTGTCCCCCCCCCTTACCCCTTTTTGTTGTCCCCCCCCCTTACCCCTTTTTGTTGTCCCCCCCCCCTTACCCCTTTTTGTTGTCCCCCCCTTACCCCTTTTTGTTGTCCCCCCCCCCCCCCCCCCCCCCCGCAGTGACTTTCCTACTTTGAGTACTGCCAGTCTTTTAATTACTTCCTCTTTATTTTAATCCTATCCAATATCGTTAATACTGCCTCCTCCTTTACTGCTACAATGGCAGCATCCTCTTTTCTGGTGAAGATGGAGGCGAAGTATTCATTTAGTACCTCAGCCATGCCCTCTACCTCCATTGATTTAGTCTTGTGCAAAGAGATGGTAGATCTTGCGCTGATAGATTACATTCTGTATTTATTCTACATTATATGCTTGTTACTTTTCGTTAAGTTCTTATTCACTGCAACTGTTTCTTTTGTTATCTGTTTTCATACTATCACACAGAATCTAGCGTCCTCCAATTCGCTTTTCTGGGATTTGTTAAATTGCAGGGGAGGGATGGGGAGACTTGCACTATACCATTTGTGTTCGTCAGCATTTTGTGGGAGGCCAGTGTCTTTCTGTTAAGATCATTAAACGTTGGGTAACAAAAAGGCATTAAAATGGTTGACGGCATTCTTTAAAAAATAATTTGCAGTATTTTAGTTTGCAAAATAAAATTGTCCCAAAAGCTATTTTGTCCTATTACAGATAGCTGTGATTTACCCTGACCCTACGGTGCAGTGATACTATGATTATCAAGCTAGAGCAGGAGCAGCATGCTGATTAAAAGCAATTGCTTTAAATGCCATTTGGCAGATATATTTATTTTTGTTCAACACACTAAACGAATTTAACTTGTGACTTGATATGGTCACTTACTTTTGCAGAGTGCTGTTTGTTGAGAAAATTTGTAGGTTATGGAGGTGAAGGAGAGATTCTGTGCTCATCAAGGTGAAAGATATCTATGCTAACCTCGAGTACTCCAAGGTCAGGTATAGCACAGAGAGCTGGAGATTAAAACTTTGCTTTGCTCCAACTGTGTGCCTTAGCCCCAGAAGTGCACCCCCGATTGCACCAGTGTGAACTTTCCATTTTCCACACTAGCACCCGGTGTCTGTCTTGAGACTGAGGAAATGGCAAAAATTTGGTTTTATTGAATTTAAACCTAAGTAATTGTTTGTTATTACTGCACAGCAGATCTATTGCATTCTTATTCTATTATTTCTTTCTATCTGGTTAACAATCAGTGCTTCAGCTTCTTCTTTGATCCATATTCAGATCCCTCCCCCTCAACAATGTTTGGCTCCTGTCATGGCCTAGTGGGTAAAGACACTAAATTGCACAGACCAGAGGATCGCAGGTTTGCTTCCTTGTCTTTGCAGAGTTAACTGATTTCAGCCTGAGTAGCAGTTGGTGTGCTCCAATTGGCCTCAGCGACCCAGAGCCAGAGAGGCGGGTGGGGAGGGGGGCGGATAATTTGATTGCTGTCCACTGACCCTCTGATGGAAAGTGTATGTGTGAATGTTGAGTGAGTTCGGAATCAGGATAGGTCATGAGGCCCTCCGTAACTGAATATAGCCTGCTGCCGCTCACTGTCTGGTCTTTTGCATGAAGTATTACCACTTGTGCAAGGTAATAGAGGTTGTCCAGTGTTCACTCATCTCAGAACAAGTCAATGCTTTCAGGAGAATAGGGGAGAAATTGTCAAAAAAATTGTTTAGTTATGTTGTGAATTAGCATTTCTAATATCCAACATTTTATGTAAATACCTTTTTTATGTAAATATATATTCTCTTCCATGTGTCTCCTACTTCGAGTCCACCTCTTCCCATGATCTCTCTGGAACGTTCAAAAGGAACCGTGGCATAGAAATCAGGTTGAAGAGTTTATTTTAAAAAATGGTGAAAATGCACAGCAGATTGATCAGTATATGAAAGAAAGAAAACGTGACATTTTGCATATGATACTTCAAAATCCAACAGGCACAGATTTACAGATGTTACATAATTACATAAGCGAATGAATGCCAGGATTACACTGTTACCAGTCAACTGCTCTGTTAAATCTGAAGGAACAAAGAGTTCTTGGAATCTTAGCACAGCATTTAATCCAATTCCAGCATGTGAAATTTTTAGTCAGCATTTAATGCATACACATTTCCATTATTATTTTTATTTGGTACGTGAATTGTTCCTCCTCCACATTGTGCAAGTTCCATTTGCTCCCAGGTTAATGAGGGAATTACTTGTAGGTATGTGCGGTGAAAATGGAGAAAAAACTGTTTGAATTCATGACTCTTCATTTTAATTGGAACTAGCTCAAGAGCAGCATTTGTTGCCTGTTTTAGATTCTACATACTACTTGTAGCTTTTTGTTTCTGATTGTGTTAGTATCTGCACTCCTTGGCAGGATTTAGTATTGTGGGCCAATCTTTTCCCCACTCTGAAGCCCCCCTTTTGATGTCCATTGATAGAACCTTCCCCATCCCAAGACAGATTGGGGATGTTGTCACAAGGAGACTGGAAATTGATGTGAGTACCACTTATGGAATGCTTCTCTGGCCCGCACCCCACACCAATTTTTATTCCTGTTTTGAATTACTCTAATCTAAAGTCATGTCCTTCAGTCATCTAGAAAATCTTCTTGTGACCTTTTCTTTCCAAAAGGACTGACTCATTTTATGAAAGGGTTGGGGAAGTACAAATAGGCAAAGTCAATTTGATCATTTTTAATCATGAGATTCACCTTGACACGTGCCCTTAAGAGATGTCGGAACATTCTCTGTCCTTGCCTGTCACCAGTAAGACTATAACATCATGTCTCTCAAACTTTCAAAGTGCTTTTATTACTTTCAAGTGCAATGACTCATGTAGGCAAAGGCAGCAACCATTTTGCGCATGGCAAGATCTCCCCAACAGGAATGAAATGTATGATCAGTTTATGATGGTGTGGTTGAAGAAGGGATGTTGGTAAGGGTATTGGGAGAACTCCCTGCTCTTCGACAGTTCCATAGCATCTTAAATGTCCACCTGTACAGGTAAACCAGATCTTTGGTCAATGTCTCACATCCTCAGTACTGAATTGTCAGCTTAGATTATGTATCAAAGTCTAGGAATGGACTTTGAACCACTGATCTCCTGAAGCAAGAAAGAACTTGCACTTACCTAGCGCCTTTCACAACCGCAGGGCATCCCAAAGCGCTTTACAGCTAATTAAGCACTTTTGAAGTGTAGTCACTGTTATAATGTAGGAAACACAGCAGCCAATTTGCGCACAGTAACGCCCCACAACAGCAATTTGATAATGACCAGATAATCTTTGTGATTGAGGGATTAATGTTGTCCAGGACACTGGGGAGAACTCCCCTGCTCTTTGAAATAATACCATGGGATCTTTTACATCCACCTGGGAGAGCAGACAGGGCCTCAGTTTAACGTCTCATCCGAAAGATGGCACCTCCGATAGTGCAGCACTCCCTCGGTATTGCAGTGGGGTGTCAGCCTAGATTATGTGCTCAAGTCTGTGGAGTGGGACTTGAACCCACGACCTTCTGATTCAAGAGCCACGGCTGACATCTAACTCAAGTGCAAATGCTACCCAGTAAGCCAATTGCCTACATCCTTTTTAAGTTGACTGAGGACATGTGTACTCCATTTAGAATCTGAGTGTGAATTAAGAGCAACCACGCACCTGAAGCCTAAATAGGCTATGTTGCCGTCTGTCTAGAAAGCATGTTTCTCTCGAGTCCTTGAAACAGAACTAACAGCGCTCTCAAAGATTGAGTAATGTTTCAAGACAAATTTCTTCTGTGACTTAATTCATTTTCAACAAATTTTCCAATGTCAGCTCTCCGCGCCCCCCCCCCCCCCCACTCCAAATGAAGCCAGCCTCAGCATGAAAGATTTCAGCTGAATACACTGGAAGAATTGATTTTTGTTAATACTGAGTTTCTTTGTAGGTGCTCAAAAGAAGTAAATTTACTCAGAAAATACATTTTTCCATTTCTAATCTGATGTGACACTGATTATGCATAATGTTGCAGATTAAAAAATGGTCTTCTGGAGTAATAATCCCAAATGGTATGTATCTCTCATCATCTGGTGCACTGTGCTTAAAAAGAAAGTCGGTTTACAATCTTTCCATTTTTTATTTAATTTTATCTACCTTTTTTATTTTCCTTTTTTTCTGTCTGTACTTCTGTTCGTTCTGCCCCTTCATAGTTGGAAAGTTCCAATCTGACCTTGTATTTTGAGGTAATTATCTTAAGTTGTTTGCATGTTGTATTTAGATCTCTGGCCAACCGAGTGGAAACTAGAAATGGACTGTGCCCATCTAAATTTGGTTCAATTTCTGTATGTGCAAAGTAGAACATTTTAAGGAGATGAAATTTGTAATGGCCTGAAATGCTTTTTCTAGAAAATTTGACCTGTCAACAAATTAAATTATTATTTTGCTTTCTCTATTCACATAAGATTTTAATTTTTAAACTTGGTAAGCAATAAAAAATTTCCTATTAAATGTATGCCAACACACAATTACCATAAAGAATGAATGTAATGTGAAATATTAATTCATTATTATTAACTCTTCTACAGTTAAGCATTAAAAGTTCTTTATTCAAATCTGTATTAGACTTTGAGAAAGATTAATATGTTGTTTTAACAGCTTTGTATAACTGCTTCTGAACACATATTGCACCTTTGGCATGGCACCACGTTGTGTTGTTTAGCATACACAAATTGAATAATAGCTGACTTGGATTGTATTACATGGAGATAATGGATACCCATGAGGGATTACTGTGGAGTAATTCCGTCAAGGGAATTCAGGTGGTATCGTAAATAACAAGAGTGAGAGATTAGCTGACAATCTTGAAATTGATGCCATGGAGCAGTATATATAACCTGAGTGATGTAATGTGGTAACAATTTCAGGCAGGAATAGACTATTGATCTGTCCAGTTTACCCACTGAATTTCCATCAAGATTTCCTTGATTTATTCCTAAATCTAATAACCTAAATCCTATATTTGTTGACGGGATCCTGTCTAGTTCCTTTTTTAACTCCAACCCTTGCTGGTAGTTTTATTCCACATGGTTATCACCCTTTTTTTGTCTGAACTTTTAAAATCTACCCTAACATTGACAAAAATTTCACTTTCTCTGGAGGGAAAGTTCTGGAACATTTCTAACTGATTTCCCCAAAAGGCAATTGAGCCAAACTCCAGAATATCTTATTTAAACCTAGGAATCTCTATTATTCAGTTTGACACTAATGTAATTAAAGGGCTCAGATGACATCATTCAGGGTAAGAGCAAAGTTCAGGCTGTTTTTGTCTCTTTATCTGAACCCCCCCCTACAGATTGGATATAATTTTAGGTGGAGTTTGATTATGTTCTTGGTCAATTTTTGTACTGGCATCTGTCATTGCAGAGCCATTTGTGGTACATCCCTTGCCCTTCAATGATGACTTCCAGACAATAAAATGATTAGCGAGTAGGCATGTTTATTGGGAAATATGTAGTTGCTGATTACCACCTACTGTCCTCCCTCAGCTGATGAATCAGTCCTCCTCCATGTTGAGCACCACTTGGAGGAAGCACTGAGGGTAGCAAGGGCACAAAATGAACTCTGGGTGGGGGACTTCAATGTCCATCACCAAGAGTAGCTCAGTAGCACCACTACTGACTGAGCTGGCCGAGTCCTGAAGGACATAGCTGCTAGACTGGGCCTGTGGCAGGTGGTGAGCGAACCAACACGAGGGAAAAACTTACTTGACCTTGTCCTCACCAATCTACCTGTCGCAAATGCATCTGTCCATGATGGGTATTGGTAGGAGTGACCACCGCACAGTCCTCGTGGAGACGAAGTCCCATCTTCGCACTGAGGATACCATCCAACGTGTTGTGTGGCACTACCACCATGATAAATGGGATAGATTCCGAACAGATCTAGCAGCTTAAAACTGGGCATCCATGAGGCACTGTGGGCCATCAGCAGCAGCAGAATTGTATTCCAGCACAATCTGTAACCTCATGGCCCGGCATATTCCTCACTCCACCATTACCAACAAGCCAGGGGATCAACCCTGGTTCAATGAGGAGTGTAGAAGAGCATGCCAGGAGCAGCACCAGGCGTACCTAAAAATGAGGTGCCAACCTGGTGAAGCTACAACTCCGGACTACATGCATGCTAAACAGCGGAAGCAACATGCTACAGACAGAGCTAAGCGATTCCACAACCAACGGATCAGATCCAAGCTCTGCAGTCCTGCCGCATCCAGTCGTGAATGGTGGTGGACAATTAAACAACTAACGGGAGGAGGAGGCTCTGTAAACATCCTGATCCTCATTGATGGCGGAGTCCAGCACGTGAGTGCAAAAGACAAGGCTGAAGCGTTTGCAACCATCTTCAGCCAGAAGTGCTGAGTGGACGATCCATCTCGGCCTCCTCCCGCTATCCCCACCATCACAGAAGCCAGTCTTCAGCCAATTCGATTCACTCCATGTGATATCAAGAAACGGCTGAGTGCACTGGATACAGCAAAGGCTATGGACCCCGACAACATCCCGGCTGTAGTGCTGAAGACTTGTGCTCCAGAACTAGCTGCGCCTCGAGCCAAGCTGTTCCAGTACAGCTACAACACTGGCATCTACCTGACAATGTGGAAAATTGCCCAGGTATGTCCTGTCCACAAGAAGCAGGACAAATCCAATCCAGCCAATTACCGCCCCATCAGTCTACTGTCAATCATCAGCAAAGTGATGGAAGGTGTCGTCGACAGTGCTATCGAGCGGCACTTACTCACCAACAACCTGCTCACCGATGCTCAGTTTGGGTTCCGCCAGAACCACTCGGCTCCAGACCTCATTACAGCCTTGGTCCAAACATGGACAAAAGAGCTGAATTCCAGAGGTGAGGTGAGAGTGACTGCCCTTGACATCAAGGCAGCATTTGACCGAGTGTGGCACCAAGGAGCCCCAGTAAAATTGAAGTCAATGGGAATCGGGGGGAAAGCTCTCCAGTGGCTGGAGTCATACCTAGCACAAAGGAAGATGGTAGTGGTTGTTGGAGGCCAATCATCTCAGCCCCAGGACATTGCTGCAGGAGTTCCTCAGGGCAGTGTCCTAGGCCCAACCATCTTCAGCTGCTTCATTAATGACCTTCCCTCCATCATAAGGTCAGAAATGGGATGTTCGCTGATGATTGCATAGTGTTCAGTTCCATTCACAACCCCTCAAATAATGAAGTAGTCCGAGCCCGCATGCAGCAAGACCTGGACAACATCCAGGCTTGGGCTCATAAGTGGCAAGTAACATTCGCGCCAGACAAGTGCCAGGCAATGACGATCACCAACAAGAGAGAGTCTCCCCTTGACATTCAACGGCATTACCATCGCCGAATCCCCCACCATCAACATCCTGGGGGGTCACCATTGACCAGAATCTTAACAGGACCAGCCATATAAATACTGTGGCTACAAGAGCAGGTCAGAGGCTGGGTTTTCTGTGGCGAGTGACTCCCCAAAGCCTTTCCACCATCTAAAAGGCACAAGTCAGGAGTGTGGTGGAATACTCTCCACTTGCCTGGATGAGTGCAGCTCCAACAACACTCAAGAAGCTCAACACCATCCAGGACACAGCAGCCTGCTTGACTGGCACCCCATCCACCGCCCGAAACATTCACTCCCTTCACCACCGGCGCACAGTGGCTGCAGTGTGTACCTTCCACAGGATGCACTGCAGCAACTTGCCAAGGCTTCTTCGACAGCACCTCCCAAACCCGCGACCTCTACCACCTAGAAAGACCAGGGCAGCAGGCACATGGGAACACCACCTGCATGTTCCCCTCCAAGTCACACACCATCCCAACTTGAAAATATATCGGCGTTCCGTCATCGCTGGGTCAAAATCCTGGAACTTCCTTCCTAACAGCACTGTGGGAGAACCTTCACCCCACGGACTGCAGCGGTTCAAGAAGGCGGCTCACCACCACCTTCTCGGGCAATTAGGGATGGGCAATAAATGCTGGCCTCGCCAGCGATGCCAACATCCCATGAATGAATAAAAAAAATATTGTGTACATTTGAGTGTGATTTTTTTTTTAACAGATGTATCCAGTTAAGATGTTTTCTAAAATATAACTAATAAATCCAATAAGGAATTCAGGAGAAACTTCTTTACCCAGGGAGTGGTTAGAATGTGGAACCTGCCAGCACATGGAGGGAAGTGGCCGGCTACTACTCAGTCCCTCCCCTGGTATCACTGAGATTTTGCCAGGCGTGAAATTGTGACTGGGTCTGACTACTTTTAGTTCCTTCAGATTAACATATCACACGACTTGGTATAAAGAAGGACTTGCATTTATATAGTGTGTTTCTCAACCTCAGGATGCCCCAAAGCGTTTTACAGCCAATGAAGTACTTTTGAAGTGTAGTAATGTAAGAAACATGGCAGCCAATTTGCCGACAGCAAGTCCCAACGACCAGCTAATCTGTTTTAGTGGTGTTGGTAGAGGGATAAATATTGACCAGGATACCAGGGAGAACTCTCCTGCTGTTCTTCGAAATTGTCCCATGGGATCTTTTGCATCCACCTGAGAGAGCAGACGGAGCCTCGGTTTAACGTCTCATCCGAAAAACGACACCTGTGACTGTGCAGCACTCTCTCAGTACTGCAATGTCAGATTGGATTATGTGCTCGAGTCTCTGGAGTGAGGCTTGAACCCACAACCTTCTGACGAATGCTACCACTGAGCCACGGATGATATTTACCAATATTTCTGTTATACTATTTAAAGTATATATATATGCCTTTACAACTTCTTAAGGATGGGATTTTCAAACTGTGGCACAAGTTTAAAGTAGGACCTTGGCACCTTCACGCCTCAGTGAATAAATTTTTGAATAGTGCCATGGGATTTTTAATGTCCACATGAACCGCCGCGACAGTCTCATCTGAAGGCCAGCATCTCTGAGAATCCACTGGAATGTTGGCATAAATTATGTGTTCAAATCCTGCAGTGGACTTTCAAGTCTTACCATCTGGCTGAAGATACGAGAGAATAGCCAACTAAATTTAAAAAGGGAGATGGAACAAATTCTGGGAACTATAGACCAGTTAGCTCAACGTCAGTGGTAGGAAAGATATTGGAATCTTTACTCAAAAATGTAATAGAAAAACATCTTGGGCCGAATGGTCTGTTTCTGTGTTGTAAATTCTATGTAAAACCAGGCTGACACTTAACACGATTAGTGTCAATGTCAGAATTTCTCACTTCCAAGCAGAAATTCCTGATCTGCAGAGAATGCTCACTTGGCCCTATCCAGCACAGTCACATAATGTACATCTCATAATTTCAATAAGACTTAATAGAAGATCTTAAACAATGTCAACTTCATATGGGTGCTTGACTGCAATATTTCTTGAGAAAAAACATTAATGGAAAAATAATTGTGATCTTATACTCTGTTGAGTTGTGGCTACTGCTGTCGCTTTTGGTAACAAATTAGGCAGCTTTTTTTTTGTTATAAAGAGATTTCTGCTCCCATCTCTTTTCTCAGGTCTCCCTTTACCATGCACCATTCATAGAACATGCGGATGGACAGACAAGCTGCTCCCAGGGGTCTACCAATATAATCAGCTGCTAGGAAGTGTGTGAGCTTCTATTTCTTTGGGCTTGAGGGTGTGAACTAGTGCGCTACCATTGTGGCCCCATATTTTTCTGCAGCAATATTCTACCCCACCTCTAGCTAAAACTGGTCCAACATGCCTTAATCGCTTACCTCCCCTGCAGTGCAACCATTAACTCTTAAAACACCACACATTCCATTTAATATAGTAACTGTGCGCAAGTTCTGTTTGCCCAGGAAGAGTAAGGGTTTTGTTCATGTATTTTTTTTAATGAAACCTTGCATATCATAAACACTGATTAGTTTGATTACAGAGGGGCGTATAATGAATCCAGCATCTATTAGTTGTTGGCTCGTTCAAATAATAATTGCTCCTGTAGTATGCAAAATCTACACTACATCTTGTGCACATCCTAAAGCAGTGCTCAGGGGTCTCTCTTTCCTCCTCCCTCCCTCAACAATTTTTTCCAGTACTCTCCTCAAGGCAGGTGCCTGATATGGCTCCAAGCCTAATCCTATCCTCACCCACTGTCCACACGTATAGTTTCCAACAGCGAGTCAAAAGTGAGGGCCGTGACTTTTTTTCCTGTCTCTATCCCAGGGATGCTGAGCTGATTGTGCTCCAGCTGTTGTCATAGAAAATAGGAGCAGGAGTAGGCCATTCGGCCGTTTGAGCCTGCTCCGTCATTCAGTATGATCATGGCTGATCCTCTATCTCAATACCACATTCCCGCTCTCTCCCCATACCCCTTGATTCCTTTTGTGTCTAGAAATCTATCTAGCTCCTTCTTAAATATATTCAGTGACTTGGCCCCCACGGCCTTCTGTGGTAGAGAATTCCACAGGTTCACCACCCTCTGAGTGAAGAAATTTCTCCTCATCTCAGTCCTAAATGTCCTACCCCGTGTCCTGAGACTGTGACCCCTCATTCTGGACCCCCCAGCCAGGGGAAACGTCCTCCCTGCATCCAGTCTGTCTAGTCCTGTCAGAATTTTATATGTTTCAATGAGATCCCCTCTCATTCTTCTAAACTAGAGTGAATACAGGCCGAGTCGACCCAATCTCTCCTCATACGACTGTCCTGCCATCCCAGGAATCAGTCTGGTGAACCTTCGCTGCACTGCCTTTATGGCAAGTATATCCTTTTTTAGGTAAGGAGACCAAAACTGCACACAATACTCCAGGTGCGGTCTCACCAAGGCCCTGTATAACTGCAGAAAGACATCCTTGCTCCTGTACTCAAATCCTCTTGCAATGAAGGCCAACATACCATTTGCCTTCCTAACTGCTTGCTGCACCTGCATATTTGCTTTCAGTGACTGGGGGTGTACAAGGACTCCCAGGTCCCTTTGTACATCAACATTCCCCAATCTATCACCATTTAAATAATACTCTGCCTTTCTGTTTTTCCTTCTGAAGTGGATAACTTCACATTTATCCACATTATACTGCATCTGCCATGTATTTGCCCACTCACTCAACTTGTCTAAATCATCTTGAAGCCTCTTTGCATCCTCCTCACAACTCACGATCCCACCCAGTTTTGTGTAGTCAGCAAACTAGGAAATATTACATTTGGTTTCCTCATCCAAATCATTGGTGTATACATTGTGAATAGCTGGGGCCCAAGCACTGATCCTTGCGATACCCCACTAGTCACTGCCTGCCGTCCCGAAAAAGACCCATTTATTTCTACTGTTTGTTTCCTGCCTGTTAACCAATTTTCAATCCATGCCAGTATATTACCACCAATCCCATGTGTTTTAATTTTGCACACTAACCTCTTATGTGGGACTTTATCAAAGGCCTTCTGAAAATCCAAATAAACCACATCCACTGGTTCTCCCTTATCTATTCTACCAGTTACATCCTCAAAAAAACTCCAGTAGGTTTGTCAAACATGATTTCCCTTTCATAAATCCATGTTGACTTTACCTAATCCCGTTGATATTTTCTAAATGTCCTGTTATCATATCCTTTATAATAGACTCTAGCATTTTCGCTACTACTGATGTTAAGCCTAACCGGTCTGTAGTTCCCTGTTTTCTCTCCCTCTTTTTTAAATAGTGGGGTTATATTTGCCACCCTCCAATCTGCAGGAACTGTTCCATAATCTATAGAATTTTGGATGATGACAACTAATGCATCCACTATTTCCATGGCTACCTCTTTTAGTACTCTGGGATGCAGATTATCAGGCCCTGGGGATTTATCAGCTTTCAGTCCCATTAATTTCTCCAGCACTATTGTTTTACTAATACTAATTTCCTTTAATTCCTCCTTCTCACTAGTCCCTTGATTCCCTAGCATTTCTGGGAAGTTATTTGTGTTCTCTTCCATAAAGACAGAACCAAAGTATTTGTTTAATTGCTCTGCCATTTCTCTGTTCCCCATTATAAATTCTCCTGTTTCTGACTGTAAGGGACCTACATTTGTCTTCACTAATCTTTTTCTTTTTACATACTTGTAGAAGCTTTTACAGAACACTTTTATGTTCCTTGCAAGTTTACTCTCATACTCTATTTTTCCCTCTTAATCAATCTCTTGGTCCTTTTTAGCTGAATTCTAAACTGCTCCCAATCCTCAGGCTTGCTACTTTTTCTGGCAACTTTATACGACTCCCCTTTGGATCTGATACTATCCTTAATTTCTTTTGTTAGCCCACGGTTGGGCCGCTTTTCCTTTTGTGTTTTTGCGCCAGAAAGGAATGTATAATTGTTGCTATTCATGCATTCATTCCTTAAACGTTAGCCATTACCTATCCACCGTCGTGCCTTTTAATGAAGCTTCCCAATCTATCATAGCTTCTCACTCCTCATACCTTCGTAGTTTCCTTTGTTTAGATTTAGGACCCTAGTTTCGGATTGGACTAGCGTAAATCTAGAATTGAAGCTGGGGCCTTCCTGGTCTGCATGGTTGGGTACCATACCAGGTGGTGCATTGCTGTGTAGTTTATTCTACATTTTTGGGATGGTGCGTTGGGCAAACTAACGCTGCAAGTGACCAGGGTTCGAACATAAACGTCCGGTTGTCTGATTAATTACTTTTGTGAGCATAATGCTGACTCGTTTCATTTGCAGAAATGCATAATTTAACTATAATTGGAGATCATGTGCCACAGTATTTGGCTGGAATTCAGTATGTAAGATAAACAAGTTCATGCTGACTAGCTTTTCTTCTAGGAAAATTCATTTATAAAGTTAACAGTATTCCTTTTCGTGGAGCTTTTCAGATCTATGATGCGATTTTAAATCAATACATTGCCTTCATATCCATTTATTTTTGCTTCATTTTTATTGATGATTATGTTGCAGTTGATTAGAATTAAGGAATGAAATATGATTATAGAATGATGCAGCACAGAAGGAGGCCATTCGGCCCATCGTGCATGTGTTGGAAGGGTATTTTGATTTTTTCATTATATGTAATATAAAATTAGAATTAATGAGTACAACGCTTATCCTGTTTGTAGAGTGACTTTTTTTCTTCCTTTTTTTCCTAGTTTTAGACGATCTCGGTTGTTGTACAGAATCAGGAAGCTAGCTGTGTGGCTGTTAGCATTGTACATATGCATTCCTTTCATAGTAAAGCTATGTCCAGCCATTCAAGCCAAGCTGGTCTTCTTAAATTTTGGTGAGTATAGTATAATGTGTCACTGAGTAGCAATTCAGTGAATTATACCACTTTGTATCTTTTAACATTTCTCAGTATCCACTGGCGGCTGTGCCTTCAGCAGTCTAGACCCCAAGATCTGGATTTTTCTCCCTAAATCCTTCTGCCTCCCTACCCCTCTCTCCTCCTTTAAGACCATTCTTAAAACCTACCTCTTTGACCAAGCTTTTGGTCACTCCTAATTCTCCTTCTTTGGCCCAGTGATATTTGTCTGATTACATAGGAACAGGAGTAGGCCATTCAGCCCCTGGAACCTGTTCTGTCATTCAATTCGATCATGACAGTCCTGTGAAGAGCCTTGTGATGTTTTCCTACTATATAAATGCAAGTTGTTGTTGACCTTTGTACCTTTTCCCCTTTGAACTTTGGTCTTGTGCTTTTTTAAAATCCTTCTATATCTTTATTTTCTGTGTTTTCCTTCTACTCCTCCTCCTGTCATAACTGCTAATTTCCATATATTTCTAAAACTCAAGAAGTACATTGTTGGTCAACGTTCCAGTTGTTCTCTGTTAAGAATACCCCAAGATGGAAAAGTGATTGTTTCCTCCTTTCCTTTCATCTACGGTCTTTGCTTTAGCTCTGAACCAGAATATTATGTGGAACGTACCAGTGCAACTCTTGGTGTAGCTCTAAGAGTTTGAGAGACTGTGTATTTGCCATTAAAGTAGCTGGTGGTTTAACAGCCACATATAATTCAAGGGGGTCCTATGATCATTGTCGCTGAGCTTTTAAGCAAATGTTGCTATTTAGTCTTTTCCACCCTCAAATTAAATAGTCATATTCCACCGATCGAAAACTTGATGCACGGTAGATGGAAGCTTCAAGTGTCACCCACTACAACCTAAACATGTCTCCGCAAGAATGCAGAAATGAATCCAGGTGCTATCCTGTAGCTCTACTGTAATAAATACCATACAGTTGCTTACATTACTCTTATGTCCCACCACCTGGAGTAAGCGAAGTACTTCCATTTTTTGTTCATCAGTACAAAGCACTACAGCTGTGTTCTCCCCACCTACAACACTATTGCTTACATGGATTAATTAAAATGTTCGTTTTGCATTTGAAATATTATTTGAGGGGCTTCCCCAATAGTTCTGAAGTAAAGTCATGGCCCTGAGCTTTACAGACCAGGAAGGCCTCAGGTTTTGTCTGTGGTCTGTGCTGAATTAACTGACATCAACTGAAGCAACAGTTGGCAACAACTTCCCAGGGATAATGAACAGAAAACCAGTCAGAGTTTCTCCTCCTGATTGCTATGTAACAATTATGCTGGAAGTGGGCTTTGTGGGGTTATCAGGACTGGGCTTGCTGCAATGCCCCCTCCCATGATTGAATAGCCAGTTGGCATTCACTGTCAAAGTTCACGAGTGAACAATGGCCATGAGGTACCTGAGGGAGACCACTGCCTGTGGAACTGTAGCCCAATAAGAGAATCAACACCCTAAAAAGTGGAAGAGGACAAAATAGTAGTTAAGATGAAACATAATAAATTGGGGAATGCTTGATGGATTTCTAAACTGCAGGCTTATGTGGGACTACAGAAAACTAGAAAATATCATCTTTATTTTCCAGCAAATATCTTTCAAGGCTCACTGTGGAAAAGCTTCTGTGACGAGAGCATGACTGTTTAGACTTTACAGCCAAAATATTGATTCTTTACAAATCTCAATTTCTAGCAGAGTACAGTTTTGATATTTAAATATTAGAAAATATACAAATTAGTATTTGCTGTAACTTTTGGAAAAAGTGTATGATGTCAGTAAATCGATTAGGTCTCTTCTGCAGACTACACTTATGAAGATTTTCATTCATGAAGGAAATGCAGTTTTTAAATGTAGACAAAAAAAAATCATTGTAGATTTAAATTAATTGCATGCAAGTACCTTGACGTGATCTTTATTGTCCTAAAACTCCAAAGTTTTTACTGCTGTCTCTTTCATAGTGCGGATACCGTATTTCATTGACTTGAAGAGGCCACAAGATCAAGGGTTGAACCACACATGGAATTTTTATCTTCAGCCTGAAGAGACGATTACTATTGGTGCATGGTAAGTGAGCAAAGAGACACATAAAGGATAGTAGAAAACAAAAATACTACAGATGCTGGAAATTTGTCCACAAATGCTGACTGACCTGCTGTGTTTCTCGTGATTTCTGGTTTTGTTGCAATGTCAGCTGGCAGCACTTGCCTCTGAGTCAGAAAGTTATGGGTTCAAGTCCCACTCCAGGGACTGGAGCACAAGATCTAGGCTGACACTCTAGTGTAGTGCTGAGGGAGTGCTGCACTGTTGGACCTGCCATCTTTTGGATGACACGTTAAACCGAGGTCCTATCTGCCCTCTCAGGTGGACGTAAAAGATCCCACAGCACTATTTCAAAGAAGAGCAGGGGAGTTCTTCCCGGTGTCCTGGCCAATATTTATCCCTCAACCAACATCACTAAAGCAGATTATCTGGTCATTATCACATTGCTGTTTGTGGGTCCTTGCTGTGCGCAAATTGGCTGTCACGTTTCCTACATTAGGACAGTGACTACACGTCAAAAGTACTTCATTGGCTGTAAAGCATTTTGGGAGATCCGGATGTCGTGAAAGGTGCTATATAAATGCAAGTCTTTCTTTTTTCTTAAAGAATTGTGCTTTTTCACTTACTCCATTGGTATAGATATTTCTTAATAGTGTTAATACGTCAATTATTATAGCGCACTGGTGGTGGTAGGGAGAGAAGAAAGATTTCTATTGACTTGTAATCTTTGTTTTGCTGATTATTGTATTTTTGGATAGTTAATTAAAAGACACCTTGTTTTCTTCCTTTTAAGAAAAGGGCCTAGTCAGTTCCTCCAACTTTAGGTCTGTGAAAGCTATCTTTGTTTCTTGTCGAGAAACATCAGCAAAAAAGATTTAGGACGGTGCTTGTAACCCAATGTGTGATGATCGCTTAGTAGAAACTGATGTCAAACCACAACTTTAAAAAAAAAAAACTTTGTATATAGAAGTGAAACCTGAATAGTGTCTTATTGTGTAAGTTCCAAAGCTGCAATAGTGGGAAAGAAATACTTGTCAGGGCTTAACCCTTACACTGCTGGAAAAGTAGGAAACTTATTTAAAAAGAAATATAAAGAAAATTTGTAAGATGTAACCTGAAAACCAGCTCTTTATTGAACACAACCATTTGAAAAAGGACAGGAATAGAACACCTGGTCAGTGAGGCCCACCCCACTTGGACATGGTGTAGTCCATGTGCCCCATCAACCGCTTCCCCCTCACCCTCATAGTCGTACAATCTCTTAGAAGAGGCAAAAACTCGAGGCAGAGGGTTGCAAAAACTGAGGTCAATTTTGGAAAACTGTGAAATTCCTCTCTGACCCCCAAAGGCAATCAAGCAAAGCTATAGGAGACTGCAGTGACTCACTGAATATTCCTAATCCCAGCTATCCTCCAACCTACCTTCTGTAACTCGAGATGTGGACTTGTCCAGTTTCCCTTTGAAGGTTTGAAGGGAACCCATACTTACCTCACACTTTGAAATGAAATACCTTTTGGCATCCAACCTAGTGATTGGCTTTTATAATTTATACTGATGCCCCCCAGTTCTCGCCTCAATAAGCCTAAGAATTGTTCCTTCAATTCCTTCACATCATTTATGAAGAAGGTGAAGAGCAGTGGTCCCAACATGGATCCCTGCAGGACTTCTTGTCACGATCCCATGCGGAGCTACTACATTGACATTCTGGTCATGTGATACCTAATTGACCTGGAGTGAGTTGCATGCAGTAACGGTGCTGATAACTTAACATCATAAGTGATTACAGCAAAACCCAAGTGTTATGATCTGGAATGCACTGCCAAAAAGGGTGGACTGGCAAACTGTCCAGCAAATCCCCAAGCCCTTTTTCCTGTTGTAAAACCACCATTCTAAGTTTTTATCGTTTACTTTTATTAAAATATTTAGATTGAATTGTTCCTCCACTGGTTTTTCCTCGCTACAATAAATACAGCTGAACGGGTACGGTAGCGTAGTGGTTATGTTACTGGACTAGTAATCCAGAGGCCTGGATGAAAATCCGGAGTCAAGAGTTCAAATCCCGCCACAGCAGCTGGTGAATTTAAATTCAATTAATTAAATAAAAATCTGGAATTAAAATACTAGTATCAGTAATGGTGGCCATGAAACTACCGGATTGTCGTGAAAACCCATCTGGTTCACTAATGTTCTTTAGGGAAGGAAACCTGCCGTCCTTACCCGGTCTGGCCAAAATGTGACTCCAGACCCACAGCAATGTGGTTGATTCTTAATTGCCCTCTGAAATGGCCTAGCAAGCCACTCAGTTGTAAAATCTCGCCAAAAAAAGTCATAATAAGAATAAAACCTGACAGACCACCCGGCATCAGACCACTAGGCACTGGACACGACAAAGGCAAACCAAGCCCAGTCGACCCTGCAAAGTCCTCCTCACTAACATCTGAGGACTTGTGCCAAAATTGGGAGAGCTGTCCCACAGACTAGTCAAGCAACAGCCTGACATAGCCATATTCACAGAATCATACCTTTCAGCCAACGTCCCAGACTCCTCCATCTCTGGGTATGTCCTGTCCCACCGGCAGGACAGACCCACCAGAGGTGGCGGTACAGTGATATACAGTCAGGAGGGAGTGGCCCTGGGAGTCCTTAACATTGACTCTGGACCCCATGAAATCTCATGGCATCAGGTCAAACATGGGCAAGGAAAAAACCTGCTGATTACCACCTACTGTCCTCCCTCAGCTGATGAATCAGTCCTCCTCCATGTTGAGCACCACTTGGAGGAAGCACTGAGGGTAGCAAGGGCACAAAATGAACTCTGGGTGGGGGACTTCAATGTCCATCACCAAGAGTAGCTCAGTAGTACCACTACTGACTGAGCTGGCCGAGGCCTGAAGGACATAGCTGCCAGACTGGGCCTGCGGCAGGTGGTGAGCGAACCAACACGAGGGAAAAACTTACTTGACCTTGTCCTCACCAATCTACCTGTCGCAAATGCATCTGTCCATGATAGGTATTGGTAGGAGTGACCACCACACAGTCCTCGTGGAGACGAAGTCCCATCTTCGCACTGAGGACACCATCCAACGTGTTGTGTGGCACTACCACCGTGCTAAATGGGATAGATTCAGAACAGATCCAGCAGCTCAAAACTGGGCATCCATGAGGCACTGTGGGCCATCAGCAGCAGCAGAATTGTATTCCAGCACAATCAAGTAACCTCATGGCCCGGCATATTCCTCACTCTACCATTACCAACAAGCCAGGGGATCAACCCTGGTTCAATGAAGAGTGCAGAAGAGCATGCCAGGAGCAGCACCAGGCGTACCTAAAAATGAGGTGCCAACCTGGTGAAGCTACAACTCAGGACGACATGCATGCTAACCAGCGGAAGCAGCATGCTATGGACAGAGCTAAGCGATTCCACAGCCAACGGATCAGATCAAAGCTCTGCAGTCCTGCCACATCCAGTCGTGAATGGTGGTGAACAATTAAACAACTAACGGGAGGAGGAGGCTCTGAAAACATCCCCATCCTCAATGATGGCGGAGTCCAGCACGTGATTGCAAAAGACAAGGCTGAAGCGTTTGCAACCATCTTCAGCCAGAAGTGCTGAGTGGACGATCCATCTCGGCCTCCTCCCGATATCCCCACCATCACAGAAGCCAGTCTTCAGCCAATTCGATTCACTCCACGTGATATCAAGAAACGGCTGAGTGCACTGGATACAGCAAAGGCTATGGACCCCGACAACATCCCGGCTGTAGTGCTGAAGACTTGTGCTCCAGAACTAGCTGCGCCTCTAGCCAAGCTGTTCCAGTACCGATACAACACTGGCATCTAACCGACAATGTGGAAAATTGCCCAGGTATGTCCTGTCCACAAAAAGCAGGACAAATCCAATCCAGCCAATTATCGCCCCATCAGTCTACTGTCAATCATCAGCAAAGTGATGGAAGGTGTCGTCGACAGTGCTATCAAGCGGCACTTACTCACCAATAACCTGCTCACCGATGCTCAGTTTGGGTTCCGCCAGGACCACTCGGCTCCAGACCTCATTACAGCCTTGGTCCAAACATGGACAAAAGAGCTGAATTCCAGAGGTGAGGTGAGAGTGACTGCCCTTGACATCAAGGCAGCATTTGACCGAGTGTGGCACCAAGGAGCCCCAGTAAAATTGAAGTCAATGGGAATCGGGGAAAACTCTCCAGTGGCTGGAGTTATACCTAGCACAAAGGAAGATGGTAGTGGTTGTTGGAGGCCAATCATCTCAGCCCCAGGACATTGCTGCAGGAGTTCCTCAGGGCAGTGTCCTCGGCCCAACCATCTTCAGCTGCTTCATCAATGACCTTCCCTCCATCATAAGGTCAGAAATGGGGATGTTCGCTGATGATTGCACAGCGTTCAGTTCCATTCGCAACCCCTCAAATAATGAAGCAGTCCGAGCCCGCATGCAGCAAGACCTGGACAACATCCAGCCTTGGGCTCATAAGTGGCAAGTAACATTCGCGCCAGATAAGTGCCAGGCAATGAAAATCTCCAACAAGAGAGAGTCTAATCACCTCCCCTTGACATTCAACGGCATTTCCATCGCCGAATCCCCCACCATCAACATCCTGGGGGTCACCATTGACCAGAAACTTAACTGGACCAGCCGTATAAATACTGTGGCTACGAGAGCAGGTCAGAGGCTGGGTATTCTGCGGCGAGTGACTCACCTTGTGACCCACCAAAGCCTTTCCACCATCTACAAGGCACAAGTCAGGAGTGTGATGGAATACTCTCCACTTGCTTTGAGTGCAGCTCCAACAACACTCAAGAAGCTCGACACCATACAAGATAAAGCAGCCCGCTTGATTGGCACCCCATCCACCACCCTAAACATTCACTCCCTTCACCACCGGCGCACAGTGGCCGCAGTGTGTACCATCCACAGGATGCACTGCAGCAACTCGCCAAGGCTTCTTCGACAGCACCTCCCAAACCCGCGACCTCTACCACCTAGAAGGCACATGGGAACAACACCACCTGCACGTTCCCCTCCAAATCACACACCATCCCGACTTGGAAATCTATCGCCGTTCCTTCATTGTCGCTGGGTCAAAATCCTGGAACTCCCTTCCTAACAGCACTGTGGGAGAACCGTCACCACACGGACTGCAGCGGTTCAAGAAGGCGGCTCGCCACCACCTTCTCAAGGGCAATTAGGGATGGGCAATAAATGCCGGCCTCACCAGCGACGCCCAGATCCCATGAACGAATAAATAAAAAAAATATAGCAACTTTCCTCGCTATAATAAATACAGCTTTATATAGCAACTGGTCTTGCCACTAATGGATATATCTTATTAGTAATACAAGATCAAGCAGACTGTTGAAAGCAGACTATTATCGCCTAAGCGTTAGAGCTGTTAAATTACATGCGTCTGACTATTAATAGAAAAATCCTTTACGATTCTATGATAAAATGGTTGTCGTCATTTCTTTTAACATTGAAAGCACAGCAAACTTTGGATAAATGTCCTTTTGGGAAGGAAACCTGCCGTCCTTTCCCAGTCTGGCTTATAGGTGAGTCCAGTGCCACAGTTGTATAAAACTACTACCAGCAGTTCAAGAAGGCGGCCCACCACCACCTTCTTGGGGCGACTAGCGAAGGGCAATAAATGCTGGCCTTGCCAGCAAGGCCGCATCCTGGGAATTTTTTAAAAATGTGTAGCTAATACCAAAATAATCTGATGCAAAAATTAGAACCTGGTATCACATTTCCTCTCATTATGTGGTAATCTGAACCTAAGCATAACATTTCAATGAAAATAAGTTGTGCAAATTTTTTATGAATCATCTTTAAAATGGGAACTTTTCAGCAAACTGAATAATATTCGTGGCTACAGTAGACATAAATTTTGTAAATTGTTAAAATTGCAGTAATTGTGAGAGTAATTGCCAACATGCATAGTTTAAAATAGATATAACTATAGTCTTCTGTTACCATTTTCTGTGGAATTTTTTAAAATCTTAATCTTTAATTTTTCATTTGAACTGCATATTCAGTTTAATTTAAAACTTAGTTATTGGCTGTACAGTAGATGTTATAGTCTGTTCCTGTATCTTCCATTTTCTATTTAATTTTAATTTAGAAAACTATAAACTTGTGACTGTCCCACAACCACTGTTTTAGTGACAATCAGTACAGCACAGTCAGGAGATCCAAGCAGAGATAAGGTCCAGAAAGAACATCTGGATAAGAGGCAAGAATATCTACCCTCAGTGTCAATGAAATAAATAATAAAAGGAGTAGAATAGGTATGTATGATTGCAGGCTAAGTTGTGTAAAATGTACAGAAAGAGAAACCTTGCTTATTGTTGTTCTCCCCATTTTCTCAGTTTCCACTATGCTGTGCATCATTCCCTCACTGAGAGGTTGAGCAGAGGACCTGTGTTCAGTCCTTTGCCTCTGATGCTCTTGACCTGGGCTACTGGGAGATGAGTCAGAATGGTGACTTGCCCTCTAATTTTAAGTTGCTTGTCTCTACTGTCAGTCGTGGCTGTGGTAGCACTCTTGCCTCTGTGTCAGAAGATTGTGGGCTCATTTAATCATAGACTGATACAGCACAGAAGGAGGCCATTTGGCCCATCATGCCTGTGCTGGATCTTTGAAAGAACTAATCAATTAGATGCACTCCCCTGCTCTTTCCCCATAGCCCTGCAAATTTTTCCACTTCCAAGTCTTTATCCAATTCCCTTTTGAAAGTTATTATTGAATCTGCTTCCACCACCCTTTCGAGCAGTGCATTATAGATCATAACAACTCCGCGTAAAAATTTTTTCCTTGTTGCCTCTGGTTCTTTTGTCGATTACCTTAAATCTGTGACCTCTGGTTACTGACCCATCTGCAAGTGGAAACAATTTCTCCTTATTTACTCTATTAAAACCGTACATAATTTTGAACATCTCTATCAAATCTCCTCTTAAACTTCTTTGCTTCAAGGAAAACAACCCCAGTTTCTCTAGTCTCTCCACATAACTGAAATCTTTCATCTCTGGTACCATTCTAGTAAATCTTCATTGCACTTTCTCTAAGGCCTTGATATCCTTCCTAAAGTCTGGTGCCCAGAATTGAGCACAAAATCTAGAATGACACTCCCAGTGCAGTACTGAGGGAATGCTGCACTGTCGGAGGTGCCATCTTTCGGAGGAGACATTAAACCGAGGCCCTGTCTGCCTTCTCAGGTGGGTGTAGAAGATTCCATGGCACTATATGAAGAAAAGCAGGGGAGTTCTTCCCGGTGTCCTGGACAATATCCCTCAACCAACATCATGGAAACAGATGATCTAGTCATTATCTCATTACTGTTGTTGGATCTTGCCAGGTGCAAATTTCCTACATTACAACAGTGACTACACTTCAAAAGTACTTCATTGGCTGTAAAGTGCTTTGGGACAACCTGAGGTCGTATTAGGCACTATATAACTGCAAGTCTCTTTTTCTCTTTTTTCTCTCTCTTCTCTCTCTCTCTCTTTTCTCTCTCTCTCTCTTTTCTCTCTCTCTCTCTTTTCTCTCTCTCTCTCTTTTCTCTCTCTCTCTCTTATCTCTCTTTTCTCTCTTTTTTCTCTCTCTCTCTCTTTTCTCTTTCTTTCTGTCTCTCTTTCTCTCTTTTCTTTCTCTCTCTCTCCTTTTCTCTTTTTTTTCTCTTTTTTTCTCTCTCTCTCTCTTTTCTCTTTCTTTCTGTCTCTCTTTCTCTCTTTCTTTCTCTCATCCTGTCCATGAGACCCACCTCCTGCCCCCCTCAATCCCGTTCCCACTGAACTCATGGCCCCAGCGCTAGCTGATATTGTAAATAACTCCTTCTGCTCAAGCACTGTTCCCATCCCTTTCAAAATCAGTCATAACTCCCCCTCCTTCAAAAAAAACCCTCAACACCTCTGCCCTGACAAACTACCGCACCATCTACAACCTCCCTTTCCTCCGCAAGGTTCTTGAATATGTTGTCGTCTCCTGAATGCATGTCCATCATTGCAGCAATTCCCACTTTCAATCCCTCCAATCAGATTTCTGCCGCTCCACTGCACCGGAATGGCCTTTAAAGTCATGAATGACATCCTATGATCACGATACAACGTCCCTCCTCGTCCTCCTTCACCTCTCTGCAGCCTTCGAAATAATTGATCTCCAATGCCCCCTTCTCTGTTGTCCAGCTTGATGGGACTGTCCTCACTTCTCCGATGGTAGCCAAAACATCTCTGGCAATGGCCTTTCCTCTTCTCCCATCCCCCACACTGTCATCTCTGGAATCCCTCAAGGATCTAGCCTTGGCCCACTCCATTTCCTCATCCACCTTGGCGCCATCATCTGCAGACATGGGGTCACCTTTCCACATGTACACTTTACCTTTCCACCACCTCTTTCAATCCCTCCACTCTGTCTGTGCTGTCAGACTGCTTATCTGACATCCACTTTCCTTAAGCCTCTATGAAGCACATTGGGCCTTTTTTTTCCTATGTGAAGGGTGCTACATAAATGTTAGCTGTTTGTTTGATTGTTGCTCCTTTTCTACTAATTAGAGATAAGATGATTCCTCATTAACTCAGATTAGGAACATATCACGTGAAGAACTGCAGCAGTTGATTTAGATTCTAGAGTCTTATCCAATTTTTATTTTTAGAATCAATATAACATTAAGTGTTATAGAAAATGTATTTGAGTTCAATATTGTAGGAACAAGAAAAGACAGCTCAGCACATCAGCTCAGTCATTCACCCAGGTCCAGTATCAGAACCCAATCTGTCTATTTTTACCCTTTTTAAAATCCATATCCCTTTATTTCCTGCTGAAACAGAAACCAGTTCCCCATTGAATATTTCCACTAGGTCACAGTTGTTCTATTGATCTGGTTGTGTTGACATTGAGACATTTTACAACTGAATTTTACGAAACACAAATTAAAGTCCATTTGTTTATTCTAGGTCTTAAAAAAGCTTGCCATAGTGACATAGAATCTTACAGCACAGAAGGAGGCTGTTCAGCCCATCGTGCCTGTGCTGGTTCTTTGAAAGAGCTATCCAATTTAGTCCCGCACCCCAGCTTTTTCCCCATAACTCTGCAAATTAGTCCTCTTCAAGTACATGTCCAATTGCCTTTTGAAAGTTCCTATGGAATCTGCTTCCATCACTTTTTCAGGTCGTGTGTTCCAGATCTTAACAACCCTCTGTGTGAAAAAAAAATTCTCCTCATTTCCCTTCTAGTTCTTTTGCCAATTATTTTAAATCTATGGCCACTGGTTACTGACCCACTTGCCAGAGGAAACAGTTTCTCCCTATTTGCTCTATCAAAACCCCTCATAATTTTGAATACCTCTATTAGGTCTCCCCTTGACCTTCTCTGCTCTAAGGAGAACAAACCCAGCTTCTTCAATCTCTCCACATAACTGAAGTCCCTCATCCCTGTTACCAGTCTGATAAACCTCCTCTGTACCCTCTCCAAGGTCTTGACAACCTTCCTGAAGTATGGTGCCCAGAATTGTACACAATACTCCAGCTGAGGCCTAACCAGTGATTTATAACTGTTTTGCGTGGCTTCCTTGTTTTTGTATTCAGTGCCCCTATTTACATAGCCAAGTATCCCATATGCTTTTTTAACCACCTTATTGACCCCCTCACCCACCTCTCCCTATTTACAGGGGCAGCCTGTTCCTATTGGAGGGGACTAACCCTCTCACCCATCTCTTCCCATTTACAGACACCGGGCAGCCTGTGAGCATTTAATATTTATTGAAGCATCAAAACAATGGTACCAGATCTGGTTGAAATCTGCATTTTTGCTGCTTAACAATGGTGCATTGATGCTGTACTAAACAAAGCCCAGCTTGTTCAGGTTAACTTTTACTGCTAGTACATATGCTACAGCTCAGCTGGGAAACAAAAGACGAACAAAAAAAAAAGGCAGTGTTTGCTATTGAAAAGATGTCAGCATTCTTCTGTGGAACCAGATCTGAACAATCAGGTCAAATGTGCTTATAGTACCATACCCTTAGTCATCTGGTTTAATTGCAAGACAGTAGTTAAATCCTTTGTTTTTAAAACAAAACCTACCTTCCCAGTTTATTTTCTTGTGCATGCTACTGCAGCCTGAAGGGCAAGATGATCCGGATCTTAGCTGTTTGATGACCTGTAATCACTAGTAATCGCGACTCCTTTGCAAGCAGGGCGCATTGTATGGTGTCAATTTTTGCATTTAGCTAAGATAAACCAACTTGGTTCAGTATAGTGGTCCATACAGCGCCTGAGATATGCATTGCTGAAACTCACTTAGATGAGGAAAGGATTACTTTTTTTGTATTCATTACTGTGAGGGATGTTAGTGCTAGAGGAATGGAACACTTTTCATTTTGGTACCCAGTGTCCACATCATAAAGATCAAGACCAGATATAACGCAATTAGATGCAGAGTCAACTCCCTCCACTTTCCTCCAACAACATGCCTCCCTTCCAACCTCAGAAGAGTACCTCCTCCTCCTGCACTGTTATGTTTTCCCATACCAGCTGTACCAAGATTTTGTTGTGCCCAGTGGAACTGTACTGAGACTACCCAAACTCATTTCATGGAGGATGTTTACAGTCAGTAGCTAGAGGCGATTGTGGTCTGCATGGATTTGAACCAAGATCCCAGAGATCAAGGCCATTGTACCACTCTGTCTGGATCTCTGGGTTTGTGACTTAAATCCAATCCAAACTGATGTAGGAAAGTGACTTTTGAGTAACAGGCAGCCCTGATATTTGAACTCCCGACTTTCGAATCTGAAATCCATTTCTCCATCGTTTGAGCTAACAGGCAGCCCTTCCCACGTACGTTCACAGATTAGCCAATTACGTGCGTGTTGATCAGGGTAGTGATGAATTGCCCGTGTTACAGTCAGGAGTGTGAATCTAGGGCTGTTTGCTGCATGAATTTGCCTATAGTAATATCAGTTTTTCAGGTTTCAGATAACTTTACTGCAGCATGAAATTGTATCCTTTGGTGAGACAGGATAAAAGCTTATGGGGGGCCCTTTTGATCCACCACAGGTGCACCTCCTCTCAGCTGTTTGTACAGTGCCATTGGTAGCAGTCATGAAGTACATCACAGCCAATACTAATTTATCATCATGGCTGAAACAGGAACTGTGGTCCTATGGGAGGGAGGGAAATAGGATAAAAATAAAGTATAAAAGATAATTCCAGTAATTTGAGTCTACTAGTTACAGTGTAAGCAGCAGAATCCCATTTATTTCATAAACATATATTCTTCTGCTAAAGGCAGTGCTGCAACTGTGCAGAACACTAATCCACGCTCTTTACTGATAGGCACACAGTACCTGCCGGTCTCTGGAAGGAAGCTCGGGGAAAGGACCAAACATGGTATGAAGGAACCTTGGCATCAGACTACCCTATAATTCTTTACTTCCACGGCAATGCAGGCACCAGGTAAGGAGACGTGATAGTAATTTCAATCCATGAATGTTCACCTCTTTTTAATTTTGTCCTTGCACAGGGCCTCTGGTTTCCACATTTAATTCCCCAACCAAAGGAGGAAAGGAATGAGCAGACTAAAATCTTTCTGATTGCCCAGGGCCATGCAAGAAAAGGATAAAAATGACAGCTTTCTATAAAGCTAGCATAACAACAACAACTTGCATTTATATATCAAATTTAACGTAGTAAAATGTCCCAAGGCGCTTCACAGGAGCAATATCAAACAAAATTTGACACCGAGCCACATAGAGACATTAGGATAGTGACAAAAAGCGTGGACAAAGAGATAGATTTTAAGAAGTGTCTTAAAAGGAGGATAGAGCTTTAGGGAGAGAATTCCAGAGCTTTGGGCTTAGGCAGCTGAAGCCCCAGCTGCCAATGGTGGAGCGATTAAAATCAGGGATGCGCAAGAGGCCAGAATTAGAAGAGCACAGAGGTCTCGGAGGGTTATAAGGCTCGAGGAGATTAGCGATAGGGAGGGGCGATGCCACGGAGGGATTTGAAAACAAGGATGAGAATTTTGAAATTGCACAAACATTTCACAAGAAGAATACTCTTAACAAATGTAACATAACAAACCTTGTTCTAAGAACTGCAGATACAAATCTATATTCCTAGAGTGAAAAATTAGGGACAACCATAGGGGAAGATTTCCTGTTTGTTATTTATAGCTAAATCGTAAATGTGGGTATAAAACAATGTTTCCAATTGCATTACAAAAAACAAACATAGGAAGGCTTCCCCGCACAATAGAAAGATGTTATATTATAGGCAGGAGAGACAAGAGGACTTGACTTCAAGAAACTTTTATTCATCACCAGCTGGGGCAACTCTTGTAGCTCAGCTGAGAACTAAGGAAGTCATTAGTTGTCACGCATAATTAATGATAAGGCTGGAAAAACAAAATAATGGTATTGAGTTGGTCATGGGGGTCAGTCAATCGTAACAATTCTAAGTTTCTCTCATTTCATTCAGCACACATACTTCTTGTAGATCTAACCTGTTTCATGGATTGAGCGATGGATTTCTAGCTTATAAGTCTCTTAGCCCTTAGCGATATAAATACATCATCATTTGTTCAACTCCCACATAGAAATAGATAGATCTGTTATTCTATGTTAGATAATCACCTAGCAGCACTGTTCCATTTAAAAGCTCCACGTTGTGCAAAGATTCCCACACTGTGCAATGTACAAGCCCTCTTTCGGCTTTTGAAGTTTTAAAATCGACCTCAGATCGCATAGGTTCTTCCCGGTGACTGAGTCACATGATGACTGTCTTTGCTGTATTTCATCATCACTTGATTTCTCAAGCCTGCTTAACCAGTTCATTTGCAGTAAGCCTTAGCTGGATAGAAGAATGCTGAAGGCTGGTTTCTTTGGGCAGAGATACCTCAGGTTTACTTTCTGTACAGAACCACAACTCCAATCCCTGATCAGATAAGGAGTTGAGCATTAGCAGAGAACATAATGCAACAGTGGCCCAAACAGTATACACACACCGGATCAGCTGCAGTCTGCATTGGCGCATATATCTGGGGCAAAAGGGTCATGCTCCTCATAGGATCTAATCAACCTCCTCTGGAAGACCTGTGATTAATTCCAGAACACCATGTTCAGAGACTGGTACTGCCCAATGCTGATTCTTACTCTGGCCGTAGTGTTTAAGGTGATTCTAGTGCCTTTAGTATCCTATGGATCAATTGCCTGAGGTTCAGCTGCAGTGTTGATCCAAAGTGGCTATTACACTAAGATTATGATTGCCCTAATGAAAGTGTGGCTATCTTTCTCTGGTCAGCTGTTAGTGTTGTGCTCCACAATGTGTCAGGTAGACCGATTGTTGATGAGGTAAGGGCCAGTATCCAATTGCTTCATTGGATCAGACAACTCTGCTTTGTAGATCTTCTAAGACTTGTCATTCCATCCTTGTACCTATCTCCCACGGAGGGAGGATCTGTTTTCTCGGGAAGAGTGTTAGCTTCTTCACCCCAAAGCAAGCTATCTATTGCTGATGACTTAGTTATTAGAAGGAGTGCCTAAATTACACTTCCATTAAAAATGCTAAGAAGGCTAACAGTGCCAAATGGAAGTTATTTTTTATTTTGTTGTCTTTATCAAACCTAGTGTCACATTACCAATTTGTAAATCTGCTATTTCAATTTCAATTGATGATCCAAAGCATTTAGACTACTCATCATATCTGTAACGTGTTTTTCTAATACCATGTTTGCTACGGTGGTAATCTGCATTATAGCCAGTAGCTGTGATTTTCCTTTCCCTTTTTAATTTCTATCTGTAGGAGCCGGTTCGTTAATTTAAAACAGGACCATGAGGGCCCATACTGTCTTGAAATATGATTTATTTAAAACTGCCTGTGATTGAGAGTTTAACCTGATATCCAGAATTAATGTCTGCACGAATCATGCTGTACCTCAGTAACAAATGCTATTATTTTTAAAGTGGTGATTTAAATTTCTACATAGAAATGAATATTTGGGTGGTGATGCAACATTTTTTAAAAATTTGTTGCTTTGTTTTTCAAAACTGTCTTTATTTTCCTGCAAAATTGCTCCATTGATTAGTTACCATTTATTTAGTAAAGTTGTATTGGAAGTTTTTAAGGACGATCACCCTGAGAAGTATTTATTGTGGTGGAAATTTTTTATTATAATGGTGATGCCTTTTATGTTGATTATTATTAATAATAATCATCATAACTTTTGTATTTTAAAAATGTAGGCGAGGCTAATTTTAATTATTTACATTTTAAACTGTTTGAAAATGACAAACTGGTAAAACCAAATAAATCAAAAAGATTCAGGAAAATTATTTTATTTGAAATTTGTTCTCATTTGCCTTTTTAAAAATTTGTTTGCAGAGGTGGTGATCACAGGGTCCAGCTATATAAGGTAGGTGGTCTTTTAAGTTGACGTAGGGAGGGTATATTGTTAGTGTGACGTTCCCACCACCCACAGTTAAAAAGCCTCCAAGAAAGAGTCATGCTAACTATCACTGTTCATCATTGTGTTCAACTCCATTTGAATCTCTTGGAGTTTAACCCTGACAACCCTCCTGGTATAATATTGGAAAGCATTTTTGCAGTTGTGCTTTGCATCTACAGCTGCTCCCCTTTCCAAGCTAAAGTTGGCAGCTGGCAGACCCCCCAGGGAAACGTTATCAATCAATAATTAGGACAAGCACTTCTCGTATCTTCCAATCTACACCTTCCCGATTAATTTTTAAACCTGGCAAAACCGTAATACTGCACTTTAGGGCGCTAACCACTGCATGCCTTGTTAGACGATGAGTGGAGAGTAGCAGACCTCAGATGATCCCACCATCAACAACACAATTATCTATGATTGGGAATGGTCCAGGTTCTTCAGAATGGCTGGAACAGACATTACCAGACCATCCTTCCTGAAACCCCTTATTGATCAAGATATCGGATAAGATGGGTGACAGTAGCTCTCTTCTTTCGGGAGAAATGGTTCAATGAGACTTCGGCCTACCCATATTTGGATCTTGAGCTGGAGTATGTGACCCAGATAAAATCCAAGATTTGGCCATGTACCCTCTTAGCTTTCAGTTTCTTCATGAACTAGGTCAAAAGCCTGACAAAGATAATTTTGCTTTAACTAGTGAAGGGAGCAACAAAGTTCTTGGGTGCAGTTGTATTTCTGTGTGACTCATGCAACAGAATGTCTCCGGTTGAGTCAAACCTTCTTTTGAGGTCAGAAATGTGATGTAGATCAAAAAGAAAGCAACAATGTGTAATGTCTGGTGCCATTGTAATAATATACATTGTAATATTAGTGAGCGTCACCAGATCCTAGCTTTCCCAATAGAAATACAGCTTAATAAAGTAGGACCGCAAGGAACTCAGCATATCTTTGATCACCTATCTTGATTGCATCGTGAAGATGTGATCCATTAACCAACTTTTTAAACCATCGACCATAAAAACAGATTTAATTCCCAAGTACCTGAATTCGAATCTGAGGAGTTATTTACTGGTGGTTATCCTGGGTAGCGATCTAAACTTTTGTTATATAAATCACTGTCACTGCTCCAGATAATAAAAAGTTTCAAAAAATTATCTCTTCTCTGCACAAAGCTCAAACTGTTCGACATTGTGACAAAACAAGTAATGTATTGTTCTCTAAAACTGTTTGGTGTCAGAGTTATGCTGTGTTTCCTTTTTCTGTGAAACATAATATAATCTTTCATCTTCAATGATTTTTTTTTCAAGACATTCAAGTTTATACTTGAGATGTAAATGTAATCATTACCAGACACTATTGCGTTGAGGAATCCAATGTACATAGAATCATAGAAGTTACAACATGGAAACAGGCCCTTCGGCCCAACATGTCCATGTCGCCCAGTTTATACCACTAAGCTAGTCCCAATTGCCTGCACTTGGCCCATATCCCTCTATACCCATCTTACCCATGTAACTGTCCAAATGCTTTTTAAAAGACAAAATTGTACCCGCCTCTACTACTGCCTCTGGCAGCTCGTTCCAGACACTCACCACCCTTTGAGTGAAAAAATTGCCCCTCTGGATCCTTTTGTATCTCTCCCCTCTCACCTTAAATCTATGCCCCCTCGTTATAGACTCCCCTACCTTTGGGGTCCAGAGGAGCAATTTTTTCACTCAAAGGGTGGTGAGTGTCTGGAACGAGCTGCCAGAGGCAGTAGTAGAGGCGGGTACAATTTTGTCTTTTAAAAAGCATTTCGACAGTTACATGGGTAAGATGGGTATAGAGGGATATGGGCCAAGGGCAGGCAATTGGGACTAGCTTCGTGGTATAAACTGGGCGACATGGACATGTTGGGCCGAAGGGCCTGTTTCCATGTTGTAAACTTCTATGATTCTAATAGTACCATGGGATCTTCTACGTCCGCCTCAGAGGGCAGATGGGGCTTCGGTTTAATGTCTCATCTGAAAGACGGCACCTCTGACGGTACAGCACTGGAAGTGTCAGTCTAGATTTTGAGCTCGAGTCTCTGGAGTGAGACTTGAACCCACAACCTTCTGACCCAGAGGAGAGAGTGAGCCACACTGAGCCATGGCTGCTATCAGGTCGACACGAGAAAAAGTAGCGTGTTTTACTGCTAAGTGATATCAGCCATCCTATGGTTTACTAATAATTTGAAAGCTCTAATAAAATATTAATATTCTCCCTTTCTTTAAAACAATATCAAACTAGATTTAATTAAATGACTCTGAGCAGGATTATGGGCTAAATGAATTGTACCCTCACTTACCGGCTTTGCTGACGATATATATCTCTCTACCAAGAGGTGGTTGATGCTGTCTCTCCTCTGTCTTTTCCTTCTCATCCGTCAAATGTTAATGCTGCTTGTCTTTTCAACAACAACCACTTGCATTTCTATAGTGCCTTTAACGTAGTAAAATGTCCCAAGGCGCTTCACAGGAGACTGATTTGGAGATATTAGAACAGGTGACCAAAAGCTTTGTCGAAGAGATAGGTTTTAAGGAGCATCTTAAAGGCTGAGGTGCAGCCACCAATGGTGTGGTGAAGGAAACCAGGGATGCGCAAGAGGCCAGAATTGGAGGAAGTCAGAGATCTTCTCGTCTGTCATAAACCTGCTACATTCTTTCTCTTGTTCACATGCCTTGGCTGTGTTGAGTTTCAGTACCTCTAGCCAGAACACTTTGTTCTCAGCAGCTGAACAAACTAATTCTAACTCCTCTATTTTTTGAGCTCCTGTGGTCATAATTTTTTTGTCTCCTGTAATCTGTTGCTCCACTTTTTTAAAATTTCAGCTTTTGGTCTGTCTGGGAAGCCCATCATTGCATCTATGCTGACACCCTTGTTACGTTTTTGGGTGGTTTTTTTTAATCCTTCTTGCTCTAGATGTATTTTTGGCTGCTTTGAATATTCTCTTAAATTAGCTCTTGCTCCTTATGTCATCAAATGTGTTCACATTTGCCCCATAGCTAAGTAATTTCGATAATGAACAGAAAACCCTTCCCTCCTTTAGATTTGCTTTAACTACTGGTTCTATCCCGTGCCTTTGAGGAGTGACAGAATGACAATGCTTGACCTTGCTTTATAGGCTTAAATTGCTAAATGAGTTTATTGAGCAATTGCTGAACAAGTGAATAAATCACATATATTTACCATCGGTGTTAAACTATGCTAACTCATAAAAACAATAAATAGTTCACAAACACTATACTGAACTGTATTTTTTATACTTTATTATTTATGTATATTTTTGCCAACTGTGGAAGTGTCCAGTTAGCTTATTCCAGTCAGAGGTACTATATAGCTTATTTTCCTTCAGCTGATTTACAGATCAAACTCAAAAAAAATGTTGAATATCTCCAGGCTAATAACTACCCAGAAACAGTTACTGTAGCTTAGTGGAATTGGAATAACTTTTAAATTCAGAAGAAGCTGCCAACCAGAAATCTATTTGAACCAAGCGCACAGGATGTTTATGTTTGAATTGTGTCGCTTGGTTCCTCCATCAAATAAATTTAGCCAGCGATAGCCAGTCGTCACATTTGTATCACTTTAGACTGGGACAGTTATCTGTGAATGCTGCTGGTTTTTAACTCCTTATGTGCCATAATTAAATGCCAAGCTAAAACTGGACAAAAAAAGCTTTATTTTTGTCACAACAATTTGCATTTATATGGCGCCTTTAACATAGTAAAATGTTCACAGGAGCGTTACCAGACAAAATTTGACACAAACCACGTAAGGAGATATTAGGACAGGTGACCAGAAGCTTGGTCAAAGAGGTAGGTTTTAAGGAGTATCTTAAAGGAGGAGAGAGAGGCAGAGAGGTTTAGGGAGGGAATTCCAGAGCTTCGGGCCTCGACAGCTGGAAGTATTGCCATCAATGGTGGGGCGATGAACATCAGGGATGCGCAAGAGGCCAGAATTGGGGAAGCGGAGACAATTACATTATCCCACATAATGCAAGTGAAAGGACTATTAAAGGAGGAAAGGCCTCCTAGTCTTTTTTTTTTGTAAAAGAACAAAAACACTTTTTATTAGTGCTATGGATACTGGGATACCACTTCCGCACTACACTTTTGTATTCTCTGCTGGAGAGTGGGAAAAGCAAGAAAAAATGATAAACAAAAGGAGAAAGAAGAGACAAGAAAGCCATATACGTAGAATGTGCACCACAGAAACGGACCATTCGGCACCACAGAAACGGACCATTCGGCACCACAGAAACGGACCATTCGGCACCACAGAAACGGACCATTCGGCACCACAGAAACGGACCATTCGGCACCACAGAAACGGACCATTCGGCACCACAGAAACGGACCATTCGGCACCACAGGTCCATGCCGGTGTTTATACTCCACACGAGCCTCCTCCCACCCATCCTCATCTAACCCTATTAACATATTCTTCTACTCCTTTCTCCTTCATATGTTTATCTAGCTTCCCCTTAAATGCATCTATGCTAGTCACCTCAACTACTACTTGTGGTAGCAAGCTCCACACTCTAACCACTCTTTGGGTAAAGAAGTTTCCCCTGAATTACCTTTGGATTTATTACTGACTATCTTTGATACGCTCGTGGGACAGCTTCCCATTGAATGAGTGCCGGTTTCGAGTTTTTAGGTGGCTCGTCCACGTTGCAATATCCAGCTTCGCCACAGCCAAGTTGGGCCGGCTGTTAGTGAATCGTAGGTACTTAAGGTAGGGAGGAGGGGTTGATCTGTGATTGGGAAAACAGACGTTACCGCCAGGTTCACTTGGCATGGAATCCACCATAACAGAGACGTGACTGAGCTAGTGTCGTTTGGTTAGCGGCCTTGCTTGCCGATTACCCATGATCATCATCTGATGGTTGCGCTTTATTACTAACTATCACACATCAGACAACATAACATAACAACGGAATTAACATGTAACGTATTTACAGAGAGTCCGATTAGCGGCTGTTTAGTTGACCCATCAACTATGTCATTTCAATGTCCATACTAGCAGCTCTTGTTGCGGGGACCCCCGTGGGGTTGCTTCTATTCTGGTTTCCGTACCCACTGAACTGGGGATTGATTGGTGTATCGGCTCTCCTCTCGGAACGCCCTCCTTGAGGTTTGGTGGAGCTCTCTTCGACATCACCGGCTGAGAACTACTTTCGTGGTCCCCTGGTCTTCGGAATTGACTGACAGTCCGTTCCAGTCCAGTCTTCCACGATTTGGTTTACAGCTGGGCACTTGTAGATCTTGACTTGTTGCCATCCTCTATCTAGGACAACTTGATGGAGGTACGTGATGCTAGAACTGCAGGAGTCTGTCTAGCGGTGCAGCTTTTGTATTTTACGCCTTGGTTAGCTGCCAACAAACGGTGGGGAGGTTTTTTGCCCGGTACCAATCCCAACCAGCCGTGAGCGAACTCACATATTTTTGTTTTAGAAGGTTCCCCTCCTGAGGGAGTGTGATCTCAGTCAGATCACTCTTTATGCATTCTTTGAGCAGTCGAGACCGCCACGTATCTTATGGAGGCTGGCGGGAACACGACTCACTGTGACCGAGAACACACAAGACAATCACAGTTACAGTAAGACGAAGACTTCACCAAATGAGTGCTAGTTTGGTCGCGATTTAACAGCAGACCTGCATGACTACAGCTACCATCCTACTATAACCGGACTTACTAAAACAAACACCGGTTGAGGGCAAGTCATTACCCCCAACTTTTGGTTCCACACCAGGCATCTGCCTGGGCTCTTGCCTGAACAGGTCAAGAGAGAAATCGCTTACCTCCGTGGATCTACGCAGATCACCCTTCAAGCAAGTTCTTTGAGCAGCCCATTCAGCCAATGCTGTTGTTTCCTGCGGGACCACGTGGAGGTACGGCTCGCTGTGACCGAGAACTTACAAGACTGTCACAGCTACAGCAAACAGAGGGCAAAACTCCGAGTCCGCCTACTAAGGCCTCAGAGTCATAGTTATATGGTCCCTAGTTCTGTTCTCTCCTACAAGTGGAAACATCTCTACTTCTTCCCTATCAAACCCTTTCATATTCTTAAAGACCTAAATCAGATCACCCCCCCACCCCCCAGTCTTCTCTTTACTAGAGAAAAGAGCCTAGCCTGTTCAGTCTTTCCTGATATATAGAACCACTCAGTACTGGTATCATCCTACTAAATCTTTTTTGCACCTTCTCCAGTGCCTCTATATCCTTTTTAAAATATGGAGACCAGAACTGTTCACAGTACTCCAAGTGTGGTCTAACCAAGGTTCTGTACAAGTTTGGCATAAATTCTCTGCTTTTCAATTCTATCCCTTTAGAAATGAACCCCAGTGCTTTGTTTGCTTTTTTTATGGCATATTAACCTGCGTTGCTACATTGTGATTTATGTATCTGTACCCCCAGATCCCTCTGCTCCTCTTCCCCCCCCCCCCCCCCCCCCCCCCAATTTGGACACTTATTTTCCAAGGAGTATGTGGCTTCCTTATCCTCCCTACCAAAATGTACCACCTCACACTTATCTATATTGCAATTCATTTGCCAAATACACACCCATTCTGCAAATTTATTAATGTCTTCCTGTATTTTGTCGCAGTTCTCCTCAGTACTAACTATAAATGCAGCTTTATTCCATACTGAAGGCTACACCTCTATTTTCCCACTGATGTGAGCAGAAGCCACCTTTTCACTGCCTATTTGCATCATTCAGAAGTTGGGGGAAAACAAGGATTCAGTTATGCATTTCTCCTGCAAGCACAAAGTGCTGCTCATAGGCCTGCCCCAGCTGTGCGCCTTTTAATGTTTGAAAGCAGCTATCAAGATGGTCAGTTCTTCTGCATTGTGTTGCTCCTCTGATGGCTCAGCTATTGATTTGGAACATTCTAGGTTTGATCCTTGGCCTGTGCTGAGTTTCCTGATCCTATCTGGGTGATAGTTGGAGCAGTATCCTTGGCTGCAGCACTCTAGCTAAGAGGCAAATCCGAAAGAGATCCTGCTTCTGATCGCTATCCATTGACCCTTACTGGAAGACTGGAAGTGTGCAAGGTGGAAGTAAAAGATTCCATGATACTATTCAAAGACCAGGGGAGTTCTCCCTCGTGTCCTGGCCAATATTTATCCCTCAACCAACATCACTAAAACAGGTGATCTGGTCGTTATCTCATTACTGTTTGTGGGACCATGCTGTGTGCAAATTGGCTGCTGCATTTCCTCCATTACAACAGTGACTGCATTTCAAAAATAGTACTTAATTCGCTGTAAAGCGCTTTGGGATGACTTGAGGTCATGGAAGATGCTGTGTAACTGCAAGTTCTTTAAGTATGGACATCCAATCAGAACAGAATTGGGCTGGGCTATTATCTACTTGTATTTGTTTTGCACTACAGTGGCATTATCTTAATCTGTGTGGAATGACAAACAAATGAAGAATGACATTAGGTTTTATTTTTGCAATGTGGTCTCCCACGTTACTGAAGTGTAGTTTATCCTCCAAGTAAATAATTCTTGCGCCTCTATTCTTTGATTTGGACCTCAGATCTATCAAAAAGATATGCAAATTAGTCTGAGGCTGCAGCTCATTATGGGAGTAGGAAAACTTGTGACTCTTGCAAGGCAGCAACAAAGCTCTCAAAGGGACAGTTTCTGTTATTTTTCTCTGTACGATTGTTTTAATGAATTCGTAAAAGAGTTTACTAGCAACATGTTTATGAACTTGCTAAGTAGGTGCAGAGAGGACAATATCAGAGACTGCTTTTGTGTTTTTCCTTGTGTGATGACCTGATCCCAATAAATCTGTGTGGGGGATGAACTATACTTAAAGAAATAGGAAAACCATATACTTTTCTATGTGCTGCTATATTTGAACAGTTTGAAGTCATGAATATATGAGGTACTTCTCAAAATGAAACTGTTTGTTGCTCACTTGTACACTGTTACGGTCGAATGGAGATTCTGTTGTCTTTGCCCCGAGTGTATCCATTGTTATGTCTGTGAAGATTCAAGTGGTGAACTTAATTGCCTTCCATCTCCACATTCTTGATTTTGCTTTCTCCCCATTTACAGGTCCTCAGTTCACAAGGCTACCATGTAGTCGCATTCGATTATAGGGGTAAGTAAATCTATAGCTGTTCATCTAGACTAAGAAAGATTTCAAAAAGTGTGTTTTCTTGCATGTCTGTAGATAAAGATCTAACATAATACTGTACTGGCCTGTTAAACTCTACAAGTAATGGGAAGGTACAAAAATAACCAACATGGGGAGGGTTAAATGTTCAAAACAAACTTGATTTAAAAGCAGTGCTGCATGAAGATACAAGAATAGCCAGAATTATGTAATTGCACAGAATCTACTGCATAAGCAGAACTAGCAGTATAATTGAGCTTGACTCACTTATGTCTGCAGTTTCACTGTCTGGGTCTCATGATTCTTGATAGGGCAGTGTTTGCACGCAAACTCGGTCTCTGTTTGATTTAGAACATGCATGGGACAAAAACCCAAGTTTTTTTTTGTTTGAGAATACGAACAAATGTGCTTTTTTTTCACCTTCTCACTTCTCATTTCAGTTATTTCCCTTCCTACCCTTTTAAGTTTGTTCACATGAGGCACATTCTCCTTTCTGGTAACAAGCACACCATACTACATAATAGCATATTTATGGGGCTGTACCTTGAATTGTCCAATTGCAAGGCTCTTTATCTTGGCCGTGTTGTTAAGGATGTGGCTCCCCTTCAGCGGAAAGGAAGTTCATTGCTTCTGGTCACCCTTGCTCATCTCTTGCATTGCTACTTGCGGAACAGCATTGACTGAGGCTTGGTACCAGCCGCCTGCCTTCATTCTTGATGGGGAGTGTGTGTAGCTTGAGGGGTCCAACAAGATTGGGTGGTTTGTTTTAAAACTGTAGCAGGATGTGTATATTGAGAAAATTGTAAGTGTATTTCAGTATTGAAAGAGTTAGTAGGGTTCTATCTGTCTATTGCACCCTGCAAATGAAATTAAAGCTGAATTAATACTTGATCACTGAATATCCTTCAAACTGGCTATTTATCAAGTCTCATTTGAGTGAGGAAAGGGATGTGAGTATTCTATAACTGTGTATGCAGTTGGAGTATTTAAAATTCTCATCCCTGTGTTCAAATCTCTCCATGGCCTCGCCCCTCCCTACCTCTAACCTCCTCCAGCCCCAAACCCTCCCGATCTCTGCGTTCCTCCAATTCTGGCCTCTTGTCCCTCTCCATTCCCTTCATCACACCATTGGCAGCCTTCAGCCGTCTAGGCCTTAAGCTCTGGAATTCCCTCCCTAAATCTCTCCACCACTCCACCACTCTATCTCCTTTAACGCCCTCCTTAAACCTACCTCTTTGACCAAGCTTTTGGTCTCCACTCCTAGTATCTCCTCTTTAGCTCGGTGAAAATTTTTTGTCTAGTTATGCTTCTGTTAAGCATCTTTTGTATGTTTTTCTGCAGTAAAGGTGCTATATAAATTCAAGTTGTTGTATTTAGTACGTGACATTAGTTAAAAGGACTTAAAAGTTGGGCTTCAGTGATTTTGCTGACATGTTGGATTTAACTGCTTGAAGGTGTGACTTGCTGGAAAAGAGACGATGATTCATTTTTGGAGATTCAAGGGAGAATTTGTGCATGTATACTGTATACATTTGAAAAAAATGTTAAGTGTTTGGTTTTTGTTTAGCTGCATGGCATAAATTTATGTACTAAGATTTGGAAACTGGATTCAATTTTACTCTAACATTGGATGATTAGCCACTTTTTACTTCCGGTGCTAGTAAGTTACTGCCTTAATCAATGTGTTTTATTACCAGGGGATACATTTTAGGCACATACCATTACAGGCAACATGGCAGTGTTAAATCTGAGGTCACCATGTAATGGGTAAGCACATTATATCCTTTCATCTCTGGGACCTGGGTTTGAATCCAGTACAGGCTGATGGGATAAAAGTTTTCCTTCTCTGATTGCTGTAAGTCAAATGAACAGTCTCTACGCATTTCAGATGCAAGAATTAGGATAAACTTTTCTTTTCATGGGGTAATTTTAACTTTTATTGCCAGGTGAAAAACGGGTGACAGCAAATTGGCCATCCGATTTACACCTCGTTTGATTTGTTTTTCCACTGAAGTGTGGCGATAAAAGTTTAAAATGACCCCTGCAGTGGGAATGTAATCCTCATTCACTTGAACAAGGGAGGAGACAGCATGAAAAGGAGATCTTGAGATTGCTTGAAAATCTGTTCGAATCCTACATAGCCAGCAAGATTTGGCAGCAATAACTTCTTTCAACCTTAAAATTAAAGTTTTTTCAAAAATATCTTCTTCCCGCCAATTTACTTCCCTCTGCCCCTGAAGACGCAGAGGTATGTTGGGATGTCGTTCCGTGGATGGGAGTTGCTCTCCGCTACTTGCTATATTTCACATATAAGCTTAAATGGATCATAGAATATTATGGCACAGAATTAGTAAAATTTGTCTTTCTCCATTTGAGAACTTTTACTCCTGGTTCTGTCTTTGTCCTTTTCTGTAACAATGCTAAATCTAATGGTGCGTGTTGGCAGACTATTTGAATATGAGGGACATCACAGCCAAGCTCAATTCTTCCCACATGTGCATTTTCAAGCAAAGGTCACTGGTCTGGTGAAGAACTCTGGCTGATATCCCTCCTCTCTCTTTCTTTTCCCCTCTTTCTTTTCCCTTTTTTCCTTTCTCTCTCCCTCTCTCCCTCTCCATAGAAAATAGGAGCATTCGGCCCTTCAAGCCTGCTCCGCCATTCAGTATGACCATGGCTGATCCTCTATCTCAATACCATATTCCTGCTGTCTCCCCATACCCCTTGATGCTTTTGTGTCTAGAAATCTATCTAGCTCCTTAAATATATTCAGTGACTTGGCCTCCACAGTCTTCTGTGGTAGAGAATTCCACAGGTTCACCACTCTCTGTGTGAAGAAATTTCTCCTCATCTCAGACCGTGACCCCTCGTTCTGGACCCCCCCCCCCCCCCAGCCAGGGGAAACATCCTCCCTGCATCCAGTCTGTTTAGCCCTGTCAGAATTTTATACGTTTCAATGAGATCCCCTCTCATTCTTCTAAACTCGAGTGAATACAGGCCGAGTCGACCCAATCTCTCCTCATATGACAGTCCTGCCATCCCAGGAATCAGTCTGGTGAATCTTCGCTGGACTCCCTCCATGGCAAGTATATCCTTTCTTGGGTAAGGAGACCAAAACTGCACACAATACTCCAGGTGTGGTCTCACCAAGGCCCTGTATATCTGCAGTAAGATACCCTTGCTCCTGTACTCAAATCCTCTTGCAATGAAGGCCAACATACCATTTGCCTTCCTAACTGCTTGCTGCACTTGCATGTTTGCTTTCAGTGACTGGTGTACAAGGACACCCAGGTCCCTTTGTACATCAACATTTCCCAATCTATCACTATTTAAATAATACTCTGCCTTTCTATTTTTCCTTCCGAAGTGGATAACTTCACATTTATCCACGTTGTACTGCATCTGCCATGTATTTACCCATTCACTCAACTTGTCTAAATCGCCTTGAAGTCTCTTTGCATCCTCCTCACAACTCAATCCCACCTAGTTTGTTTTTCTTTCTCTCTTTCTTTCTCTCTCTCTCTCCTTCTCGCTCTCGCTCTCCTTCCTCCATCTCTTTCGCGGAGGTGCTGAGACCAACTACTGCAGCCCTTATGCCATTGCAGCAACTAAGATAGAACAGACTGAATCAAACCTTTGTCCTATGGCCTACGTGAATTAAATGGTCAGAGACATGCCACCTTTACCATTGCCAACTTAGCCATCAGGGGAACCTTACAAATCAATATTCTGAGCTGCCACTTTAGTTAGGTGGAGTACTTCCAACACACAAAATAAATTGATATTGGTTGAGATCAGAAATAAAAGCAATGCACATTGCATGCTTGTTAATAGGCACAAAGTGGACTGGAGCATTTGCCCTTTCTAGCTGGGACCAAGTCCATACTGATGTGCTGAAGGTCTTCCTTCCTTTGTGGGTATATGGGTTGTAAGTTTAATGACCTTGGGTAGTGTAAATCTAGTTTCAAGTAGATGTAGGTCCAAACCTGGGTCAAAATCCTGGAACTCCCTACCTAACAGCACTGTGGGAGAACCTTCACACGGATTGCAGCAGTTCAAGAAAGCCGCTCACCACCACCTTCTCAAGGGCAATTAGGGATGGGCAATAAATGCTGGCCTTGCCAGCGCTGCTCACATCATATGAACGAATATTAAATGAAATAACACTGACCATAATTTGGGGCTAATCTACTTTTTCCCAGAGAGGCCATTAGAAGTGCATTGTTGGGACAGAGGAGATGGAGCTTTATGCAAGGCCATACCTGACCCAAGTGCGCTAGATACCAACACTTAATGCAAAATGTGGAAAATATTCCATTCCTCAGCACTGTCACTCTTCACCTTGATTAACATGAAGCCCGCAATTAATGAAAATCAATCTTTTTAATGGGACCATTTGTTCAGGCATCAATTCATTTCTAACACATTAGATTGGATAATCGGAAATATTCGAGATTTTGAATATGTTCTTCATCACAGATGTCTCCCCTGAAAAGCTTCTACTCAGGCACAGGGCATAATTGTTTATCTGGTAACACCAATCTTGGATTAATGTCTGTGCACTCTCTCTTGTGGCATTATGTTCTTGCTATTATGGCTTGGTAGGTGATGACAGATTAACATCCCACATTTGTACATCAGCCAGCACAGTGATTTCCTATTTGTGCATTATGTTGAAATGAACAAAAAATGGCTACTAAAACTTGCATATATAGTACAGCCTGCCTATCTACGCTCACATTATCTTCTGTACGCGATTAACCGGGAAAATGATTTGCAGGAGTCGAGGCCAGTTCAGAAGAGCAGTGGAAGTGCATTATATTTCCTCCTACTTTGAAATGGAGTACAGTACTGCAATGTAATACTGTTGCTGTTTTTTTTCTTATTCTGAGGTGTCCAAAGACAGTTGCACAGGAACAGACGGGATGGGGTTGATTTTTATGCACGAACAAGTCAGTGGGGAAAAGTAAACACTGTACAAGATGAATGCAATGCAAGTGAACAACCACCAGATTGAATCGTGTAACCTTCAGAAAGACACTAGGGACTACAAACTTTGAAGCATAATATATTCCTTTCAAGGAGAAGAATATAATTGCAACATTTTTTTATGGCGTTCTTCGTTTTGGGAGAGCAGCCGAAGCAAATTTGCTTAACAAAATGGCAGCAGCTAGCCTAAATCCGACTGGAGTGAGAATTCATACGTATCTTCTTGACATCATGTATTGGGTTAACTTATTTTTAAAAAAAATTTAGAGGAACTTTGTGAGCATGAAGGTGACCTTATTAGGACAGTTGCCGGTACTGAGTTCATTGTAAAGTGCAGTGAAGCCTCATTATAATCAAATGAATGTCTATGTACGATGAATGGATTGGTTGAACCAGTGCAATTTATTAGGTTGTACCACTTTAGTCCATTGCAGTTTAATTTAGTGGAATTCTTCCTAATCTGTTATAAGCCTCCATTACGATGGATAATCACAGTTCCACTGCAATTGCAATGGCTGTGCCGGAATTGACTTAGGTTAGAAACAAATACTTGGTAAAGATTTGCTGTCATCAGATTTTTCTGTTGTTTAAATTTGATAGCATTGATGCATTTAAGGGGAGGCTTGATGCATAAATGAGGGAGAAAGGAATAGAGAAATAAGGGGCAGGGTGGGAAGTGGTAATTAGAGTGGGCAGAGGCTTGTGTGGAATATAAACACCAGCGTAGATCAGTTGGGCCGAACGACCTGTTTCTGTGCTGTAGATTGTATTCTACGTATGTAACCTTTCAACTCCATTGACAAGCTGGCACTAAACTCTGGTGTACAGTATAAGCAAAGACGATTCTAATTCAGGTAACATTACAAAACTATTTTCAGTGATGTACTGTAGCAGTATTTCTTGCAAAGCTAGGTTTCTTGGGTTGAACCTGAGTAATCAACTGCTGAGGATATGGTCTGCAGCCCCAGCAGTAATTCATTTTGACACATTTTGCATTCTTGCCGTATTAGCTCAAAGGATAATATCATGCAAATAATTGTAGGAGTGCAAGTATGGCCTAACCTGCAACATACCCAGAGTGATTTGGGCAATTTTAAAAATCTTTATTGTAATTACCATGTTATTTCAAATAGGAACTTCTTACTGTTGTATTTAGGGAACATAGATGCGGTGTGTGGGTTGTGATGTGGAGGTAGAGTTGCTAACTCTAGTTGGACATATTCTTGGAGGTTTCATCACATGACCTCCTGCCTTCAACTGTCCTGCCCTTAGCTTCCCCACCCCCCCTGCCAATCTTCAATATTTTTATACCTAATAAATGAACATGTTCAATAAAAATGAAAACATAATTTCTTTTAATGCCCTTATGATTTTTCTCCCGGGGTTTATCGCAGCAAGAGAGTAAGCTTTCATTCCTGGAGAATCCAGGACAATCCTGGAGGGTTGGCAACTCTATTTGGAGGTAACACATCTGCATTCTTGTGGTTTGTGATAACTAGGTTTAAGAGCAGAATTGACTATTGCAAACTCCTGACATTCATTCTATTTATTTTTAAAACTGAGAATAACAGATGGCTGGGGCTGCTAGGTGTAGAATAATGCATGGCTGGAGCATTTCACAACAGATTGAGCAGTTGAGAAGATGCCATAAACTGGGAATGCAAAACTTGAGCTATTTGTCAATGTCATTTTAACCCAGAGATAGGTTATTTGCTCGCAAAATCCTTCATTCCATGTTCTGTATCATACAAACAAAATGACATTGTCAGCCAATTTTATTCTGCTGTCAGCAAGTTTTTTTTCTAACAGTGAGTGTCATGAAGGACAGTAATGGACCACAGACTCATGTGAATGGAGTGTTGGATCATGTGTTTTCCAACTGTATGGATAAAGAGTTTTATTTCATTGTATAAAGGGAATAGCTTACCTAGAATATATTTTTGTTACACAAATCAAGACATCACAAATAACCCATTAATGTCTGTTACAATGGAAATACATTTCCAGCCCAGAAGATTCAGTGATTGTTCACTTTCAAACGTGCATGTTGATACACCCTACTTGTGCTTCCATAATGATCTGTGCAGTTCTTGAACAAGTAGAGGTAGAGAGGTTGTTGGCTCTTTTATCATTTCGTGTTGATATATCGACAAACACTAAACAAAAAAAAGTGCTTATAAAGTTGCTTGTATTCCTTGGTAAGTTTTTGATTTTTGAAAGTGCTTAATAGCAGCAGCAGAATTCAAAATATCCACCATTTGTTCTACTGTTTCAGAAATTCTGAAGCAGGAACAGGTCTGCTCCGTTTCACTTGGCTATCAGCGAACTGATGAGTCAGCAGCTGTGACCAATGTCACACATGCTGACACAGCTCACTGAGTCATCAGATGTCATGGCTCCAAACCCCCACCAAATAAAATCATTAATTGTAAATACTTTTTTCCGAATCCATAACTTCAACAGGAAATAGTATTTTAGCTGACCAAGCAAGTTGGGTTTTAAACAATCATAGAATCATAAAGCACAGAAGGAGGCCATCCGGCCCATCATGTCTATGCCAGCTCTTTGAAAGAGCTGTCCAATTAGTCCCACTCCCTCTGCTCTTTTCCCATAGCCCTGCAAATATTTCCTTTTTAAGTATTTATCCAATTCTCGTTTGAAAGTTACTATTGAATTTACTTCCACAATCCTTTCAGGCAGTGCATTCCAGATCAACATAACTCACTGCATAAAAAAAATTCTCCTCATCCCTCCCCCCCCCCCCCCCCCCCCCCCCCCCCCCCCCCGGTTCTTTTGCCAATTGTTTTAAGGATCTAAAAGATGGAAGAATGGAAGATGTCACAATCTTTGGTTCTGGTTTTCTTCCAACATTTACCATTTTAAATTGCTATGTCAACAGTTCCCATTAAATTTTACTATGTCAACAGTCACAATGTAGTTGCAAGCTCTCGCCTTTAGGTGGCAGTGTGGATTGCATTTCGGAACTTCTTCGCCATCTTGCATATTAAAAAATCTTGTTGCCCACAGTTCGCTGATGAATTTAGCAATTCATGTGTGCATGTTTGTGAAAATGACTGACCTTCATAAGTAAGCTTGAAATTTCTAGAAATTGAAGTATTCCATTTTTAAAAAATTCTGATTTCAGTCGTCAAGTTAGAAAGAATTGATTTTGTTTTTGTAAAATCATCTTTCAGTTTTTCACCTGTTCATTTAAATTGTTATCTGATTTGTTAAGTATGTATTGTTTTTTGGAGGTGAATCCTGATTAAAAAACGTATTACCGCTACCTGCTTTCACACTAGCAGTTTCCTTAACCAGCTGATTGGATGGTTAGCCCTATGCAGGCGAAAGGCTTTAGGGATCCCGTAACCCATCGATGAGGGGGGCCACCCACACTCACCAGACGCCAGTATCCCACTGGATGTTGACCCAGAATTCAGAGCCGGAGCTGCAGTCTCCACTTGCCAGGACAGAATTCTGCCTTAGTAGCACGGGTAATACATTTCAAATCACCACTCCTTTGGTAGAACAGCTTATTACTCAACTTACTATGACCAATACTGTGGGAAAGCTGTTATTATGTATAGTTATGTGACTCTCTCATTTCTTGCTATGCATCAGGCATCACATTTTGTTGCAGATGGAAAAAAATGTCATTGATGTGGAATCCGCAGCCTTGTGGTAACCTCTCTCTCCTCCTCTTTCCCCCCCCCCCCCCCACACCCAAGGAGAAGAGCCAAGCAGCTTCGAGTCTGCAGAAACTTCCAAAATTGAGATTAACTAGCCTCTAAATAACCTCAGAATGTGCCTATTTGAACCACTACCCCACAAAGGAGTACCTGACCAGCAGCGTTTAAAGGGCTGTTCCAGGATAACAGCTAAACATCACAACTGTGCTCTTGATCCCAATGAAACCAGTGACCAATGCCAGAGGAGATCAGCTAGTACTGCATAATAATTTGTGCTTAGCACGTATATTTTTCCAGGCCGTAACACCACTATTAGTACAACTGAAATGGTGAATACAAACCATCTTACTGCTTCTAATGTTGATCTTTTAACTTATCTGCTAGCCCTTAGCTAGCGCAATGTTGTCCAATAGAAATCTCTGACTAATCATCGGTGTGGTTAAGGTGACAGTGTTTTAGCCACATGCACTAATTTTAGTAGAAAAGGCCTTACATACACTCACACAATACAGGTAAATGTACTTAATGTGTATATTTACTTAAACATCTACCATCATTCAGTAACCAAGGAAATGAAGAACTCTCAACGATAAAAAACACGGGCACACTCTGCTTTTCGTCTTACCATTTTACCAACAAATGCACAAGAATGTTAAAGTTCAAATGCATACACCATGCGAATGAGTATTGAGATCACATGCCCTACGACGGTGTCTATTACTCATTTTTTATTTACTAATCAGAAATGCAATTAGCCACATCTGGATTCTTAATTAGCCACATGTGGCTAGTGGTTAATGTATTGGACAGTACTGAGCTAGTGTAAGTACACGCTGGGTAGAGTTTCCACTTTAGGTGCAATCGGAAAATTGCGTCCAAAGTGCACCCGAAATTGTGCTGGTTAGGTTACAGTTCAAGTTTCTGCTAAAATGCATTTTCATAATCACAAGTGTAAAATTTTCTGTGAACCAGCGCAATTGGGCACTTGGGCACTGTACTAGAATGTAATTGTTTTTTGATTTTTCTTTGCATTAAAAGATACTCATTGATGTAGTTAAGAGTGGTAACCTGGTGTAGTTTTATTAATGTAGCTGAAAATGGGTTTATCACAAAAAATAAGCATTTTTATTAAATGTCTAGTCCTTCACTGTGAGTAACATGATTTTAAATCACTGAAAATGACATAAAAAAATTATACTGAACCATTCACTAGTTTCATTGGTGTACACTGGTCAGTTTCTTGGTAAAACTTTTAAAACATACTTACTAATGCCTGTGCGCCTAAGAAAATGAGCGCAATTTGAAGAGCCTTCACTAACCAGCGCAGTCGGCGGAAACTCGCGATATCGACCTGGGGATGTAGCCAGTTTTATGGGTGGGGCTGGATCTGGCCGAATTGAATCTTAAACCAGTAAAAGTCACGGAAAACCCTGAAATAAGTGATTTTGGGCATTCCTCACTTACGTTTAAAATTCCCTGATCTTTGGTACTGGTTCAGCCATTGGGCTGGAATCTGGGCGCAAACTAGCGGAAACTCTACCCCATTACGTACATATCATAAAATGTATAGTTCCCCAAATTGGTATGGAACAGGTTTTGTATCAGGAAGTTGGAAGCTTAAAAGATACTCTCTCTAATTATTGATCAGCTGAACGGTCACTTACTGCTATGTTTAGTTTCTTTGTTTGTATCCAACTAAGCAGAGCTCAGAGATCATAAGCTGCATGTCTCTGACTCTGGTGCTTCAACACAACAGTTACAGGTACTTTGTCCTCCTTCAATTTTTTTTGGCAAGGGTATTGAGGATTACGGAACCAAGGTGGGTAGATCGAATTAAGATACAAATCAGCCGTGATCTAATTGAATGGCGGAACATGCTCAAGGGGCTGAATGGCCTACTCCTGTTTCTATAAGTGTAGTATAAAGGACTTTTGCATGGCTTCCTGTGATTGAATAGTCTGTTGCAACTATGTTACTTTTTGTTTTTTCTTTTGATAAGTTGATGGTTACAATCAGTTTATTGTAATTCCATTGCTTAGGCCAGGAGATGATGCCCACATACAGTTTCTATGGAATTGCTTCTCCTCCGTATGTTTATTTTGAGCACTTGCCCTTTGTAAAAGGTTTATGTATTTTAATGAACTGTCTTCAGTGACCGAGCTAGTAATTATTGGACGCCACTGTCTATTTTACATTTTTCCAACAAATCAAATACAAAATCTTGAGCGGAACAGTATTAGCAAGCAGCATTTGAAACAATATTTAATTCAACAAAATGATAAGCAGCAACAACTCATTGAGCTATGAATAGAATTGAAGGTTACAAGGATAATTATAGATCAAGTTGATCAAATACTCCCTTGAGCACAATGGTGCCAGCAATATGGAGACCTTGGGGTGACCAGCTGGTCAGGTTTAAATAGTGGGGATGGATAGAGTAGTGTGGTGTTTGGCTTATCCGTCTTCAGGGGTTTGGGAGAATCTTGTGGAACTTTTCCTTTAAGTGATTAAGTGGAATAGAGTCTAGGATAGGTCAAGTTGTACAAATTCTCTGAAGTAGCAGGCTTGATAGGCCAAATGGCCTTCTCTTGTTCCCAGTGCTCTGACTCTCCTTTCTTGCCCCACTCCAGTGCTTCGATCTCCTTATTTCCCCAGCCATTGAGTCCCACTCATTCCAGCCTCCACCTGTGCCTCCAAACTGGGAAACATATCAGCACGCTGAGCTGAGGGAAATTATTCGAGACATAGATGGAGACTGGGGATTGTGATGGAGAATTTAGAGGCACACCAGGCATTTGCCGAGCAACACTTGGGTACCTGGACTATCCTAAGCAAATGGTAATAAGCGCAGCATAACTGAGTGTAGCAGAAGGTGGTCACTATATAAAGTCTTAACAACTTCATGCCACTCGCATGTATTCAAGCATTGCCGTATCCTGGCCAATATTTATCCCTCAACCAACATCACGAAAACAGATTATCTGATCATTATTTCATGGCTGTTTGTGAGACCTTGCCACATTTCCCCATATGACAGCAGCGACTACACTTCAAAAGTACTTCATTGGCTGTAAAGTGCTTTGGGATGTACTGAGATCGAGAAAGGCGCTATATAAATAAGTCCTTTCTATCTTTTTATAAGTAACCATAGTCCACCAGTGAGTAGGGGTCGATTTAAAAAATTTCAGCACAGGTGGTAAACTGGAAAGAAAAATCAGGCGGCCGATCTGCAACCGCCGGTTTATCGCCCGCACCAAAAGTAATAATTATCCCCACATGGTCTCTGTAATCTTGGCCATGACCGTAATGGCAAAACTATTTTTTTCCCCAGCTTCTTTCAGCAGATGTCCTGTCCAACTAATTTTTATTTCTACTTTCTGATCTATTATAAAGTGTAAAAATGTACTTCTATTTCTGTTTATACTTTTTGTTCAAACAAAAAGTATATGGTGGACTCCCTGGATGTTGTATTTATCTAGCAGGCAGTCCTGACATCATAATGGAGCTGTAACTTCTTGTCCATGCATTATTTTTCTGGTCCTAGCTGTTGGACAAGTCCGCTCAATGTGTATCCTTTATTTCAATAAACGTGACAGTTTTAAATGTTTTTCCACAGTTAAACAAGGAAAGTTTTAATGTTACAAATTTAATTTGTAATGCAGTTTGCAACTAATTGCTTCTCCCATTGTTACAACAGACTTTATTTTAAAAAATAGATTGAAGACTTGCTCTATTTTTACATAGAATTTACAGCACAGAAACAGTCCATTTGGCCCAGCCGGCCTATGCTGGTGTTTATGCTCCACACAAGCCTCCTCCCACTATATTTACCAATCGACATATCCTTTCTCCCTCATGTACTTATCTAGCTTCCCCTTATCTGAACCCCGAAGTCACACTGCTCCTTAAATCATTTTGTCCATGTTTATGCTGCACCAATACATTGGCCATTATGGCAGACGGCAATCAGTCCCCAGGCTCTTCCTAAAGTAGCACAGAACCAGGTATTGGGAAACGTGTGAAAGCGAACTGGGGTCGACCTTCCCCCTCATTTGTTCCAAGCCTCTACCCAGTACTTCCCATTGCTGCACAAGTGAGCTCAAGAAATCGGTGGATGAGAGCTTACAGCATGAATCCATTTTCCACCACTTTGTGGCACGACATGATGGCGCTTCCACATTCTGGACCACCACACTGTCCTTGCAGATCATTTTCAGCAACTAAATTGTCTTTCACTGTTTTTGTTCAGAAATAAAGACGTGCATTTATATAGCATCTTTCACAACCTCAGGACATCCCAAAGCGCTTTACAGCCAATGAAGTACTTTTGAAGTGTAGTCACTGTTATAATGTAGGAAAATGTGGCAACCAATTTGCGCACAGCAAGATCCCGCAAACAGTTCTCATTTAAAGGTGAGGGTAGTTGCTGATACATTCCAGCAATACTTTCTGTTTTTGGACTGTTTTATTTAGTAAGCATACATCAGCAGGTACCGTTGTTTTGATGAGATGTGATAGGAATTGTCGTATCCAACAAAACTTTCAAACAAAAAAACGTTTATCCACAAGCGAAGTGTATCTACAAGTAGCAGCCCCAGTTACTTTTTAACAAAGACTATACTGGGGAACTGGTAGCTGGGAAGAAATTCAGTGGTTCATTGGTTGATAAGGCGGTTAAAAAGACGGGGAACCAACCAGGGAACAGGCCATTTTGGATCTGGTAATGGGTAATGAAACAGGATTAATTAATGATCTCAAAGTAAAGGATCATTTGGGAAGCAGTGATCATAACATCTTAAAATTTGACATCCACTTTGAGAGCAAGGATCTTGGGTCATAATCTACTGTAATAAACTTAAACAAGGGCAATTATAAAGGAATGAGGGCCGAATTGACTAAAGTGGACTAGGTAAACAGATTAGATGGTATGATGGTGGATAAGCAGTGGCAAACATTTAAAAAGATACTTTATGACTCGCAATAAAAATATATCGCTGTGAGGAGGAAAGATTCCACAAAAAGGGTGAACCAACCATAGCTAACTAAGGAAGTCAAGGATGGTATCAGGTTAAAAGAAAAAGCATACAACATGGCAAAGATTACTGGTAAGCCTGAAGATTGGGAAAACTTTAAAAACCAGCAAAGGATGACTAAAAGAATAATAGAGGGAGAAAATAAATTGAGAGTAAACTAGCAAAAAATATAAAAACTGATGGTAAAAGCTTCTACAAGTATATAAAAAGGAAGAGGGTAGCTAAAGTAAACATTGGTCCCTTAGAGGATGAGACTGGGGAAATAATAATGGAAAACCAGGAAATGGCAGAGGAATTGAACAGATATTCTGTATCTGTCTTCACAGTAGAAGACACTAATAACATGCCAATAATAGTAGATAATGAAAGGGCAAAGGGGAGGGAGGAACTAAAAACAATCACTATCATTAGAGAAAAAGTAGTAGGTAAACTAATGGGTCTAAAGGCTGACAAGTCCCCTGGACCTGATGGCTTGCATCTGAGGGTCTCAAAGGAAGTGGCTACAGAGATAGTGGATGCATTGGTTGTAATCTTCCAGAATTCACTAGATTCTGGAAAGGTCCCAGCGGATTGGAAAACCGCAAACGTAATACCCCTATTCAAGAAGGGTGTAGGACAGAAAGCATGTAACTACAGACCAGTTAGCCTAACATCTGTCATTGGGAAAATGCTAGAATCCATTATTAAGGAAGGAGTAGCAGGACATTTGGAGACTCATAATACAATCAAGGAGAGTCGACATGGTTTTATGAAGGGGAATTCATGTCTGACAAGTTTATTAGAGTTCTTTGAGGAAGTAACGGGCAGGGTGGATAAAGGGGAACCAACAGATGCAGTATATTTGGATTTCCAAAAGGCATTCGATAAGGTGCCGCATACAAGATTACTGCACAAGATACGAGCTCATGGTGTTGGGTGTAATATATTGGCATGGATAGAGGATTGGCTAACTAACAGAAAACAAAGAGTCGGGATAAAAGGGTCATTTTCAAAATGGCAATCTGTAACTAGTTGGGTGTCGCAGGAATCAGTGCTGGGACCTCAACTATTTACAATGACTGACTTGGATGAAGGAACAGAGTGTCTTGTGGCCAAATTTGCTGATGCTACAAAGATAGGTGGAAAAGCAAGTTGCGATGAGGACACAAAGTGTCTGCAAAGGGATATTGACAGATTAAGTGAATGGGCAAAAATTTGGCAGATGGAATGTAATGTTGGAAAATGTGAAGTCATCCACTTTGGGAGGAAAAATAAAAAAGGAAAATATTATTTGAATGGAGAAATACTACAAAATGCTGCGGTACAGAGGGATCTGGGTGTCCTCGTACATGAAACACAAAAAGTCAACATACAGGTGCAGCAGGTAATCCGGAAGGCAAACAGAATAGTGGCCTTTATTTCTAGGGGGACGGAGTATAAAAGCAGGGAAGTCATGCTACAACTGTACAGGGTGCTGGTGAGACCACACCTGGAGTACTGCAAACAGTTCTGGTGCCCTTATTTAAGGAAGAACATACTTGCATTGGAGGCAGTTCAGAGAAGGTTCACGAGGTTGATTCCGGGTATGGGAGGGTTGTCCTATGAGGAAAAATTGAACAGGTTGGGTCTATACTCGGAGTTTAGAAGAATGAGAGGAGATCTTATTGAAACATACAAGGTTCTGAGGGGACTCGATAGGTTAGACGCTGAGAGGATGTTGCCCCTCGCGGGGGAATCTAAAACTAGGGGACATAGTCTCAGGATAAGGGGTCACCCATTTAAGATGGAAATGTGGAGGAATTTCTTCTCCCAGAGAGTCGTGAATCTTTGGAATTCTTTACCCCAAAAAGCTGTGGAGGTTGAGTCATTGAATGCGTTTGAGGCCGAGTCATTGAATGCGTTTGAGGCCGGGTCATTGAATGCGTTTGAGGCCGGGTCATTGAATGCGTTTGAGGCCGGGTCATTGAATGCGTTTGAGGCCGGGTCATTGAATGCGTTTGAGGCCGGGTCATTGAATGCGTTTGAGGCCGGGTCATTGAATGCGTTTGAGGCCGGGTCATTGAATGCGTTTGAGGCCGGGTCATTGAATGCGTTTGAGGCCGGGTCATTGAATGCGTTTGAGGCCGGGTCATTGAATGCGTTTGAGGCCGGGTCATTGAATGCGTTTGAGGCCGGGTCATTGAATGCGTTTGAGGCCGGGTCATTGAATGCGTTTGAGGCCGGGTCATTGAATGCGTTTGAGGCCGGGTCATTGAATGCGTTTGAGGCCGGGTCATTGAATGCGTTTGAGGCCGGGTCATTGAATGCGTTTGAGGCCGGGTCATTGAATGCGTTTGAGGCCGGGTCAGTCAGACAAATTTTTGATCAGCAATGGAGTCAAAGAATATGGGGAAAGGATGGGAAAGTGCAGTTGAGGTAAAAATCAGATCAGCCATGATCTCATTAAATGGCGGAGCAGGCTCAAGAGGCTGAATAGCCTACTCCTGTGCCTATCTCTTATGGTCTAGAGGCATACGGGATACTTTCCTTTATTAGCCAATGCATAGAATATAAGAGCAGGAAGCTTATGCTAGAACTCGATAAAACATTGGTTAGGCCACAGCTTGAGTACTGCGTGCAGTCCTGGTCACCACATTACAGGAAAGATGTGATTGCACTAGAGAGGGTGCAGAGGAGATTTACAAGGATGTTGCCAGGGCTGGAGAATTTTAGCAATGGGAAAAGATTGGATAGGTTGGGGTTGTTTTGTTTGGAACAAAGGAGGCCGAGGGGAGATTTAATTGAAGTCTATAAAATTATGACGGGGCTAGATAGAGTGGAGAAGGGAGGACCTTTTTCCCTTAGCAAAGGGGTCAGTGACCAGGGGGCATAGATATAAAGTAATTGGTAGAAGGATTAGAGGGGAGTTGAGGAGAAATCTTTTCACCCATAGGGTGGTGGGGGTCTGGAACTCACTGCCTGAAAGGGTGGTAGAGGCAGAAACCCTCAATTAATTTAGAAAGTACTTGGATGGGCACTTGAAGTGCCATAACCTACAGGGCTACGGACCAACAGCTGGAAAGTGGGATTAAGCTGGATAGCTCTATTTCCAACGCTGACTAGTGCTGAATAGCATATTTTAAAAATAGAATACTCTGCCAGGAGATCATAAAGGGATGAAAGAAAATGGTGGATAGTTGGGCACAGGCCACAATATCACTTTGGTTATATTTTTTGAGTTTGTCCACAGTCAGTAGAAGCAGAACTTCAAATCATTGTTAGTATCACATTAATGCAGCGAGACAGAGCTGCACAGTTAGCACTTTCAGTTCTGACTCTAGTATTGACATCTCTATAAATGTTTTTGTCATACTTCTTTGCATATGCACTTTAAAAAAAAAATTTAATCTTTTCTCTCCACACCGTACATCCTCCCTGATGAAGCGGGAAAGCTGGCCTCCTGCTTGCCTGTGCTCTTCTTCTGCTTTCTTCCACCCTCCATAAACTTGAGTTCATCTAAAACTCTGCTGCCCATATCCTTACTCACACCATCCCATTCACTATCACCCCTGTGCTCACTGACCTACATTGGCCCCCGGTCTGGGTACGCCTTGACTTTAAAATTTTCATCCTTATTTTCAATTCCCTCTGGCCTTGCCCCTCCCTATCTCTGCAACCTCCACCAGCCCTACAACCCTCCAAGATCTCTGCACTCCTTCAATTGCCTCTTGTGCACCCCTGATTTTAATCGTTCCACCATTGGCAGCCGTGCCTTCAGCTGCCTAGGCCGTAAGCTCTGGAAATCCCTCCCTAAACCTCTCCACCTCTCAGCCTCTCTCTCCTCCTTTAAGACGCTCCTTAAAACTTACCTCTTTGACCAAGCTTTTGGACACCTGTCCTAATATCTCCTCGTGTGGCTCGGTGTCAAATTTTGTTTGAAAATAGTGAAGCGCCTTGTGACGTTTTACTACATTAATGGTGCTCTACAAATGCAAGTTGCTGTTAATGGATCATTTGATTGCTGAGCATTAATACACTGATTAACTGCGCCATAGGATAGGCAAATGCAGGTTCTATCATTGGCACTTCTCCACACCATGTGCTTATGATCTGAGTCGCAGATACTAATTGACAATGAGATGCTTTCTCTGAAGGAAGGGAGAAATTGAGTCCTTGATCAACTTGCAGTGTTCAGGGAGATGGGGAGGGAGGGTTTTTTAACTTTCATTTATATAGCGCCTTTCACAACCTCAGGACATCCCAAAGTGCTTTACAACATTGAATTACTTTTGAAGTGTAGTCACTGTTGTAATGTAGGAAACGCGGCAGCCAATTTGCACACTGCAAGCTCCCGCAAACAGCAATGTGATCATGACCAGATAATCTGTGAAGTGATGTTGGTTGAGGGATAAATATTGGCGAGGACAGCGTCCTAGGCACCTGCCAATACCAGTGAAATCATCTAGTTATACCAACATTATGTCGTAAGAATCATAGCAATTTCAGCACAAGAGGTGGTTATTTGGCCAATTGTAGAATGATACAGCACAGGAGGAGGCCTTTCGGCCCATCGTGCCTGTGCCGGCTCTTTTAAAGCTATTGAATTAATCCCACTTCCCTGCTTTCCCCGTAGCCCTGTAAATTTTTTCCCTTCAAGTATTTATCCAATTCCCTATTGAAAGTTACTATTGAATCTGCTTTCATCAACCTTTCAGGCAGTGCATTTCAGATCACAATAACTCGCTGTGTAAATTTTTTTTCCCTCGTGTTGCCTCTGGTTCTTTTGCCACTCGCCTTAAATCTGTCCCCTCTGGTTACTGACCCTTCTGCCAGTGGAAACAGCTTCTCCTTATTTACTCTACCAAAACCGTTCATGAATTTGAACACCTCTATCAAATCGTCTCTTAACCTTCTCTGTTCTAAGGAGAACAACCCCAGCTTCTCCAGTCTCTCCACATAACTGAATTCTCTCATCCCTGGTAACATTCTAGTAAATCTTTAATGCCCCCTCTCTAAGGCCTTGGCATCCTTCTTATCGTGCCAGCTCCACAACAGAGCTGTCTACATTCCATTCCATTTCTCTCCCTCTTTCATTGTACACTCTTTTTCCTCTTCAAGTGTTCATCTGATTCCCTTCTTAATTGCTGTGATTGACTCAGCTTCAATTGTCACTTGCGGTAATGCATTCCATATTCCAATAATCCTCTGTGAAAATATTTCTTCAAACTTCCCCTTTTGTCGTTTTAATACCAATCCTAAATTTATGCCCTTCACCCAGTAGTGGAATTAATCTTTCACAATTAACGTCGCTAAGCTGGTCAAAACTTTGAGTACTTCTGTTTGATTTCTCCACGCCCCCCCCCCCACAACTTTCTTTGCTGTAGAGAATATAGTTTTTCAAGTCTATCATAACCATATCCACTTATCCCTTGATATTGTGCTAATAAATCTATTTTGTATCTTTTCTGTGATTCCAATATATTTTTTACAGTGCTGTGCTCAAAATGGCACACAGTACTCCATCTGTGGTCTAACCAATGTATTCTAAAGAGAGAACTTGCATTTATGTAGTGCCTTTCATGACCTTAAGTAGTCCCAAAGTGTTTTACAGCCAATGAAATACTTTAAAGTGTGGTCACTGTTTTAATGTAGGAAACGTGGCAGGCAATTTGCGCACAACAAGCTCCCACACACAGCAACGAGGCAATGACCAGATAATCTATTTTAGGTGTTGGTTGAGGGATAAATATTGGCCACGACCTGGGAGAACTCCCCGTCGCCTCTTCAAATAGTGCTATGGGTTCTTTTATGTCCACCTATGAGAACAGACGGGACCTTGGTTTAACATCTGATCCGAAAGACAGTGTAGCACTCCCTCAGTACTGCACAGATGTGCCAGCCTAGATTATATGCTCAAGTCTCTGGAGTGGGACTTCAACCCACGACTATCTGAATGAGGCAAGAGTGCTAGCCACTGAGCCAAGGCAGACAGATTCTTCATCTGCAGATTCATCATCTCTTCATTGCTTTTGTATTCAATGACCATATAAAACCCAGAATTCCATCCTTTTCTCCCCCCCCCCCCCCCCCAAAGTGTTCTGCTTCACATTTATCTGCATTGTATTTTATTTGCCATATCTGCCCACTCCACTCTCCTGCCTGTTCTCTTGCAGTCTCTTGCATTTTTCCTCACGATTCGGTATCATTAGCTTTGGTGGAGAACCAGAAAGGCCCAAACGTACATCACTGGGCACACCACTAACTACATCTTGCCAGTCCGAAAAGCATCCTGCTCTCTGCTTTTTATCTTCTAGCCATCCCCCTGTCCGTGCTGCTACTTTACCCTTTAATACCACATCTATTGTGTTCCCCCTCTCTAAATGCTCGGTAGGTTCCTTGAAGATCCCTATCTGAAGTTATATAACAAGATAAAAAAATTCCCCATTTTATCGCATGAACCTAATTGTTTTTGTCCCATGTATGGCTAGTACAATAGAAATAAAGTCAGACTTCCCAAGCGTGCTGCAGATGAGCTTACTCATCCAGGTGTCCTCTTTGGAGCCACTGAACACGATGCATGTTGGTCAGCATATTTTTCTTGGTTTGATTTGCAATCAGCTGCATTACAATACCTGGTTAGCTCTAACTCTAAATCCTTTTCCATCTTTGCTAACATCATTCGTTGTTGCCTCTTTTAATGCTTCCAGTGTTTCAGACAGGTTTAGTCATCTGGGTTAAAAACAGAAAATGATGGAAAATCCATCTTCTGTGGAGAGAGAAACTGTTAACATTTCGGGTCCTGAAACATTAAAAGATTAACGTTTTTTAAACAAGTACAGAGCCCGCGAAAAGTTGGGGGGTGGGGGCAGAAAATTGATCCAAGGGGAAGGTCCGTGTTAGGGTGGAGGGCAGGAGTGATTAAATGACAAAAGGGATGATGGTGCAAGGCAAAAGGGGGTGAAAATTGGACAAGAATAGAAACAAAAGATGGGTCCAGAGGAGGTGTAAATGATTGCAGCAGAATAGCAGAGGGAGAGGGAAGCATGGAAAATCTGGCAAAGGGGAGAAGGCTCCCGTAGCTCGGGAATATGGTGGAAGAAAGGCAGGTAAACCCCAGGGAGTGCATAACCCCACTGGCCGTGTACTGACGGGATCACCAGCCCACGCCTCCTCCGCTCCCAGTGGCTCTGGTGCAGCCACCCTCCATTACCAGCGCCTGCTGTCCAAGAGAGAAAAAATCCAGCATGTTCTGTTTATTTCAGATTTCTAGCATCCGCAGTATTTTGGTTTTGTTACTCATCTGGCTGCTGTCTGGAGGCCGTCCATTTGGAAGCCTCTTCTGTTTTGTTGTCTAAAAACACTATTGTAATGTAGGGAAATGCGGCACAACCATCAATATTTGGCTATTCAATTGGCTGAAAATGGCTATTTTTCAGCAGATGGTCTAATTTAAGAAAAAATTAGCTCCCACCTCCCAGCTGCATGGTAATGTTTCCATCAGCTGTATTTTCTGTGGTAATGTATGGCTTTTACATAATCAATTTTTTTTCTGTCCTCTCTCCTCTCATAACATCACATGAATAGCTGCTGGAAAAAAAATTGCTGTGTTCCATGTATCTTGCACAGTAGTTTGCGTGCCATTGTTAAGTATATTTTACTTCATTGTTTTAAAAAAAATGAATAGTAGAAAGACCTAATGCCATGCAATGCAATGGTTCTGCCATTTAAGAATACATTCAAAATCTAAATTAAATCAAAGCTGGAGAAAATAATAAACCAAGAAGGAGTAATTACTACATTCCTCTTATTACTATTTTGCATCTGTGAGAGGAGATGCAACTGTGGTTCCCCATAGTTTAGATCCCTTTTCTATGATGGTTTGCATTAGACAGACCCATGTTTGATTCAGTACTTGACTTGCCATGTTAGTGAGAATTGATTGTATCCAAAATAATTCATGTTTAAGTGCCCAATAATGCTTGCTCTTTGAGCATTTACAAATATGCTTTGATCTAAGAAATCCAAACCATTTAAATACTGTGATAATCTATCTTAAAAATGTTGCAGTGCTTGTATCCACTGATCTTCAAAACTGAGATTGATAGATTTTTGTTAGGCAAGGGTGTATTAAAGGTTACGGAACCAAGGCGTGTAAATGGATTTGAGGTACAGATCAACCATGACCTAATTGAATGGCGGAACAGGCTCGAGGGGCTGAATGGCCTACTCCTGTTCTTTTCTGAAGGCAAAACCTTATTCTCGGTTGTCATGCTGCACTAGAATAGGTTTTGTTCTGCCTATAGTGAATCGTTTGAAGGGCAGGACAGCCTTACGTGGAGGACAGCATGAGAGTGCTGTGGTACGATAGCTCTAGAATGAGTGAGCTTGACTGCACAATGCAAACCACTGACGTTGAGAGTGTGTGCTCACTGGCCCGTGGGGTAGGAAACTTTTGTTTTTGCTAATTTTAGCAAATAAAAAATCAATTTTTAAAAAGTCCTGGAGTATCACTTTTCTACTAGTCTGTTTTTGCTAGAATTATGAATTCTGCCCCATAATTTGATTAACTTTTTCTTTTGTTTTTCCAAATGTTATAAGTTGAGAATTGCCATGTGCAGAGCCCTGCCAGGATACTGTAGTTGGATATATTTATTTGATCTCATACTGTCAGTTTGGGTTGAGTCTTTGAGAGATGTGGACATTTCAGAGGGTGCAGAGCCTGAGGCTGCAGTTTAGCTGCTTCACTTCTAACACTGTCTATTCTAGTGCCAGCTGTGGCGCAGAGGTAGCACTCTCGTCTGTCACGAGGTCGTGGGTTTAAGAACCACTCCAGAAACTTGAGCGCATAATTCAAGCCGACACTTCAGTGCAGTACTGAGGGAGGTGCTGTCTTTCGGATCAGATGTTAAACTGAGGCTAGTCTGCCCCCTCAGGCAGACTTAAACGATCCCATGGCACCATCTGAAGAAGAGCAGGGAAGTTCTCCTGGTGATCTGGCCAATATTTATCCTAGTCTCCTGGTCAGTATTTATCCCTCAACCAACATTAGTAAAACAAATTATTTGGTTAGGTTGTTGTTGCTGCTTGTAGGACCTTGCTGTGCATAAATTGGCTGCCGCATTTCCCTGCATTACAATGAACGACCACACTTCAAAAAGTACTTAATTGGCTGTGCAGCACTTTGGGACGTCCTGAGATTATGAAAGGCACCATATAAATGCAAGTCCTTCCTTTCCTTTAGTGTTTTGTGGAGTCTGGGAATTTTTGGATAGTGAATTTGAACACGGTGCCTGACTATTGTTTTAACTTTTCATTATTTGAGTTTCTTTTAATACAATACAGAGCTAGGTTTCTGACAACTGACTATGAATGGGCGCATTACTAGCTTTAACTATTTCCTCAACATTATTCTTTTGATGTTTTTGCATCAGAATGACTCTTTTTGACCACAATTTTATTCTAGAGTTTAAAAACCACAGTGTGAAACACGCTTACACGGCCAACTTGGAGCAGTTCTGTGGAATAATGATATGACAGTGAAGTTATCCCACTTAGAAGCCTCAGCCATTATACAACCATAGTATAATCAGCTAGAGTGTGCTACAAGGCAGCAACAAACCAACTGTGTTAGGGTGATGTTTTAAATCAGTACAGCAAAACTTGAGCAGTTTCAGTTGTCTGAACACTGAGATGTTACAGCATTGAAGCAGATGCCAACCTGCGCTATATATACACACGGTATGTGGGCAGTTTTATTCAGTTTTTGTCAACTTTTGTGCATTTTTTGTGTTGGGGTGGTGGGTGAGGGGGTTACATTGGTGCCAGATGTGCTGAGAAACAGTGATGACCAGCTGCTGCCAAGGGTGTCAGCTGTGGCTCAGTGGTAGCACTGTTGCCCCTGAGTCAGAAGGTTGTGGGTTCCCACTCCAGAGGCTTGAGCACATAATCTAGGATGACACTCCAGTGCAATTCTGAGGGGGTACTACACTGTCGGAAGAGACATTAAACTGAGGCCTCGTGGACGTAAAAGATCCCATGGCACTATTCGAAGAAGAGCAGGGGAGTTTTCCCTGGTGTCCTGGCCAACGTTTATTCCTCAACCGACACATAAAACAGATGATCTGGTCTATTATTTAATTGCTTGTTGTGCACGCATTGGCTGCGACGTTTCTTACATTACAACAGTGACTACACTTCAAAAAGTACTTTATTGGCTGTAAAGTGCTTTGGGACGTCCTGAGGTCATGAAAGGCGCCATATAAATGCAAATTTTTCTTTTTTCATTTCCTGTGATCAAATCACTTGATTTGAATTGTACCACATTATTTGCTAGTATAATCATGTTTAATCTTACTGTATGTTGAATAGCACACCCCATTTTTGTAATATTTTCAAATACAGTATGTGTTTTTGCTGATGGTTGCCCTCTCTTTGACCCTTGTGCAATGGAAGGTAAATGTGATTCACTTCATTGATGAGACAGCAGATGAAGTGCTGAGTGGCCAAGTGCTTTTATAATTGTGTAAGCGCAATGAGACTGCCACAGCTTTTGGCACTTTGCCAAGAGCTGCTGCGTACTTTATTTCTAAATTGTGTGATCCACATTTATAGATTATGAGCACGCTGATTAAATGTAAAGTAAAGGAAACAGAAAAATCAGCACTCATTCTGAAGTCAAAGTAAAACTTTGGCATCTGATTGGGTCCTTGTATGCCAGAATGAAAATAATGGCTACAGCATAGCATTGGAAAGAAAGAAAGGGGATAATTGGTACTGATGCCCAAGGAAGCCATCTTTTTCCAGCTTGGGTGACTGGATGTGTGATCAACAGTAGTACCCATTGAGCTTTATTTCTGTCGGTTGTTGGGTTATACCACAATCCTGACGCAGTACTTGGTATACGCTACCCTCTATTAATTTTAACCCAAATCCTAGGTTGGTTCCCCTTCAAAAGATTGTCTTCTTGCATTGGTCAATTTTCAAACCATCTGCTTACCCTTTTTAAAACACAACATAAATCAGGAACATAGGAACACAATTTTTTTTAAAAATTTTTTTCGGGATGTGGTCATCGCTGGCAAGGCCGACAATAATTGCCCATTCCTAGTCGCCCTTGAGAAAGTGGTGGTGAGCCACCATCTTGAACCACTGTAGTCTGTGCGGTGAAGGTGCGCCAACAGTGCTGTTGAGTAGGCAGTTTGTGGATTTTGACCCAGCAACAATGAAGGAACGGCGGCGATATATGTCCGAGTCGGGATGGTGTGTGACTTGGAGGGGAACCTGGAGGTGATTGTGTTCCCAAGCACCGGCTGCCCTTGTCCTAGGTGGTGGAGGTCACAAGTTTGGGAGGTGCTGTTGAAGAAGCCTTGGCGAATTGCTGCAGTGCATTCTAAAGGTGGTACACACTGCAGCCAACATAAAGTCAACGACATAAATTCTTGAAATCCAGGTTTAACTTCCAGAGGCAATATGTTTTCTTACTGTGGACACAGCTGATATTTAACACCAGATTGATAAAACGGATGTTTCCACGCACTTGAGGAATAAACCACCTTCGTGTGCTTGCCATCTTCTGGAGCCAACAAGCTGAACAGTCAGATTTGAGTTGGTTTTAGTTGCTTCAAAAAGTTTACACTTGAGTGAAACCTTCAGCTGTAACTCAATATTTCACCATTGAGCATCAGAAAGCAGACCATTCATTTTGTGCAAGACTCAAAAACCTAATTTTTGTCTGCTGCGCTCAAGAATGAATCCTGACCTAGCAGAATTTCTCCCTGGTGCATCTGTAGTGATGCAGGCTCACTCCATGGTTAAGACCTTGACATAGATGTCTTCAGTACCAACAGACAGTAGGAGTGAGTTCCAGTTTCCAGACATCCACCCAGTCAGAATTCCAAGTCTCGGATCAGTATGTATCTAGGGAACAGAACTTAAACAAATATTGATATGCAGACCTAAAAATTGGTCCTTCCGATTTGTTTGATCCAGAGGATGCAACCTCTTAATAGGTCACGGCATTGGTTCTGCCAGCAACAGATGTTCTTAGTCACTAGTTTCTCTAGCTAGAAAGTGATGTCGTCAGCGGGCTGATACTCCTAGTGCTGCGCTGTCGGAGGTGCCGTCTTTCGGATGAAATGAGGCCCTGTCTGCTCCCTCGGGTGGACGTAAAAGATCCCACGGCAATCGAAGAAGAGCAGGGGAGTTCTCCCTGGTGTCCTGACCAATATTTATCTCTCAACCAGCATCACTAAAACAGATGATCTGGTCTTGTATCTCACTGCTGTTTGTGGCATCTTGCTGTGTGCAAATTGGCTGTTGCATTTCCCTACATTACAACAGTGGCTACACTTCAAAAAATACTTCATTGGTTGTGAAGCACTATGGGACATCCTGAGGTCATGAAAGGCACTATATAAGTGCAAGTTCTTTCCTTTCTTATCCTAGTTGATTTTGCTATTTTCCCTTTCAAGCGCAGGAGTATTAAAGCCATTTGTAGTAACCCCCAGCACTGCCGTGTCTAAGATCAGCGAGGCCAGGGATTGGACCGAGAACCACCTGGGTCTGTGTACCTCCTTTCCATGTTGGACTGTACATTTTCCAATTACCAGGGTCGCCTCAGTTCACACTTTCTACTTTGAACATCTTGTCAATAAGCGACTGCACAGGCTGATTTGCTGCTAGACCATAGACTAGATCTTCCCGTCATTGTTATTTTAATACCAATATTAACCATTTATTTTTTACGGGTTAACCCCAGCTTTAAAATCACTCTAATCTGAAAACATGGGCTGACAAACTTATAGTCTAGTAACTAAACAAGCTGAGGCATGGCTTTGCCCAGGAAGTACAGGAATTAGACTAACTTGTATCTTTGTGACAATTTAGATCTTAATACTGTAATTTAATTAAAATAATGCTCCACAAAGTTCACAAAAGTATAATCTGTGCATAAATATTTCTGTCTGATCAATAACCTCCTATACACTGCTCAGTTTAAACATGCACAAACTTGTAATCCCCTCTTACTCACATTAATATAATTTAATTCGCCGTCACTTTCTTTCTTGTAAACTGTTTCATTAGTTCTACAGTTCTGCAAATGCTTACCTGTTACCCGTAGGGGAAATTGGCAAGCCTTCAACGGGAAGGTCAGAGATAGAATACCGAGTGCATTTAGAACTTTAGGTATATGCGGTTTATTTTTAGAAAATGACTGTAATTCGTGTGATGGCAATTATTGTACTTAACACGACGAACTGTCATTAAGACCCTTATTACTAGTCTGCACAAGTCGGTGTAAAGAATATGGACAGCTTTAATTGTATTCTGTGGTGAGAATGCTGGAGGGGTTTGGTAATGCTGCCAAGCTCAGGCTTTGCAATAATGTAGCTGAATCATAAACCTTAACGTCTGTGCACTTTGAGCGCAATATGCAGGTTCTCCCCATAGGGGCTGCCACCGAAATGCTTTTTCTGAGGCTGGCGTGCTGAAACACAGCGTCCAGTGCCCAGCTCTAGTTTCCTCGTACCCCACTGCTTCATAAAATAGCTTTGCTTTTAGAGGACAAGCTGAGACTGAGTTTTGGTACTCAGATTCCAAGATGTGTGGACTGTTTGCAAGCTCGGCAATTGTGATGTAAAGGTTTTAAATGTGCTGTTTACTTCCTCACCGTAGTTTTTTTTTCATGTTTTTTTTTGGTGGCATTTTCTTTAAATTGAGAAGCATTTTGCCTAAACTTAAGAAGGAATCCCCCAATCCCCATCTTTCCCCCTTAATGTTTCTAGACTCCTTGGGAGTGATTTTAGGAGGCACTGGGGGCGGGGGGTGCTCTGAAAATCGCAGAAATCCCGTTCGGGTTCAGAAGCTGGCTCCAACCCGCCAACTTCAGAGTTTCCCGGGGACCCACCTGTGTGTGCGCGGGCGACCCGAAAACGGAAGCTCTGCCGACAATTAAAGCCAGCGGGATAACAGTTAAAGAGCCAAATGTACCTCATTAAGGTACTTAAGGCACTTTACCTGTGACAGATTAAGTACTTAGATTTTTAACTTACCTGGGCGGCTTGCCCACCGCTTCTGATTTAAGGGTCGGATCAGGAAACAAGAAATTAAATAAAAAACCATAGATGGAAGCGAGAACACTAAATGAACCTACGTTTGCACCCCGCTCCGATGTCCCCCTATTCAACACCCCCACCCACCCCCAGTCTTCCAGTCCAGTGCTGGATGACGTCTCATGCTCTCTCTTTCTCGCCCCGCCCCCTCCCACCTCACGTTGCAGCTCCTGATGGCAGCCAGCCATTAATCATCAGCAATCAACATGCAATCGCGTTGGGTACGGTAAGTTTTTTTGTTCATGCGGGTTTGCCATGTGCACTATCACCCCCCCCCCCCACCGGCTGCCAACCCGCCATCATTGTAAAATAGAGCTCCATATTTCCTTTCAATGGTCCCTATCTTCCCCACTCAGTGCTCCCAGAACATATCTTGCTCCTCCGTGCTTCCAAGACCCTACCTCCTCCATCGCATAAAATGTAATGTTCTTCATTAGAGATCCACCTCCATTCTGAGGGAGTTAGTTGATACAGTACCAGCTACTGTTGGGAGTCTCATCCACTACTCCACAACTGTGGGGGAGTGGGGGCGATGAACATATTCTTCTGATCTCTAATATTGCATGAGTCTTGCAGATTTACATCTACATCATCATATCTGACAGCAACTTGAAGACCTCTGTTATATCCCCCACACAAACTATCCTTTTCACTTTTCTTTGAAAACTCTCCATTATGTCGATGTTCTTACAAAAGCAAACTGGCCGAATTTGCATGCAGCATTCCAAATGTGAAGTAATCTCCTCCAAAACACTTGAACAGAGTGTGATTTGCAGAATGCCCAAAACAGATTGCAGTAACGTTCTTGTCACTCACTGGGTCTTAGATTGAGCGTTTTCCATTTATCATGAACTACCTTTTCATATCGCCAAGGCATTCTTGATTCAGCTAGGTACTCTTTAAGTCCTGCATGTTGAACTATTAACTGCCTTCTGAAAACCCATAAAATTATAGATAGCCCTCCTCCACTACTTCAGTAATCTGAAAAATTTTGGCACATGAGTGAAATGTGACTACTAATCCCAAATTCAAACCCTTTGAGGAGAGAAGTGTGAAGGCATGACACAGGATGCTGTAAATGCTTAACCAGAGAACATAGAGGTCATGAGTAATGCTTTCAAGCTTTTCCCCCTCCAGGGGGATTTGTTTCTAAATTGAAATGAGCTATTTTGATCCCGAGTAAATCATTGGTGGAGCCTCACCTGTGAGTGCAATTCTCATTACCCTCCCTTCGTGGTTTAGAGAAAAGGACTGCATACCAAGGTGTGAAGATGAATTGACTTGTTCTCACTGGAGTAACGAAAATTGAGAGCGATCATAAAGGGGACGTGCCTGAATAATGCAGATGTAAGCAGGTTACTTAACTTAAACAAGAGCAAAATACTATGGATGTTGGAAATCTGAAATAAAGACAGAGGATACTGGAAACGCTCAGCAGGTCAGGCAGCATTTGTGGAGAGGGAACCAGAGTTGACGTTTCAGGTCGATGACCATTCATCAGAACTGGAAGATGTTGGAGATGAACAGCTTTTAAGCAAGTTGACTTCAACTTCAATTACAAGACTAGAGGACATAAGTAAATCTTGAGCAAAACTGGAGATAAGGAATGCCCCAATAGAGTATCATGTATGTGACATTTACTCCTAACAAAATCATGAATGATTGATTAACTTCTTTTAAAGAAGCTGGGCAAATATTTGGCTGTAACAGAGACTGAAGGTTATAAAGAGATGTGTATATACGTGCAGATAGTCAGTATTCAATGCAGCACAATGTTTCCAGTCTAGCTGGGACCTTTGGAATACATCCATTCTGGCTTGAATAATGTAACATATAATATCAGTCTGTTCTGGAGTTTGAATTGATTTTTTTGTGTGAGAAGGGAAAATTGTCATGAGTTTTCTTATCGTGGAAGTTTTATTTATTCACCTTCCTGAGAGAATGAAAGATGTCTTCAAATTTATTTGAGTTGCAGAATTTCTTTTTTTCTTATAAAAAGAGAAAAAATTAGAATTTTATACTGGTTGAAGTATTGGGGCAATTGTACATCTTGTTTGATGACCTTTACAGGAACTTGCATTGAAACGGAATTTGTTGGTATAAGATGTACTTATTGATACAATATAATGTTTCAGGATCAAGATTCTCTGTTGGCAATGAGCACTAGTGGGGTGGAGGATAATCTACATGGGGTGCCCAGTGGCTGTTTTACTTTATTTGGTAGTGTCATTGGGAATGGATCACTATTCTTGTGGTCCCACTCACCCAACACCCCTGGGCTCGCTGACCTACATTACCTCCTGGTCCAGCAATGCCTCAAATTTAAAATTCTCATCCTTGTGCTCAAATCACTTCATGGCCTCACTCCTCCCTATCTCTGAAAATTCCTCCAGCCCTACAACCCTCCGAGAACTCTGCATTCCACTAACTCTGTCCTCTTGTGCACCCCCCCTTACTTCGCCCCACCATTGGCGGCCGGGCTTTCAGCCGTTTCGGCCCTTAGCTCTGGAATCCCTTCCCTAGACCTCTCCATCTGTCTCTGTAAAACCTCTCTCTTTGACCAAGCTTTTAGTCATGCCTCCTAATATCTCCTTCTTTAGCTCTGTGTCAGTTTTTGTCTGATTTCACTCCTGTGAAGTGCCTTGGGACATTTTACTATGTTGAAGATGCTGTATAAATGCATGTTGTTGTGGTACCAGGAGTGGAAAGTGATGTACTCCCATCTTCCCTCTCTTGCTGATGGCATGCTGTGGAGTTGGTAAGGGACATATTTTTGTACAGACCTCCAATAAGCTTCCAGACTGTTGTGTTCTCTCTCAGCCTTAGTTGGCAACTATACATCACTCACTCACGTATCCCACAGATGCTTAGAAGACATTTCTTAAAGTTTGGGGGTGTAGAATATTAGTAATTTTCATTATTTCATCTTTGTTATTTTACAACATTCATCAATCCAGGAGACACAAGGTTCAAAGTAGACTACAAATATAAGCATGGAATTTTCAGTATGAACCTTTCCTCACAGCATATATAATCTGTATACTTTGTAGCTCTGGCCGTTTCATCTTTATTTCAGGCACCATCCAAGCAAGAACAATGTTTGGAATATCATCCGATTGGAAGAATTCTTCCCCAGGAATTGGGGGAGGGGTTGCTGATTAAAAAAAATATAAGAACCAGCAACAATATAATGAAAAAAATATATATATATTCATTCTTTGATATATGCATGGCAGCCTACTTCTCCAATGCATTTTATGATTTCTTCTTAATATTCATCGAACCGAAGTCTACATACTAATACAGTAATGCAATTGAATTAATTAGCACTATGTAAATGGTCATATTGTTACATTGTGACTATATATATAAAATACGTTTTGTTCATAGAATCATGGAAAGCCATTCGGCCCATCAAGTCCGTGCCAGCCAGAAAAGAGCTATCCAGCTTAATCCCACTTTCCAGCACTTGGTCCGTAGCCCTGTAGGCTACGGCACTTCAAGTGCTCATCCAAGTACTTTTTTAAATGAGTTGAGTGTTTCTGCCTCTACCACCCATTTAGCAGTTAGTTCCAGACCCCCACCATCTTCTGGGTGAAAAAATTTCTCCTCAGTTCCCCTCTAATCCCTCTACCAATTACTTTACTTTAAATCTATGCCCCGTGGTCACTGACCCCTCTGCTAAGGGAAATAGATCCTCCTTATTCACTCTGTCTAGCCCTAGCCTATCCAATCTTTTCTCAAAGCTAAAATTCTCCAGCCCTGGCAACACCCTCGTAAATCTCCTCTGTACCCTCTAGTGCAATCACATCTTTCCTGTAATGTGCCACTTTTCTGCCCACCTGACCAGTCCATTGATATCTTCCTGCGGTCTACAACTTTCCTCCTCACTATCAACCACACGGTCAATTTTTGTAACATCTGCAAACTTCTAGATCACACCCCCCACATTCAAGACCAAATCATTAATACATACCACAAAAAGCAAGGGACCTAGTACTGAGCACTGTGGGACCCCACTGGAAACAGCCTTCCAGTCACAAAAACACCCGTCAACCATTACCCTTTGCTCCCTGCCACTGAGCCAATTTTGGATCCAACTAGCCACTTTCCCTGGGATCCCATGGGCTTTTACTTTTTTGACCAGTCTGCCATGTGGGACCTTGTGAAAGCCTTGCTAACATCCAGGTACACCACATCAAACACGTTACCTTCACCGACCCTCCTTGTTACCTGCTCAAAAAATTCAATCAAGTTAGTCAGACACAACCTTCCCATAACAAATCCATGCTGACTGTCCTTGATTACTTCGTGCCTTTCTAAATGATGATTTATGCTGTCGCTCAAAATCGATTCCAATAATTTGCCCACCACCGAGGTTAGACTGACTGGCCTATAATTACTCGGTCTATCTCTTTCTCCCTTTTTGAACAACGGTACGACGTTAGCAGTCCCCCAATCCTCCAGGACCACGCTTGTAGCCAGGGAGGATTGAAAAATAATGGTCAGAGCCTCTGCTATTTCCTCCCTTGCTTCTCAACAGCCTGAGATGCATTTCATCCGGGTCTGGCAATTTATCTACTTTCAAAGATGCTAATCTCCTTAGTACTTCCTCTCTCATTATGTTTATCCCATCCAATATTCCACACTCCTCCTCCTTAACTATAATCTCTGCATCATCCCCCTCTTTTTTGTTAAGACAGACGCAAAGTATTCATTTAGAACCATACCCACATCTTCCACCTCCACACACAGGTTACCTTTTTAGTCTCCAATCGGCCCCACTCTTTCCTTAGTTATCCTCTTGCTCTTTATGTATTTATAAAACATTTTGGGGTTTTCCTTAATCTTACTTGCCAATATTTTTTCATGCCTTCTCTTTGCTTTCCTAATTTCCTTTTTAATTTCACCTTTGCACTTTCTATACTCCTCTAGGCTTTCTGCAGTACTGAGCTCTTGGTGTCTGACATAAGCTTCCCTTTTTTGCCTTATCTTACCCTGTATATGCTCCTTGTCATCCAGGGGCCTCTAGATATATATGGCTTTGTAGGAACATGTTTACTCTGAACCCCTTGAATCAAACCCTTGAATGCCTCCTACTGCTCTGACACTGATTTACCTTCAAGTAGCTGTTTCCAGTCCATTTTTGCTGAACCAATTCTCAGCTTAGTAAAATTGGCCTTTCCCTAATTTAGAACTTTTACTCCTATTCTGTCTTTGACCTTTTGTACAATTATGCTAAGTCTAACTGAATTATGATCATGATTATGAGTTGTGGAAATATAGTCCAACTTCAAGAATAGTGACTATATCTGTTTGGAATAAAACTGCATCCTAGAAAGCAGCTCACAAAGTACAATTCATGAATGTCTTAGGAGTTATTGCTTTGCTATTTGAAGTAAAAGGCGTTACGTTTAGAATCTTGCAAGATAGCAATGTCAAAATCAGATTTTGAAAGTTTGTGAAAAACTCTTTGATTTTGGTTTGTCTCTTGAATGCAGGATGGGGAGACTCTGAAGGGACCCCCTCAGAGAGGGGAATGACCACAGATGCTATCTACACTTACAATTGGTTGAAAGCGAGGAGTGGTAAGAGTCCAGTCTACATCTGGGGCCACTCACTAGGCACAGGGTAAGTGGCTACTTGTTTATAACTGCCTTTCCTGTAACTGAAGATCCTCACTTGTTTCAAGGAGATATTGGGTGGCTTTCTCCTTTTTGTTTGATTTTGTTGCACATTTTTATTGAAGTAATTAAATAATCTGACCCATAGAGAGGTAGAAACAAGTGAAGAGAGTGAGACATTTTCAGACTTACCATTTCAGTATGCTTGGTTAGAGGGTCTTGAGAGGCTGAGAGTTTTTGGCGTATTCCACAAGTTAAAGTTTTGAGAGGAGGGTGTGTGTGAGAGGATGGAGGTGTATTAGACTTTCTAACATCACCAACTACTGTTCAGTCACATAGTTAAGTTGTATCGATACCACCTTGATTGAAGGAAATTGTGATGTGGAGATGCCGGTGATGGACTGGGGTGGACAAATGTAAGGAATCTTACAACACCAGGTTATAGTCCAACAAATTTATTTTAAAAGATGGAAATTGGCGTATTTAGGGCTGTAATAGTCCCAAATGTTTGTCCAAAATCCTATTATAATTGCTTTTGCTATAATTGCCAAGTGCCTCAGAAGAGAGTTGAAAATGGCCCAGCAGGGCAGCGGCGATGTGTTCCAGCAACTTCTGGACATAAAGCAGTTGCCAGTACAATTTAAATGAAAAGTAGTATTAAAACATCTGGAATGCACTGTCTGATGGGGTGGTGGAAGCAGATTCAGTGGTAACTTTCAAAAGGGAATTGGATAAATACCTGAAAAGGAAAAATTTGCAGGGATATGGGGAAAGAACAGGAGGAGTGGGACTAATCGGATAGCTCTTTCAAAGAGCCAGCACAAGCATGATGGGCCGAATGACCTCCTTCTATGCTCTATGATTCTATGAAAACATGAGAAAACGTCAGGGCAACCTTGGATTCTGCAGACAGGTACGCTTCCAAGTCAAAAAATAACGATATGAATGCCTCTAACTCGCCACTTCATGGGCCAAAAGTGCTTTCCGTCAGATCTTTGATATGCTTTTTATTTGTGAAGTACATGTTCCCCCTTCCACCTTTTACAGGGCCTTACAAAAAGAGGTATAGCATTGCGATATGGTAGGGTAGGATGAAGACAACGATTTGTGCTGAGGAACGATGTATTTTTGCCACAATACAAATGTAAATTAATTTGGTCTTTTGTGTTTACACATGCACCAGAACAATGTGTTTAACCTTAAACAACCAGTACTCTTCACTTTTACAAATCTGTTAACACAATACTGTCTTACAATACTAAAGTAATGTGTGAGATTTAATTCGTGATTTAAAAAAATAATTCGTTCTGGGGGATATGGGCATTGCTAGCAATGCCCATCTCTGGTTGCCCTTGAGAAGGTGGTGGTGGGCTGCCTTCTTGAACCATTGCAGTCCTTGCAGTGAAGGTACTCCCACAGTGCTGTTAAGTAGGGAGTTCCAGAATTTTGACCCAGTGACTATGAAGGAACTGCGATATATGTCCAAGTCGAGATGATGGAGGGGAACTTGGAGGTGATGGCGGTTCACATGCACCTGCTGCCCTTGTCCTTCTAGGTGGTAGAGCTCGCAGGTTTGGTGTGTTCATCAGGACAGTGCAGCCTTTATTCAGAAATTATTGGCACAGTAGCAATTAGGAAGTCAGATTGTAGGGAATCACAGGTACAATCCTAAATTTCACTGCCTTGTGGTGCAATGCCTGAGCACATCAGTCTGTCTACCGGTCTGTCTAAAACTGTCTTCCCATGTTTCGACTATTACCCTGTGGATAATGCCTCACTCTATATTGTTCCTGCTAAAAATAATGGAGATGGGAGATATGGGATTTAGCCCCTGGTGGCATGAGGTAGCCACCTATAATAGGGAAACGAATTAGAGAGGTGAGCAAAGAAAAAAATTAAATATTCTGGTTTGTACCATTTACCTTTTTAAAAAAAAAAATATTGTATTGAGATGTTCGATACAGATTTTATTCATCTTTAAGCAGCATAGTCTCAGTAGATGCAACTGGATTGAGCGTTTATTTAATAAATAGTAGAACCTGTAATATTATATTTGGTCTTGTAGCTCGAGATAAAACCACGCTCGTTGCATTGTGTATTGGTTAACAAGTGATTTATTTTCTGTTTTTAAAAGTGAATAGTTAAATGATTTACTAAGTGGCAGATGATGCAAAAAGTGAGATGCTATGCGCAGATACAAATAGAACACTTGTTGGGTACTAACTTAATAAGAAATAAATTTTAAATTCTTAATTTGTTGGGTTCTGTTTAAACAATGTTGTGCCTGATGTTGAAAGTAGAAAATAATTTCTCTTTTATTCGATTTCAGAGTTGCGACAAATGTTGTACGGCACCTGTGTGAACAAGGTAAAGTGCTTCAACCAACTTATTCGTTAGATTCTTGCAACTATCCCTGTGTTTCTTGTTGAAATTAAATCTGTACTTGCAACAATCAGTATTGCAAAGATTAGTGCTATGACTTCTTGATCGAGTAGATGTCAGTGTTGATTGGCTTGCAACCTGGAACCGAGCTGTTCAGCTTGCTACAAAGTTCACTTTGCAAATGAAATTCATAGTAGCAACGTTCTTATGAGCCCAAATTCTATGGAAGGGTTATAAAGCACAAATTGGCAACAGTGATCTCATTCTACCCACATTATACCTTGGAATCAATGGTATTTGCGTACAAGATCACAAAATACTTACAGATGAGGCAGGCCATTCGACCTAGCCTAGTTCATCCATTCAGAATGACCCTGCAGTAACCACCCCCCCCCACCCTCCATCTTCCCAATTGCAGCATCCAATTGCTTCTTAAATGATTCCAGGGCTTTCATCTCCACTGCTCTATCCAGGAGTCTATTCAATATATTGACCACTGCTTGTGTGAAGAACATTCCTGATATCAGTCCTACATTTGCCATTTACTAGTTTGAACCTGTGGCCTCTTGTTCCACACTTAGAGTTTAATTTAAGCTAATATTCTATATTCTGTGCTGTAAGTTCATTGAAATTTACCTCTTCCATACTTAATCTTCCAGAAGACTAATGGGTGATCTAATTGAGATGTTTAAGACGATTAAAGGATTTGATGGGGTAGATAGAGAAACTATTTCCCCTGGTGGGAGAGTCCAGAACGAGGGGGCTTAACCTTAAAATTAGAGCTAGGCCATTCAGGGGTGTTTTCAGGTAACACTTCTTCACACAGAGTAGTGGAAATCTGGAACTCTCTTCCCCAAAAAGCTGTTGAGGCTAGGTCAAAAATTTCAAAACTGAGAATTAATTTTTTTGTTACGTAACGGTATTAAGGGCTTATGAAACCAAGGTGGGTAAATGGAATTAAAATACAGATCAGCCATGATCTAATTGAATGGCCTCCTTATGTTCCCATACCATTTACTACCATATACATTTCTATATCACCTCCCCAATGCTTCATTTCCAAAAGCCCAAACCTCTTCAGTCTTCCCTCACAACTCAGACGCCTGACACTAGGAATCAGCCTTGTGACTCTGCACTGCCTCCAGTGCTTGAATGTCTCCCTTGTGTGTTGATGACCAAAAATAGACCCAATACTCAAGATGCGGTCTGACCAGAGCCCTGTACAGTTTGATCGTGACATCCCCTGACTTGTATTCTACTGTTTTGGCTGTGTAGTTCAGTATTCTGTTGGCTTTGTTGATTGCTGTGTGCATTGGTTGGACATGTATAGGAATGAAAAAATAAAAACATCCTATTTATGCAAAATACTGTGCAGCAACTTGCTGTTGACCAGTCATCTTTATGCTTTTGATCCTGGGTAGGACTTTCTTTTCTGTTTTAAAAATTTCTCCCATCTCAGTATTTTTGATCTCCCCTATCACGCTTTATAGAATCGTAGGGAGTGTAGAATCATGCAGCACAGAAGGAAGCCTTTCAGCCTGTCATGCCTGTACCAGCTCTCTAAAAGAGCTACCAATTATTCCCACTCCCCTGCTTTTTCTCCATACCCCTTCAAATTTTTCCTTTTTAAGTATTAAATTCCCTTTTGAAAGTTACTATTGAATCTGCTTCCACCACCCTTTCAGGTCCATTCCAGATCATAACTCGTTGCGTAAAAAAAATTTCTCCTCATCTTTCCCCCCCCCCTCCCCCCCCCCGGCTTTTTTGCCAATTATCTTAAATCTGTGTCATCTGGTTACCGACCCTCCTGCCAGTGGAAAGAGTTTCTCCTTATTTACTCTATCAAAACCCCTCATAATTTTGAACACCTCTGTTAAATCTTCCCTTAACCTTCGCTGCACTAAGGAGAACAAATCCAGCTTATCTAATCTTTCCACAGAACTGAAGTCCCTCATCCCTGGTTCCGTTCTAGTAAATCTCCTTTGCACCCTCTCCAAGGCCTTGACATCCTTCCTAAAGTGTGGCACCCAGAATTGGACACAGTACTCCAGCTGGGGCCTAAACAGTGATTTATAAAGGTTTAGCATAACTTCCTTGCTTTTGTGTTGATGCAGTGTTCCCTCTCCAGCACTGAACTTCTTCTCAGTTTGGGGAGGTGGGGGGGCGTGGGATCTGATTCCTATAATGAGGGCACGACAATCCTCTTGGTGGGCCGAGGGGGAGGAATTTCCAAACTCCAGGTTGGGTGGGATATCCACAGGGCACCAGAATCTTGTCAGTCGATTGATGGGGAAGAGACAACATCCAAGTTGTGGCCTGATTTTATTTTAAACATTGGAAGGGAGAAAGTTGCAGTCAGGTGAACATTTGATGTGTTCGGCAACCAAAACGAAACATACAGGTCATTCAGCTTTGTTGTGATCCCAACAATGAATTCAAATTTCATTCAACCCATAGGGCAGTAAACGATAAACACACCTTTTGAATGAGTTGCGACTAAAACGCTCAACTGAGGAAAGTTCGTCTTCTCTGACACGGCAGGAGGAGTGTGGCTGATTATAGATTCTCGGGGTGGGGACACTTCAAAAAGTTAAGCTATTCTTCGGCTATTAACATTTCTGCAGAAGACATCATAGATATTTTGTATGGCAATAGGAGGGATGTTATGTAGTTTCTTGCTAGAGGACATCCAGTGGCCACGTGTGGAATTGCAGCTAGAATTTTAAAGTCAGCGTTGACTCACTTTGCTTTTACCCAAGTCAAGGTGTCCCCTTTGGCATGTTCTGAATGTTAGTAGCTGTTGCGATGTATCACTTGAACCAGGGCCACAGTGGAGCCAGTGGGACAACAGAAGTACGGTCAAAAGGAGCAGGGACTGAAATTACAATTTCATAGAATTACATAAAATTTACAGCATGGAAACAGGTCATTCGGCCCTGTCGGTGTTTATGCTGCACGCAAGTCTCCTCCCACTCTATTTATTTCACCTCACCCCATCAACATAACCTTCTATTTCTTTCTTCCTCATTAACTTTTCTAGATTCCTCTTAAATGCATATATGCTATACACCTCAACTGCTCCTTATGGTAGCGAGTTCCACATTCTAACCACTCTCTGGGTAAAGAAGTTTCTCCTGAATTCCTTATTGGATTTATTAGTGACTATCCTATATTTATGGCCTCTTGTTTTAGACTCTCCCACAAACATCTCCATGTCTACCCTATCAAACTCCTTCATAATTTTAAAGACCTCCATCAGACCTCTGTATTTTTTCTAGAGAAAAGAGCCCCAGCCTGTTCAGTCTTTCCTGATAGTTTTACCTTAGTTCTGGTATCATCTTTGCAAATCTTTTTTGTCCTTTCTCCAGTGCTTCTATATCCATTTTGTAATATGGAAACCAGAACTGTGCACAGTATTCTGAATGTGTCTAACCAAGGTTCTATACAAGTTGAACATAACTTCTTTGCTTTTGAATTCTGTCCCTCTAGAAATGAACCCTGCTGCTTTGTTTGCATATTTTATGGCTTTAATTGCTTCTTTGAAAGAGGTTGTGGGCACTCCTTTGCTTTGGTCCAGATGTTCCACTCGGCTGCTGGGTGCCCTGATACAAGCTGCTGGTGGTAACCGAATGCCACCGAGGCACCAGCTGGCTACTGCCTGATTCACAACACCAAAACCTGCTTTTCTGCTGCACCCAATGTCACCGTGACAGCTTTAAAATGGAAATCTGCCATTTACAGCACCCCCTACAGGTGTAAGCGATACTGCAGCTGGCTGCCGACATTTTGATAATTACTTTTCCATAGAGCCTGACCTAGGAATTTTTGATGCATTTTGAAATGAATTATTGTAACCCACTCACTAATTTTAATATATAATGTAATGCTTAGGGATGTGTGAAATGAATTTTCATCAAAGTTGGTTGGTGATAAATCATTGCACTCCTTTAAAAATTGTTGGGTTATTATCTGGCTAGAAATGAGATTGGAGGTTATAGAAGGATAAATTCAGGCACATTATTCAAGACTCATTCTGAGGAAGTTCATAATTTTGGTTTCCTGGGAGATTTACCTGATTTTAGTCTCCTCTTTCAGGAGATTTAAATAAGAGGAGGCTGTGACAATGCAACTTGTATCTGGTACATTGGAGGGAATGGGCTTGATAGATCAAAGGTCCTTTTCCGACTCTACACTTTCTGTTCTTACGATTTGCTTTGTAGACTTGCAGGTTATGATCAGTCAACACAAAATGCAATTCAGCATAGCTTTTCTGGCTACCCTCCCCCCCCCCCCCCCCCCCCCGCCTAAGCTGTAGTATCATACATCAGTGTTCAGCTAAAAAGTGTTGAGACTCATCCATTCATCATCATTAAGTTGGGGACAAGTTACAACTTTGGGGCTTTGACTCTTGACCTTGTGGTTGAGAGTCACTCTATTTTTGGAAAAAGTACTGAAAATTTAGGTGTCCATATGCACAAATCATTAAAACCTACTGCACAGGTACAAAAAGCAATTAAAAGCTAATGGAATGTTCACCTTTATCTCAAGGGGGTTGGAATTCAAAAGTGAGAAAGTTATGCTTCAGTTGCACAGAGCCTTGGTCAGGGCCCATCTGGAGTACCATGTTCTGTTTTGGGCACCGAACCTCAGGAAAGATATTTTGGCCTTGGAAGGGCTACAGCCCAGATTCACCAGAATGATACCAGGACTTAAAGGGTTAAATTATGAGGACAGGATTGCATAAACTTGGTTTGTATTCCATTGCATTCAGAAGGGTGAGGGGTGATCTAATCGAGGTCTATAAAATGATAAAACAATTTGATAGGGTATATACTGATGAACTGTTTCCTCTTGTTGGGGGAATACATAATAAGGGGGTATAATCTTGAAATTAAATCTAGACCAGTCAGGAGTGAAATCAGAAAGCAGTTTTTCACACATAGGGTAGTGGAAATCTGGAACTCGCATTCTCAAAAGGCGGTGAATCCTGGGTCAATTGAAATTTCCAAGACTGGGATCGATAATTTTGTTAGGTAAAGGTTATCAAGGAATATGGAGCAAAGGTGGGTTAATGGAGTTGAGATACAGATCAGCCATAATTTAGTTGAATGGCAGAACAGGCTCGAGGGGCTGAATGGCCTACTCCTATTCCTACTTGATTGTGGGAGGGGGGAGGGGGGGGTGCGGGGAAGCATTTCAAATGCTGTAATATACTAGCAGCAGAAGGGCTGTGACGCCAGCTTCATGCAATATGTTGAACCCTGAAAGAGACTTTTTGTTTTTAAAATCCCCCAATGTATAACGCCAGCAAAACTGATCTTCTGCGTATTGCTGAAGATGTCCGTTCCACAGGGCGATGAGAGGAATGTATAGAACCAATGAATGTTACTCAACTTTTAATTTATTGCAGCAAGACTATAAAACGGTAATCTTGTATTTCTAATTTTGTTACATGTGACTGCTTTCATTCTTAGAGACTCCTCCAGGTGCCTTAATTCTAGAATCTCCTTTCACTAACATTCGGGAGGAAGCCAAAAGCCATCCTTTTTCACTGGTAAGTGGCTTGTTATTTTGAGTAATATCCTATACAATGCATTGCAGAGCAGAGCATGAAATTATAGCTTCTCTCTGCCATCGTCAGAATAAATTATAGGTTACAGCTCAGCAAATGAAATACCTCTTGTACGAATACCAATATATATTGAAGGTTCCACTGATTACTTAGCATTAGCAAGAATTACCACTGAGATTGTGGCCTAAATTCACACATACCTGTTCCCAACACACAACAACCATCTGCATTTACATCGCACCTTTAACGTAGTGAAAGTCCCAAGGCGCTTCACAGGAACGTTATCAGACAAAATTTGACACCGAGCCACATAAGGAGATATTAGGACAGGTGACTCAAAGCTTGGTCAAAGAGGTAGGTTTTAAGGAAGGTCTTAAAGGAGGAAGGAGAGCTGGAGAGGTTTAGGGAGGGAATTCCAGAGCTTAGGGCTAGGCATCTGAAGGCAGGGCCACCAATGGTGGGGCAAAGGAAAATGGGGATGTACAAGGGGCCAGACATACAAAATGACAAAAGTCTTGTTCTGAGCAATGCACAGCAATGATTACGGGCAAAAGCATCTATTGTTTTAGCTTCAAATTTTGAATACAATGCCACTAAAGACAAAGTCAGACTACACAGTGTGTATCCAGTCACCGGTGCTTT